>NC_092047.1:69168150-69538036 GCF_003086295.3 Arachis hypogaea | reverse complement strand
GGAGAATCTTCTACCTCTATCCTGGATATCCTTCACGACGATCCTAGCAGGAAAAGAACTTACCCCACAGGAAAAGGCCGACCAGCTCCTCACTGCCACAGATCAAGTAAAATTTGTAAACAGATACTGTGAGCTAAAGTATCCAGTGTTTGCCACTGCAGGAACCTCTACCTGGAGAGAACTCTTAAAATTCCAGAAAACTCACCCAGTACACTCCGAACAGATAAAACAAAGAGGCTGGTTCTTCATGGAAAGGAACTTGACAGAGGTCAATGCATCTTGGGTCAGAGAATTTTACTGTAACTATTTCAAGACCTCCTGGATGCAGTGCACCTCAGAGGAAACAGATTTTAGTCACTGAGGAAGCTATTGAGGATATCCTCGGCTTCAGCTAAGCCAGATCAGCCTGACGGTTACCAAAGGCTGAAAAGGATATGCGATACATGAGATTTGACTGGGATACAGTCAAGCAGAGAATAGCCCTTGATCCTACTGTCCTATCATGGGAAAATACATAACAAGGGAATAAGCTGATAATTTGAATGATGAGGCTCGGCTTGGCAGATCCTGATATTAGTGATGCTGACTCATGAGACAGAGGTGTCGTGCTATGATCACCCTCATCTGATATGTGATGGAGGTAAGGACTGTATTTCCACGTTCATCAGGTATATGGCAGGTTCATGTCAGAGCACTCTCCCTTTCCTTATCTAATCACCAGCTAGCGCGAGCTGAGTGCCTTGGAGCTTGCTGATGAGAAGCCACTGCTGCAGACTGCAAAAGATCATTCCTCACAGCAGAAGTTTCTGGCATTAGGGTACAGACCTCCTTTTCTCACTGTCTCGGGTGAGGCAGCCACATCTCAGCTGCTCTTCTGCATCCACTGCTGCACCAGCCCCATCCACTGCACTTCCACCTGCTCCTGAGCACATTTATCATCTGGTGCACCACCTCTTCGCACGCCTGGATCGTATGGAGCGTCGCCACAAGCGACGCTATGAACACCTAAAGTTGATGATCCGATCTGGCAGCGACATCCCCTCCGAGCCTGACACCGCTTCTGAGCCATCTGTTGTGGAGGCGGATGATCATGAGGAGGAGGCACATGCCCAGGCTGAGCAGGGAGGACCTGAGTAGGCTGCACCACACCATGAGAAACCCCACCAGATCCAGGCCGTAGATCTGGAGATTCCTCTACAGACAGAGCCTCCGCTTCAGCAGGCAGCTCCTCCGACACTTATCCAGACTGCAGAACCTCAGCTCACCACAGAGACACCTACTGCACACCCTTCCGGAGATGACACTTCTCACACCCATCTTGACTGAGCATCGAGGACGATGCCATTATTTAAGTGTGGGGAGGTCGCCATCTCTGGCGTACTTTATTTTGGTGAACCACTTTTCAGACTCTTTTTATCTTATTTGTTTATTTTTCTATATTTTTATTTTATTTTTATTTTACCTTATCTTATTTATCTTTCAGTACTTGCATATTTTGCTGTATTTTCACTTATTTCTATATTTGCACTTTAGTTTATATATCCTAGATATTCAGTTTAGTCTAGTTGCAATTTTAGTTATTAAGTTGTGATATAGAATATATAGATTAATTAGTTTAGTTTACCCTTTAGCATACGATAACTTGGATTAATTGAAAATAAAAAAGAGTAAACTAGAAACTTTAGTATAACAGAATCACAACAATCCACACACTGTATATATATATAGCAATAAATGATTGGTTAATTTACACAACATTTTTCAAGGAAAAACACTAAGATTTAAGAGCCACCCTAAGATTCACATTGAGAATAATGGGAACCTTTGATTTCTACTTGCATGACATACATAACTGATATATGGTTTTTGAGCCAAAGAACACACAACTTGTGAGTTTTTGAGCTTATTTGTATGGTTACATTATTTAACCATAATTATTTCATTCTTGTGTTCGCCCTTCTTTTTATTCTGGTGATCTTTACTTTGTTCAGTCTATATGTCCAATATAGAATATAGATACATACCAAGAGATGATTGAGGCCATCATTTAAATTTTTCTCACTTATCCAAATAAGCTTACCTTTTATATCACCCTTGTTAGCCCCTTGAGCTTTTAATCCCTTTTGTTCTATAACCACATTACTAGCCTTAAGCAGAAAACAAATTAAAAATTCCAAGTTGAATCCTTGGTTAACTTAAAATAGAGATTGTGTATCCACTAAGTATGGGGAAACGTGGGAACATGGGTTGATAGGAAAGGATTAAAGTAATAAAATAATCAGGATTTTAGGAGTATACTCATGTGAAACCAATTTGAATAACAATACCATGTGCATTGAAAATGTTATGTTTATATTTCAAAAAAAATCCTTTTTAGAATATAAATAGATAAATAAGGGGACAAAATTACCCCAATAATAAGTTTAGTGAAGAAATCAATGCACATGAGATAAGAATCAAAATTGAAATTGGTACATGAGTATGTATTAAGAAAGTGAAAAATTGGGAACCCAAGAAAGTTATAAATTATAGAATATGTATATGTTAGGTGAGACCTTAGACTAATTAAGGATTCAACTTATAGCTCACTTAGCCTTATATATGTATCTCTACCTTTACCTTGGCCCATTACAACCTTTAAAAGACCTCATGATTTTTGTATGTCTGTATTCAATATTTGTTGATTGGTTAGATGAAGAACAAAGTTTTAGAAAGTAGGAATAGAAAGAATAAAGTGATTAACCCCAAACACTGAGTGACTAGAGAGTAAACACAAATCCAGTGAGGGTTCAATAGCTCATCACCATATATCTCTGCTTAATTCTTAATTGTCTTGCAAGTTTGTGAAATATCTTTACCCAACTCAACTGTGAAAGTGCTTTAACATGATCTAGGTTGGCTATGCATATATAATTCCTTGAAAATATGAAACAATTAACCACATGTAAGCTCTATATATATATATATAGGTGGGTGATAATTAAAATTGCATGATTCATGTAGGTAGTTTGCATTTAGAATAGATTGCATTGCATAAGATTCCACCATTCTAACTTTACCCTTTCTCTTGGATTTAACATGAGGACATGCTATTGTTTAAGTGTGGGAAGGTTGATAAACCCATATTTTATGATATAATTTGTGCTCAAATTGAGTGTTTCTATCAATTCTTCACCCACTTATTCATGTAAATTGCATGGTTTTACTTTCCCTTCCTTATTTTATGATATATGTGAAAAACATGTTTCCTATGCTTTAAAAATATTAATTTTAATTATCCTTTATTACCATTCGATGTCGTGATTTGTGTGTTAAGTATTTTCAGATCTTATAGGGCAGGAATCGCTTAAGGGACAGAAAGGAAACATACAAAAATAGAAGGAAAGCACAAAAAATGGAGTTTTGAAGAAAAGGCAGCGACGCGAACGCATGGACAACACGAATGCGTGCCTAGCGCAAAAATGCAGCGACGTGAACGCATGGACGACGCGAACGCGTGCCTTGAGTAGAACGCAAATGACGCGTACGCGTGACCGACGCGTACGCATGACAAGAAAACTCCCAGATGAAGTGAACGCGTGACCCACGCGAACGCGTGACAGACGCCACGTACAAGAATCTGCAGAAGATGCCCCCAGCGATTTCTGGACCCTTTTTCGGCCCAAATCCAAACCAGAAACATAGAATATAAGCCAGAGAATGGAGGAATCAAAGGATATACATAGAACAACATTCATATTCACAATTTTAGGATTAGATGTAGCTTTAGAGAGAGATGTTCTCTCCTCTCTCTTAGGATTTAGGATTACGATTTCTCTTATTTTAAGATTGCTTCTACGATCACAGGTTTATTGTTCCCTTAATTTTATTTTCTATTTTTATTTATTCCAATGCTTTTACTTGTTAATGTTCCTAATTTGGCTTATGAATTTTTCATGTTAAGATTTGAATATTCTGTTTAATACAATTTGAGGTATTTTAGTTTATAATTGTTTATTCTGTTTATGAATGCTTTTAATTTAATTTAAGATATTTTTCCTTTTGGATTTGGTTAAGTAATTTATAATACTTGAGTTATCAAACTCAACTGTTGATTGAAATTAGAATTCTTTGCTGGTTAATTTGTACTCTAATAACTCTAGTCTTCCCATAGGAGTTGACTAGGACCTGAGGATCAATTAATTTGTCTACTTGACTTTCCTTTGTTTAGCAAGGGTTTATTAAAAGTGGGAGCAGAATCCAATTCTCTTCACACCTGATAAAGGATAACTAGGATAGGACTTCAATTTCTCATACCTTGCCAAGAGATTTTTATTATTATCAATTTATTTTCCTTGTCATTTAAATTACTTGCCCCTTATTTCCAAAAACCCAAAAATATATAATTTCTATAACCAATAATAAAGCATACCTCCCTGCAATTCCTTGAGAAGACGACCCGAGGTTTGAATACTTCGGTTATAAATTTTATTGGGTTTTGTTACTCGTGACAACCAAACTTTTGTAAGAAAGGAATTCTTGTCGGTCTAGAAGTTATACTTACAACGGGAATTTATTTGTGAAAATTCTAGATCGCGCGAGAGTTTCGCTCTTTAACCACCACCTCACTACTCTTACCAAGATGAATCACCTTCCATGTATGATAACTTTCAACCACAAAATGAATTCCCCTTTCCACCACAACCCTCTATGGAAGAATACACATATCCATCAATCCAAGAGCAATATGATCCTACTTATACTAGCCAAGTGGAACAAGAGCCAATGGATCGTCTCAAGGAAGCAATGGATCGACTTCAAGCAATAATCTATCGAGGCTAACCTTGCCAAAATTAAAGCCAACTTGGACTCATACAACAAGCAAAGCATCTCTACGGATGAATGTGAGAAATCAACTGAAGAAAGGAGCATGAAGGAGATTTTAGAATCTCAACATGAGGACAAGGAGATGGGGTATGTCTTGCAACAAGTGGAGAGTGAAGAGATTGTTAATGAAGAAGAAGTGGTTGAAGAGCTAGGTAAAGTTGAACAAGAGGTGGATTCCAAGTTTGAGAACATTTCCATATCAAGTGGTGTTGTTAATGATTTTGTGGAAGTTGTTGAACCTTCTTCCAATGAGCCTAAATTTGATGTTAAGGAGGGTGCGTAACCTCCTAAGCATATAATGAATGATGAAGAATTGGAAGAAGGTGAGCAAATAACAAATCTTCCTCTTGGAGATGAGCCCACACCAACACATGATCCTTTGGTAATTGAGGAATCTTCTCCTATTAAAATTGAGGTAGATGTTGAGATAAGTCCCACATTACCTCCAAGTTGTGACGTGAAGAGTGGGGAAGAGCTAGAAGAAGTTGGTGAAGAGGTAGTTGAATGTGAAGAACTTTGTCAAGAGGAAGAGGTTGAAGTTGAAGAAGCTTGTGAGGAGGTGGAGGTAGTCAAGAAAGAGCACAAGGGAGTAGACCTTACATTGTCTAAGTGTGGGGAGGTCCCCCTTCCTAAGTCACCATCCAACATAACATTCAAGTAGGTAAAATTCTTATCTTTAATCTTTACTTTCCTACTTGAATATGGTTTGATTGAGAATGATGGGCAACTTAGAGCTCTTTGTGGAATTAAGAGTAAGAGGGAGTTGGTTAGTAGTTGGAAACATCACTCTAAGTTCATAATGGTTGCATCCTCAAGGTTGAATAGCAATGGTTGGTGTAGAACCAAATTGCATGGGCCTAGGAGAATGTTTGGAGGTCTAATTGAGAATTCACAAGCCTTGTCACCCAATTTTAACTATGGTAGTCAACAAGAAGATGGGTGCAAGAACAAGGTTTGGGACCCCGGAATCCATTTCAACATTCAACACTCTTAGGGCCTTGTCATCTACCTAAGCTTACTTGAAGGCCTTGTGCGCCTAATTTGGGATCCCGGTGGACATTGGAGATGCAAACAATGGTGAGGATTCAAGGATGAATTCAAGCATAAACCACCTTAGCAAGGACCCCCACCAAATGTCCATCTTAAGGACTTAAACTAAAAGTGCTAGGTGGGAGACACCCCACCATGGTAAACTCTTTTCATTTTTCTCTTTTGTAAATATTGGTAGAATAGGTTTGATTTCATGTTTTGTTTTGTTTGTTGAGTTTATTTGGTAGTATAATATGTTAAATAAGTTTTTAGGGTGTTTGGGTAGCTGTTTGGAGGTTTGAAATGCTTGGTTTGGTGCAAGAACTTGGAAAAATTTAGAAAAACAGAGCACCAACCCGCGCGCGCGCACCTGGTGCATACACGCGCCTCAAGCATTTTCGACCATCCACACGGACGCGCCATGTACGCGTACGTGTGGATGCAAAAATTCCACCTCCAGCCAAAAACCCGAGAGTTAGGCCTGCACTGTGCGAACATTGGGCCTAAGGCACAAACTAGTGCGCATACGCGCCGTTGACTCTAATTGCGCAATCCGCACGGGAGCGTGCTGTGCACGTGCGTCGGTGGTGCATCTCACACTCCTGGTACAAAAACCAGAGAGTTGTGCCCAAGTTATGCCTACTCTAAGCCCGCGACCTGACGCGCAAGCATACGTGACGCGTCTGCATCGGTCGCCAACTTCGTCAAGCACGCATACGCATACTGTGCGCATCCGCGTCACTTGTCCCCTCTGCCAATCTGCGCATCGGCGCGTGGGCGTGCATGACGCGTCCGCATTGCAAAAAAAAAGAGTTTTTTTTCCATCTTCCATTTTCTTTTGTCCATTGCATTCGCATACTTTTATTCTTTGCATTTTCATTTTGTTTTTATAGCTTGTTTTTACTTTCTTTTTTTAGCTTCTTATTTGAATAATGGTGTTGAATTTTCTTACTCAATTGTTAAGAATTTCTTGGTTAATCTTGGTGCTTCTTGACTTGTTTGATATTATTGGGTGATGAAACTTTTAAATCAATGCTTAATCTTGTATGATCCTTGTACCCTTTGTGCATTGATATGAGCTTACATGTCTTTCATGACCTACTCTTTCTAGTTGAACTTGATGCTTTTGAGTGCTCTTCATGCTTTGACTTTACTCTTGCATCAAGTGTTAGTTAATATGCCTTGCTTATATTGCCTTCTCACTCATATGTTGTAGCTACCATATAGTTGAGAACCCTACTCCTACTTGGCATTAGCCCTCGCCTATGTTTTATTGCTTTGATATCCTTGTTGTAGGCTTAATATTCCTTTCTTTCTCTTTCCTTTTAGGTTGGCCACCAAGAAGGAAAGGAATGGAAAAGTTTCTAAATAGGGAAACAAACAAGTTCATCCGTACAACCCTTTGAAGAAGCTTATCAATTGTAGCAACCCGTCCACCTTGCTATTCTCTGCATGCACCGAGGACGGTGCAAATTTTTAAGTGTGGGAAGGTTGTCCGACCGATCTCCATGGGTAACAATTTTCTTTTTCAACACCAATTTTTCAATTTTTATCTTTGTTAGATTAGTTGTTGCATTGCATGATAGATTGTATGTTAGTTAGAATTTGTACATATTTTACCACTTCTTTTTATGTTAGGACTACTTGGTTAGGGTGATGATTTCTTTTCCAAGAAAAATTATTTTTAAGGCACTCTACCAATTTGAAAAAAAAAATTTTTGTGTGAACTTGCTTGAAGAATTTATTTTGGAACATGGTTTTTGAGCTAAGAACACAAGTATGTGAGTTTTGAACCCAATTGTGTGGTTACATCTTATAACCACTTATTTCCATTCTTGTGTGCATTATTCTCTTTCTATGACTGTAATCTTTGATTTGTTTGATTCTTTATGTCCATTATTCCATGTATACATGCATTTATATGATTAAGGCCATCATTTCATTTAGCTCACTTACCCAAATAGCCTACCTTTCATCAACCATTGTTAGCCAAATTTGAGCCTATTTAATCCCCTTTGTTCTTAATCTTAGCACATCACTACCCCTAAGTGAAAAACAATAAATGCCCTTAATTTGGATCCTTGATTAGCTTAGGCTAGTGAGGGTGTGTATCATTTGGGAATGGGGAACTTGGGAACATTAGTTTAGGTAAAATGTGCTTTGTATTTTTGTTGAAAATATTAGGAATTGGGTACATCTTCATGCACTATATGTAAAACTATATGCATTGATACATTTGTATATACTTTAAAAAAATGATAAAGAAAAAGAAAAAGAATATATATATATATATATATATATATATATATATATTATATATATATATATATATATAAAGAGAAAAGAGAAAAAGAAATAAAAAGAGGACAAAAATGCCCTAAAGTAAAGTTCAATAAAAATTAATGCATATGGAATGTGAATTAAAGAGAATGCATGAGTATGTGAAAAAGTGGGAATCATGGGTAGCTAGGTATTGTATTAGAATTGTATAGGTTGTTATATGTGTTTGGTGAGAGCTTAGGTTAATCAAAGATTCAAATTCCAAGCTCACTTGACCATATGCATCCCTACCTTTACCCTAGCCCCATTACAGCCTATGAACAAGTCCTCATTATGAATGTATGCATGCATTGAATAATTGTTGATTGTTAGATGAAAAACAAATCATAGAAAGAATGGTTAGAAGAGAATTGAGTGATCGACCCTATACACTAGAGCGACTAGAGCGGATACACTTCCGGTGAGGGTTCGATGCTCAATTCCTTGTTTCCGGCTTTCATGAGCGTTCTTCTTGCAAGTCTATTTGAACTTTATTTTGATATTTGAATTGGTAGAGTTTGTGAGTCGTCATATGACCTTTGCCCTACTTGCTTATAAATGTTTTTGGAGATTGATTCATTTTTAACCAAGTAGATAGAATCATTTTGCATTTAGTTGCATTCATATAGATAGGTGCATATAGTTTATTTGCATTGAATAAATGTTCATAACCCTTTTCTTATGCTTCTTTATTCTTAGCATGAGGACATGCTTGGTTTAAGTGTGGGGAGATTTGATAAACCCCAATTTTTTGGTTCATCTTGTGCTTAATTTGAGGGATTTTATCAATTTTTCTCACATTTATTCAATGAAATAGCATGGTTTTGTAATTCTCCCTAAATTTGTGCTTAAGTGTGAAAACATGCTTTTTAGGCCTTAAAATAGCTAAATTCAATTCACTTTAATTCCATTCGATGCCTTGATGTGTTTGTTGAGTGATTTCAGGTTCATAAGGCAAGTATTGGATGGAAGAACTGAGGAGAGAAGCATGCAAAGTTGGAGAACTCATGAAGAAATGAAGAAACCGCAAAGCTGTCAAGCCTGACCTCTTCGCACTCAATCGACCATACTTGAGCTACAGAGGTCCAAATGAGGCAGTTTCAGTTGCGTTGGAAAGCTAACATCCGGGGCTTCAAAATGATATAAAATTTGTCATAGTTGCCTGACGTCTAGGGATGCTCACGTGCACTATACGCGTGCGCGCCGATGGAGCAGCGTGGGTCCACTTTGGGCAACTTGTTGGGGGCAATTTCTAGCTCATTTTGGGCCCAATCCAACTCATTTCTGATGCTATTGAACCTAAGGATTGTGGGGGGAATTAACAAAGTAGTCATAGTTTAGTTTTCATCATGTTTTAGGATAGAATTCTAGAGAGAGAGACTCTCTAGATTTAGGATAGAAATTAGGGTAAAGTTAAGTTAATCACTCTCAAATTTCTCTTTCAATTCTTATTTTGATTTCAATTCTCTTTACATTTTAGTGTTCTATTGTCGTTGTTCTTCTAGTTTCTCTTGTTAATCTCTTATTTTGCTCTCTTTTATGTTGATGAACAATTGTTGGATCTCAATTTCTTCTCATGCAATTTTATATTTCTATGTCTTTTGATGTTTACTTCACTTGTTATTGTTGATTTCTTACTTTTGTTAGTTATAACTTTTATTAATTCTTGCACTAGGTGATGTTTACTTTTCTTGCACTTTAGTTGTTTGATAAAATTTTTACACTAGTTTTTGAGTAGTTTTCTTGGCTCTTGGCCTAGGCTAAGGGAATTGAGTGACCTTGAGTCATTGGGTCTCACTGAATTGGTGATTTGAGAACCCTTGGTGATCAATTTGATACCTATTAACACTAACCCACTACTAATCTAATTAGTAGATAGGTTGGGACTTATGGGTTGATGTTGATTAAGCCATTTGATATACTTCAAGTATAGAAGTACACTTAATGAGCTTGGTTCCTCATAATTATCAATATTTGGTTTGTAGACAAGGATGGTGATCTCAATTACCTATGTCTAGCCAAGAGTACTTTTCCTTTATTTTATTAGTTCTTATCATTTTAATTTCTTGTCATTTAATTTTTCTTGTCCTTTATTTTCTTGCAAAAATACAAAATCAAACCCCCTTGTATCTTCATAGCCAATAATTAAACACTTCATTGCAATTCCTTGTGAGACAACCCGAAGTCTTAATACTTCGGTTAATTTTCATTGGGGTTTGTATATGTGAGAAAACCAAAATTTTTGATTGGGATGATTGTTTGTTGGTGTAGAACTATACTTGCAACGAGAATTCATTTGAGAAATTTCTATACCATCAAAGAATTCACTCATCATAGGCTTAATTTCTTTCTTTTTCTTTCCTTTTAGGTTGGCCACCAAAAGAGGAAAAGGAAAAGCTTTTAAACGGGGCTACAAATAAGTCATCCGCACAATCTTTTGAGGAAACTCATCACTTTTAGCAACCCATCCACCTTGCTCGTCTTTGGATGCACCGAGGACGGTGCAAGCTTCATGTGTGGGGAGGTCATCCGACCGATCTCCATGGGTAATAATTTCCTTTCTCAACACCAATTTTTTATTTTTCTTTGTTAGTTAGTCATTGCATTGCACGATAGGTTGCATGTTAGTTAGAATATGTACATATTTTACCACTTCTTTCTTGTTAGGACTACTTGGTTAGGGTAATGAGTTCCTTTCCAAAAAAACTATTTTTAAGGCACCTTACCAATTTGAAAACTTTTTGTGCCAATCTTGCTTGAAGAATGTAATTTGGAACATGGTTTTTGAGCTAAGAACACTAGCATATGAGTCTTGAGCCAATTGTGTGGTTACATCTTATAACTACTTATTTTCCTTCTTGTGTGCATTGTTCTTCTTCTATGATTGTAATCATTGATTTGTTTGACTCTATATGTCCATTATTGTGTGTATGAATGCATGTATGTGATTGAGGCATCATTTCACTTAGCCACTTACCCAAATAGCCTTACCTTACAACAACCTTTGTTAGCCAACTTTGAGCCTACGATTAACCCACTTGTTCTTAACTTTAGCACATTACAAGCTTAAAGCGAAAAACCATAAATGTCCTTATTTGAATCTTTGATTAGCTTAGGCTAGTGTGTATGTGTCATTCAAGTGTGGAAAACTTAGGACATTGGTTGAGGTAAGAGCATGTTTTTGTTTTTATTGAAAACATTGGGAATTGGGTACACACTCATGTGTCTATTGAATAAGTAAACCATATGCATTGGTACCTTTGTAAATAAGTACATCAAAAAGAAAAAAAAAGAGAAAGAGAAAAACAAAAAGAAAAAAAATTAATAATAAAAATAAAAAAATATATACAAAGAAAAGAAAAAAAAAAGAAAAAGAAAGAAAGAAAAAGGGGACAAAATACCCCAAGGTAAGATTCAATAACAATCAATGCATATGTGTAGTGACCAAAGGAGAATGCATGAGTATGTGAAAAAAGTGAGGAATTGGTAGTTAGGTTAGCACTTAATTGTATAGGTTGTATATAGGTTAGGTAGGATGCTTAGGTTAATCAAGGATTTAAATTCTAGTCCACTTAGCCATATATATAACTCTACCTTGACCCTAGCCCCATTATAACCTAAGAAAAGACCTCATGATGTATGTATGCATGCATAGAATAATTGTTGATTGTTAGAGGAAGAACAAATTTTGGAAAGCATGAAATAGAGGAGAATTGAGTGACCAACCCTATACACCGAGTGAATAGAGGGTAAACACTTCCGGTGAGGGTTCGATGCTCAATTATTTGTTCCTGGCTCTCACAAGCGTTCTTCATGCAAGTTATGTGCACTTCACTTTGATGATGGGAATTGGTAGAGTTCATATATTGTTTATCATTTTTCCCTACGTACTTATATATGTTCTTGGTTTAGGGTTTAGGGTTTAGGGTTTAGGGTTTAGAGCTTTGGAGCTTAAGCAGCAATGCGTACGCGTGCCTTGCGCATACGCGTGGATGCGCGCTACTGGGATCGGCGCGAAGAAGCCAAAGTTAGAAGCCGGCACATTCGCATGGCTGAGCTAGAACCCCAGGGACACGCACGCGTGCTGTACGCGTACGTGTCGGTACTGGCACGTGATTTTTAAGTGAAATCATGCTGGGCGAA
Organism: Arachis hypogaea; assembly: GCF_003086295.3. NCBI lineage: Eukaryota > Viridiplantae > Streptophyta > Magnoliopsida > Fabales > Fabaceae > Arachis > Arachis hypogaea. The sequence continues at coordinate 69,525,679 of NC_092047.1, read as the reverse complement.
TTCACAGAGGCTGTTGGGCCTGATAAATCACTATTTTATGGTTTATCTTGTGCTCAATTGAGTGGATTTTATCAATCTTTCATACACTTATTCATAAAAAAAATGCATGGTTTTACAATTTCCTTCCTGATTTTGTGCTATGATTGGAAACATGTTTCTTTGGTCTTAAATTTGCTATGTTTAAACCTCTCTTATTACCATTCGATGCCTTGATATGTGTGTTAAGTGTTTCAGGCTTTATAGGGCAGGAATGGCTTAGAGGATGGAAAGGAAGCATGCAAAAGTGGAAGGAATACAAGAAACTGAAGGAACTGCTAAAGCTGTCAGCCTGACCTCCTGGTACTAAATCGACCATAACTTGAGCTACAGAAGTCCAAATGACGCGGTTCCAGTTGCGTTGGAAGGCTAACATCCGGGGCTCAAAACGATATATAATTTGTCATAGCTTCCCCAACGACAGGCGACACGCACGCGTGGATCACGCAGACACGTGACCTAAAAAAAATGCAATCCGCGCGAACACGTGGACGACGCTACCGCGTGACTTTGCAGTGACCTGTACGTACCAGAAATCACTGGGGGTGATTTCTGGGCTATTTTTGACCCAATTTTTGGCCCAGAAAACATAGATTAGAGGCTATAAAGTGGGAGAATCAATCCTTTCATTCAGACAACATACACAACCTTCATATTCACAATTTTAGGTTTTAGATGTAGTTTTAGAGAGAGAGGCTCTCTCCTCTCTCTTAGGATTTAGGATTTAGGATTTCTATTAATTTTAGGATTGTCTCTTTATTCTAGGTTCAATATTCCTTTAATTTATGTTTCTTTTCTACTTTTATTTACTCTAATGCTTTTACTTGTTAATTACTTATGTTGCCAAATTGGCTTATGAACTTTCCCATGTTAGATTTGAATTTATGTTTAAATGCAATTTGAGGTATTTCAGATTTATGATTGTTTTCTTCTATTTATTATATAAATAGTTTATATTTTTCTCCCTTTTGGCTCTGGTTGAGTAATTGGTGACACTTAAGTTATCAAACTCAGCGGTTGATTGAGAGTTAGAAATTGCTGATTGACTTGGATCCCTCAAAAGCTAGTCTTTCCACAGGAGTTGACTAGGACTTGAGGAATCAAGTTAATTGGTCCACTTGACTTTCCTTTATTTAGTAAGGGTTAACTAAGTGGGAGCAAAAGCTAATTCTCATCACACCTGATAAGGATAACTAGGATGGGATTTCCAGTTCTTATACCTTGCCAAGAGCTTTCATAATTATTAATTTATTTTTCTTGCCATTTAAATTACTTGTTCCTTATTTCAAAAACCCAAAAATATACCTTTTTCTATAACCAATAATAAATCATACTTCCCTGCAATTCCTTGAGAAGACGACCCGAGGTTTAAATACTTCGGTTATAAATTTTATTGGGTTTTGTTACTTGTGACAACCAAATTTTTGTACAAAAAGATTCTTTGCTGGTTTAGAAACTATACTTACAATGCGATTATATTTTTATAAAAATTATTTACTAGCAGAAATCCGTTCGTCAGGGCCCAATCTGAACTAACTCTGGCGCCAAAACACTTAAGAGGACCAAGGGATGAAGGGATTCTAATTATTCATTCACACATTTAGATATTTTCAGTTAGTTTTGGAAGTTACATTTTCTAGAGAGAGAAACTCTAGCTTCTCTCTAGGGTTTTGCTTCTCAATTTAGAACTCTCTTGGATCCATTGGTGAGATCTTTTGTCAATTCAATTCTACATTGCTTCAAGTTGTAGATCTAATTCTCCTACTCTCAATCTAGATCTTGTTACTCAAGTTACTTGTGGATCTTAGATTTGGAATTTTGTTACTTTGATTTTCATTAATGCTTAAGGAATTTTATGTTCATTGTTGCCAATTGTTTGATTGTTGTTAATCTCTTGTAGTGGATATCTTTGATTTTAAGTTTATTCTCAATTTTACAATGTCTTTCATCCTTGCTCTCCAAGTGTTTGAGAAAATGCCAACTTTAGCTATGGAGTAGACTTTTCATTCTTGGCTTGGGGGTTGAGATATTGGAGACACTTGAATTATCAATGTCTTTTGCTGAATTATCAATTGGAAATTGCTAATTGGTTTGAATGTCACTAAAGCTAAACTTCCCTAGGGTTAGACTAGGACTTGTGAACTTAAATTGATTACTTTCACTTGACTTTCCTTCACACTAGAGGTTAACTAAGTGAACCAATAACTAATTGTGGTCATAATTGATGGAGATGATGATGATAAGAAGTCCAATTCTCACTCCTAGCCAAGGCTTTTATATTGCTTGATTGTCATTCACACTATTAGCTTGTTCCTTTCTTGCATTAAACTCCAAAATACCAATACGACTTCTAACCAATAATGTGCATCTTGGAGCACTCCTAGGGAGAACGACTTGGGACTAATACTCTCGGTTATTGAATTTAGATTGTGGTGACACAATTTCTTTGTTTGATGTGAAATTGCGTGTCGGTCTAGACTATACTCATGATTGGATTTATTGATAAATTTTACACCGGAATATAAAATCTCTCATTAGTCACCACTCCCTTCACTTTGTTCCTTTCATCAACACAGACCCCCTCTCTCCTTCTATATATTTTCTTTTTCACTATTTCACATTTTCCCACACCCTCACCTTTTCCCCCATAATTGAACCCCATTGATGTGTGAAAAATGTCGGTTAAGAAATATTAATAAAAGCATCGTTGTCAGTACAGTCTTAACCGATGAAATTCTCACTATCAATTTAGTTTTGTGTCACAGGTAAAATTAAATAACTGGGAGTAGAATTCCCAGGTTATTTTCCAAAGAGTTGACACAGCGGTGTAAATTATTAATTAGGAATTTTCTGAGAAACCTTTGAAGTTGAGGACGGAAAAATAAATAACTATAAATCAAGCGACGAATGATAGCAAGAAGGGTTATGTATTTGAAATAAAAGGCCTTGGCTAGGAGAAGATTAATTGGAGTTTCTATCCTTGTTGACTTTCCCAAGTATAATAATAAAAGGTTGTTGCTTCCACTCAGTTATCCTTATGCAGTTGCAAAGGAAGGTTAAGTGGGTAACACTAACTCTGATTCACAAGTCCTAATCCCATCCTAAGGAAGGATTAGAGTTAGTGAAAAGTGAGTTAGCCAGCAATCCCCAATTACAAATTAATACTTGAGTATTTCAACTCAAGAGGTTCCAATTAATCAACTCCCAAGCCAAGTTGAGAGCTTTAAATCATAACATGAATGCCATTTTTCAACAACATGGAATAAGAATAAATAGGAGACATGGTGATTAAAAATAAATTAATAAAAGCAAAATTAGAGCTGGTAATTAATTGAAGGCAATCAAACAAGTAATGGAATTAAATGTAGAAATGGTTCAGGGCATTCATAAAACTCAAAGTTAAAAATATCCATATATGACAACGAGCAAATTAAATGAAAAACAGAAGAGTAGAGTAATAGAAAAGGCAAACCATAACAATGAAGACTCCAATCGAAGGTAGTAGTAGCTCTCTCAATATCCAATCCAAAAGCATAAAAATAAAATCTAAGAACCCTAGGAGAAGAAGTGTTTTTTCTCTAAAATTCTAAACTAAAAACTAAACCTAAGTGAAAGTGAATGTGTGTTGAGTCTCTCCTTGCCCCTTGGCTCTAGTCTGTGTTTTTGGGCAAAAAACTGGGTCCAAAATAGCCCAGAAATCGCTCCCAACATCTTCTGTAATTGCAGCACGTGACGCACGTCACGCGTACGCGTCACCCACGCGTGCGTGTTGCTGGTCTTCTGCGCTTGTCACGCGTATGCATCAGTCACACGTACGCGTCATTGTATGATGTGCCAATGCACGCGCATGCATCAGCCATCCGTGCGTGTCGATCCTCGCTGCTCAGCTCCTTAGTTTCTTGTGTTCTTTCCACTTTTGCAAGCTTCCTCTCCATCCTCTAAGCCATTCCTGCCTTATATAGCCTGAAAATACTTAACACACAGATCACGACATTGAATGGTATAAAAGGGAAATTAAAAATAGATAATTTAAAGGCTTAAGAAGCAAGTTTTCAATCATGGAATAAAATTAGGAAGGATTTGTAAAACCATGTAGTTTGTATGAATAAGTGTGCGAAGAACTGATAAAAACCACTCAATTTAGCACAAGATAAACCATAAAATAGTGGTTTATCAATCTCCCCACACTTAAATATTAGCATGTCCTCATGCTAAGCTCAAGTAAACCAAAATAATGAAGGGGGAAAAGTAAGACTCATGCAATGCAACCTATGTATATGAATGCAACTATATGCTAACATGCTTCTACCTACTTGGTTAAAAGTAAATAAGTTCTCCAAGACAAACATAATTCAGATTCTACTAGTAAACTTGTAAGAAGAGAGCTCATGAAAGCCGGAAACACAGAATTAAGCATTGAACCCTCACTGGAAGTGTATATACACTCTAATTGCTCAAGTGTCTAGGGTTAATCCACTCTAATCTCCTCTAGTCATGCTTTCTAAAACTTTGTTCTTCATCTAACCAATCAACAAATTTTTAGTGTACAAATACAAACATCATGAGGGCTTTTCAAGGTTGTAATGGGGCTAAGGTAAGGTTGAGGATATATGTATGGCCAAGTGAGCTATAATTTGAATATTTGACTAACCTAAGTTCTCACCTAACACATACACACACTCAATATAATTCTAAAATCATGCTTAGCCACCCAAATTCTCACTTTTGCAAAATTTCACACACTCATGTATCAGTTTTAATTCCATCTCATATACATTGATCTTTCTATTGAACTTAACATTGGGGTAATTTTGTCCCTTATTTATTTATTCCTTTTCTTTTTTTTTCTTTTCTCTTTTTTTTCTTTTCTAATTTTTTTTCTTTTCCTTCTTTTTTTTCTTTTTATATAAACGAAAGCATACTACATCAATGCATATGGTTTTTATAATCTCACATGAGTAAGCACCTAAATTCTCAATATTTGTCAATAAAAACAAAACACATTCTTATCAACCATAGTTCCCACATTTTCCCCACTTAGTTGACACACACTATCTTAAGCTAACCAAAGATTCAAATAGGGTAATTAATTATTTTTCCGCTTAAGGCTAGTGATGTGGTAATATAAAGAACAAATGGGGGTTAAATAGGCTCAAAGTGGCAAACAAAGGTAAATGAAATGGTAGGCTCTTTGGGATAAGTGAGCTATAATCAAATGATAGCCTCAATCACATATATGCATGAATATACACTAAATAATGGACATATAGAATAGAACAAACCAAATATTGCAATCATAGAGAAGAAAACACACAAGAAATAAAAATCATGGTTAAATTTTAATTTGAATTAGTAAAATGCTATAAAATGGGGTCTTGAAAAGAAACTCATTACTTCAACCAAGCAGTCCATACATGCAAGCAACTACTACCATGCATTCTATCCTATCTAACAAAAGAAAAATAACATATTGGTGTTAAGAGAGAGAGATTTTACCTTCGAAAGTCAGTGACTGACCTCCCCACACTTAAGGCTTGGCACGGTCCTCCGTGCCATCAGTAAGGAGCAAGGTGGGGCTGGGAGCATCGCTTCCACTATCCGGCTAGTCATGGCTCTCCATGCTGGCAGGTAAAATAGAGTTCGGGGTATCTTTCTCTTCCAGAGGTGGGTGAGTACTGAGAATGTGCTCCTTCATATAAGTGTATCGGCGCTTGTTGCGGTGCTCTATTTGCTCGATCCGCCAGTCTTGCTGGTCTAACCTCTGAAGGATCTGAAGGAACATCTGATTAGTGGATGGTGCTAATGGTGTGGATGATGGTGGAGCGGAAGAAGTAGGAGTGTCTAAAGACGGGCTTGCATACCGGCTCGCAGAGGGTACTGGGGGTCTGATATACTTCCCATTCGGGACATACTGATCATCCCTTGGGATCATGGCCTTCGTATCCCCAGCTCGATAGGAGACTCCCACTGCAGATACCAAATCTGTAACCAATGCGGGAAAAGGCAGGTTGCCCGCGATCTGCACGTTTCCCATAGCCTGTCGGATGAGTCAGGGCAGGTTGAGAGGTTGCTCTATAAGAATGCACTAGATGAGAACACCCATATCCCCAGTGAAGGTGGACTCATGAGTGCTCGGAAAGATATAGTGGGACATAATCTGTGCCCACACGCGAGCCTCCAAGGTAAGTGCTTGGGCGAAGATGCTCTTGGGTTTTTCCCGGTGTTGTCCATAGATCCAACGACTGTCAGGTTGCGCTATGACTCCAAGGATGCTGTCCCAGTCAAACTGATATGTCTGGCGCTTAAGCTGGGCCTCTTGATAGGCATCCAACCCTTCTGGGCTAGGTGGAAGATCCAGTATTCTCTAAATGGCACCTTTGGAGACAGGGACTTACTTTTGGTGAACATAGATAGACTGCAAGGTATGCAAGTGAAAGTTGGAGTAGAATTCAACTACCCAAGATCGATTGGCCTCCCTCGGTTGCCTCTTTAAGACTCCCCACTGTCTCCTTTCAATGCGAGGCTCCACAAAATCAACAAAATGTGTCGGAAGGATAAGTAGATGCTCATTATTGTAGTTCCTCTCTGCCAGGATGGGAAATATCTGCTCACAGTAACGGTTAGTAAATTGAACGGAGTCCCTTGCAGGAAATGCCTTCTCAGCTTCATCAACTTTGACGGCCCTCTTCACCCGCTTAGTAGGTGGCTTGACGCTTGTAGATGCTTGCGCCTTAGCCGGTGCTCTTTTAGTTCCTTTTCTTGCCGGTGTCTTGTCAGAAGCTTTTTCTTTTCCTCTCTTGGTGGCCATCCTAAAGAAGGAAGAAAGAGAAATAATGTCAAATATATATAGCTAAAAACCGAAAAGAAGAAAGTCCAAGTAATAATGAATGCCAAAGTAAAAGAGAATGTCTTAAATACACGGTAGCTACAACATGCATGGAAGACATCAATTAAAATTATGAAGGCATATCATAATAACTAGATACAAGAGGGTTAAAAGCATGCAAGTAACAAGCATGAGAAGCATGGCTCAAGCATCAAGATCAACAATAACTATCACATATAGCAGAAATAATGAGCACTATTAAGATGACAATTAATAAATAATTTACCCAATACACATGGAATTCAAAGGTTGTGAAAAAGAGGTATTAAAGTGTAAGAATAAAAGAGAAAAGAAATCAAAATGCCATGAGAGCTTTTTCACAAACACTTGGTGTGCAATTTAAAAATAGGAATTAAGGTAAACAATCCAAGTGTATATGGGACCCAAAACAAAATGTCAATTGTCAAAGCACTCCTCATAATACCCACAAGCTAAAATATAGCAAAATAAGTACTCAAATAAAGCTCTAACACCAACATAAAAATTGCAAGATAAAAGAATAAAAAAGGAATTATAAATAACTAAGTTAATATAAAATTAAAATAAACAAAATAATTAAATACAATAAAGAAAAGAAGAGTGAAAGAGTAGAAGGGAGGAAGAAAAGAAACTTTAAGAAGAAGATGAAAATAGGAAGATGAATGGGAGTAAGAATGGGAGAAGAGTAAGAATGGGGGAAGAAAAGAAAAGGAAATTGTAGCTGCCGGAGTAGATGGTCTCCGGTGGTGGTGAGAGAATGGAGGAAGAAAGAGGGAAGAAAGAAAGAAGAAAGATAGAAGAATAATTAGGATTAGGAAAAGAGAAGAAGAATGGAATAAAGAAATTATGGGTGGCGCGCTGAATAAGTGACGCGGCACATATGACGTGCACGCGTCGCTCACGCGTACACGTGGGTGGGCAAACATTCAGGGGATGCGTAAGCATCGGTCACGCGTAAGCATGACCACTGGTCGTGCTAAACGCACAGTTCCAACCCCATGGCTTCACAACTCTCTGTTCAATTTGTACTGGGGCCGCAATTGCGTACGACGCGTGCGCGTCGGTCACGCCCACGCGTGGATAGCCATAAAGTGAAAACGACGCATACGCGTGGGTTGAGTTGTGCCTCTAGCACACTACCCGTGTGATTCCATCATAACTCTCTGTTCAAAACACTCTTTTACGCCAATATCCATGTCCACGTGTACGCATCACTGACGCTTGCGCGTGGATTGTCAAAAACGCAGGTCACGCGTACGCATGGGGAACGCATACGCGTGGGGTTACTTGTGCGCCAGGCACCCCTCCTGCACAGTTCCCGCGTAACTCTCTGTTCAATTTCATAATATTGCGCACTTACATACGACGCGTGCACGTCATAGACGCTTGCGCGTCGTTAGCACTTTTTTCTAAACTAATGCAAAATAGAAGTAACTATGCAGAGCTGGAAATTAACACTGATAAAAATAAAATGGAGCTAATAAAAAGGGACGATCATACCATGGTGGGTTGCCTCCCACCTAGCACTTTTCTTTAACGTCCTTAAGTTGGACGGTCCACAAGCTCAATCCTCTTCCTTTGCTGGGTCCTCCAAGAGAAAGATCTCCAGCTCCTTGTTGTTCTTCATCTTCTCACCATGATATAGCTTCAGTCGGTGGCCATTGACTTTGAAGAAGGTGGGGCTTGAAAGGTGACTCAGGTGGAAGACTCCATATGGTTCTGCCTTTTCCACTCTATAGGGACCTTTCCACCTTGATCTCAACTTGCTTGGCATGAGTCTCAACCTTGAGTTATAGAGGAGGACTAAATCCCCAACTCTAAACTCTCTTCTCTTGATGTACTTGTCATGCACAGCCTTCACCCTCTCTTTGTAGAGCCTTGAGTTCTCATATGCTTCTAGTCGAAGGCACTCCAATTGCTGTAGTTGCAGCTTCCTTTCAACGCCGGCTCCCCCCAATCCTAAGTTGCATTCCCTCACTGTCCAGAAAGCTTTGTGTTCCACCTCCACTGGAAGGTGACAAGCCTTTCCGTAGACTAGGCGGAATGGACTCATTTCGATTGGTGTCTTGTAAGCTGTCGGATAAGCACAAAGCACATCTACAAGCCTGGTACTCCAGTTTCTTCTATGAGACTTGACAATCTTCTCCAATATGCGCTTTATCTCTCTGTTAGACACCTCGGCTTGCCCATTGGTTTGGGGATGCTAAGCCGTTGCCACCCTGTGAATAATGCCATGTTTCTTCAATAGACCTGTCATTCTCCTGTTACAGAAATGAGAGCCTTGATCACTCACGATTGCTTGTGGTGATCGAAAGTAACAAATAATATTATTTCAAACAAAAGAGGCAACAACGTTAGCATCATCAGTACGGATAGAAATTACTTCCACCCATTTAGAAACATAATCAACAGCTAACAAGATGTATAGGAAACCATTAGAGTTTGGAAATGGACCCATGAAGTCAATACCCCAAACATAAAAAATTTCACAGAACAACATAAGTTGTTGGGGTATCTCATCCCTCTTGGATATATTCCCAAATCTTTGGCATTGTGGGTAAGATTCATAGAAAGCAGTAGCATCCTTAAAAAGTATGGGCCACCAAAATCTACAGTCTAAAATTTTTCTAGCAGTTCTTTGAGGACCAAAGTGTCCACCACTCTCAGAAGAGTGGCAGGCCTCTAAAATTGACTGGAATTAAGATTGTGGCACACACCTTCTAATTATTTGGTCAGCACTACATCTCCACAAAGATGGGTCATCCCATATGTAATATTTGGACTTGCTTTTAACCTTGTCCTTTTGATGCTTAGAAAAATTAGGAGGAAAGGTACGACTAACCAAATAATTAGCTATAAGTGCATACCAAGGAACCACCTCAGATATTGTGTGCAAGCTATCAAGTGGAAAAGCATCATTGGTAAGAGTGGAGTCATTTTTAATGTGCTCTAGGCGACTCAAGTGGCCTGCCACTAAATTTTGGGAACCACTCCTATCTTTGATCTCTAAATCAAACTCTTGCAACAACAATATCCAACGGATTAACCTTGGTTTGGACTCTTTTTTAGCTAACAGATATTTTAAAGCTGCATGGTCTGAATATACTACCACCTTAGTTCCAAATAAATAAGATTGGACTTTATCCAAAGCAAAAACAATAGCTAAAAGTTCTTTCTCAGTGGTAGTATAATTAGACTGAGCACCGTCTAAAGTCTTAGAAGCATAAGCAATTATATAAGGGTCCTTACCTTCACACTGAACTAGCACTGCTCCTACCGCATAGTTGGATGCATCACAAATTATCTCAAACGGCCTACTCCAGTCAGGCCCTCTCACAATAAGAGCTTGGGTCAAGGCAATTTTTATCTTATCAAATGCCTTCATGCAATCTTCACTCAACTTGAACTCTACGTCCTTCTGCAGCAGTCGGAACAAAGGTAGTGCAACCTTACTGAAGTCCTTGATAAATCGCCGGTAAAAATCTGACAGGCGATCAAGCATTTGATCGATCAAAGGTAGCGGGTAGTGATCCTTGCGAGTAGCCTGGTTCAGACGCCTATAGTCAATGCACACCCTCCAGGAGTTCTGCACTCTTGTAGCCATGAGTTCTCCATGCTCATTCTTCACTGTTGTGACACCAGACTTCTGCGAAACAACCTGTACTGGGCTAACCCATTCACTATCCGAGATTGGATAGATGATATCGGCTTAAAGCAGTCTGGTCACTTCCTTCTTGACAACTTCTAAAATGGTGGGGTTCAACCGCCTTTGAAGTTGACAGATAGGTCTTGCTCCCTCATCTAGAAATATGCGGTGCTCACAGACTTGATGGCTTATACCTACTATGTCTGCCAAACTCCACCCAATAGCTTTCTTGTGTCTTCTCAGCACACTAAGCAGCGGCTTCTCTTGTTGGGAAGTAAGTTCCTTTGCAATTATAATTGAGAGCTTCTGATTCTCCTCAAAATAGGCATACTTGAGGTGGGGAGGGAGGGGCTTCAACTCCATTTTCAGCTCATGGCTTGGCACTTGATCATCCGGAACCATTGGAGGTAGCAAGGTGTCTTCAATATGCTCAGAGAGCTTCCCCACATTTGCACCTTGCGCCATGTTCATCTCTTCTACTTCCTCTTGGTGAACTTCAGCCACAGTCTTATCAATAATATCACACTGGAAGATGGAGTGATCTTCCGGTGGGTGCTTCATAACTTCATTGCTTCATCTCAAATGAGTATGTACCCAAGAAGGCATCCAATTTAAACCGTGAAGTCTTCAAAAATGGCCTTCCAAGCAAGATGGACGAAGGTCTTCCTGAGTCATTAAGGGGCATCTCCAAAATGTAGAAGTCAATAGGGAATGTCAACCCCTTAATGCTCACCAGGACGTCTTTAGCAATGCCAACCACTGAGATTATGCTCTTATCTACCAAAACAAAATGTGCTGCTGACCTTTTCAAGGGTGGGAGCCTCAAAGCATTATATACAGATAATGGCATAAAACTAACACATGCACCTAAATCACACATGCAGTCAAAAAATTGTACACCCCATATAGTATAAGTAACCATGCAAGGACCGGGATCACCGCATTTTTCCGGTATAGCACCTATTAAAGAAGAAATAGAGCTACCAAATGAAATAGTTTCTAAATCATGTATTTTATCCTTATTCATGCACAAATCTTTTAGAAACTTAGCATACTTAGGTACCTGGCGAATAGCATCAAAAAAGGGAATAGTTACCTCAACCTTTTTGAAGATCTCCACCATCTTGGGATCTAGCTCCACTTGCTTTTTGGTCCTCCTACCAAGGTGTGAAAAAGGAATGGGTATGGCTTCTCTCACAGCATCATCTTCCTTAGGTACTCCATTCCTTGGTTGAGCCGCTTCTTCTTCAACCGCATCTTGTACTTCATCTTCCTCTTCAACATCTTCTACCTCAATAATGTCTTCAACTTGAATGTCTTCTCTTGAGCTTAGCTCCTCGGGACTCCTCTCTTGCAGTGTAGTTCTGGACCTCAAAGTGATTGTATTGATTCCACCCTTGGGGTTGGGTAAAGGTTGAGAGGGGAGTGCACTAGAGCTTGAAGGTTGATTGTAGGGGGTAGATGGTGGTTCCATGCAGGATATGAGAGCTTGTAGAGTGGAGGTAAGTGATAAACCCATATTTTATGATATATTTTGTGCCTAATTTAAGTGATTTATTCAATCCTTCACTCACTTATTCATGTTAATTGCATGGTTTTACTTTCCCTTCCTTATTATGTGAGATATGTGAAAAACATGTTTCCTATGCTTTAAGAATAATTATTTTAATTACCCTTTATTACCATTCAATGCCGTGATTTGTGTGTTGAGTAGTTTCAGATCTTCTAAGGCAGGAATGACTTAAAGGATGGAAAAGAAACATATAAAAATAGAAGAAAAGCACAAAATGGAGTTTTTGAAGAAACTGACAGCGACGCGAACGCGTGGACGACGCGGCCGCATGCTCAGCGCGAAGAGAGCGCGACGCGAACGCATGAATGACGCGAACGCGCACCTTGAGTAGAATGCAGATGACGTGGACACATGACCGAAGCGAACACGTGATAAGAAAAACTCCAGATGATGCGACCGTGTGACCCACGCGGACGCGTGACAGAGGCCACGCACCAGAAATTACAGAAAACGCTCCCAGCGATTTCTGAAGCCCTTTTTGGCCCAGATCCATTCAAAGGAGAGTCTCCAATTATTTACTTTTGATGATTTAGATGTAGTTTTTAGAGAGAGGTTCTTGATGAGCGGATAATTTATACGCTTTTTGGCATTATTTTTAGTATGTTTTTAGTAGAATCTAGTTACTTTTAGAGATGTTTTCATTAGTTTTTATGTTAAATTCACATTTCTGGACTTTACTATGAGTTTGTGTGTTTTTCTGTGATTTCAGGTATTTTCTGGCTGAAATTGAGGGACTTGAGCAAAAACCAGATTCAGAGGTTGAAGAAGGACTGCTGATGCTGTTGGATTCTGACCTCCCTGCACTCAAAATGGATTTTCTGGAGCTACAGAACTCAAAATGAGGCGCTTCCAATTTCGTTGGAAAGTAGACATCCAGGGCTTTCCAGAAATATATAATAGTCTATACTTTGCCCAAGTTTAGACGACGCAAACTGGCGTTCAACGCCAGCTCTCTGCCCAATTCTGGCGTCCAGCGCCAGAAACAAGTTGCAAAGTGGAGTTCAACGTCCAAAATGGCACAAAAGCTGGCGTTCAACTCCAAGAATGACCTCTCCACGTGTAGACTTCAAGCTCAGCCCAAGAACACACCAAGTGGGCCCCGAAAGTGGATTTATGCATCAATTACTTACTTCTGTAAACCCTAGTGACTAGTTTATTATAAATAGAACTTTTTATCATTGTATTCGTAAGCTTTTGTTACTCCGGTTCCCCTCGGGGGCCGAGACCAATGAACTCCATTATCACTTATGTATTTTCAACGGTGGAGTTTCTACACTCCATAGATTAAGGTGTGGAGCTCTACTGTTCCTCAAAGATTAATGCAAAGTACTACTGTTTTCTATTCAATTCATCCTATTTCGCTTCTAAGATATTCATTCGCACTTCAACCTGAATGTGATGAACGTGACAATCATCATCATTCCCTATGAACGCGTGCCTGACAACCACTTCCGTTCTACATTAGATTGAATGAGTATCTCTTAGATCTCTTAATCAGAATCTTCGTGGTATAAGCTAGATTGATGACAGCATTCATGAGAGTCCGGAAAGTCTAAACCTTGTCCGTGGTATTCCGAGTAGGACTCTGGGATTGAATGACTGTGACGAACTCCAAACTCGTGAGTGCTGGGCGTAGTGACAGACGCAAAAGGATAGTAAATTCTATTCCAGCATGATCGAGAACCTCCAAGATGATTAGCCATGCAGTGACAGCGCATCGGACCATTTTCACAGAGAGGAATAGGATGCAACCAACGACAAGGGTGATGCCTCCAGATGATTAGCCGTGCTGGGACAGAGCATTTGGACCATTTTCCCGAGAGGATTGAAAGTAGCCATTGGCACCGGTGACATCCTTACATAAAACCAGCCATAGAAAGGAGTAAGACTGATTGGATGAAGACAGCAGGAAAGCGGAGGTCCAGAGGAACAAATGCATCTCCATACGCTTATCTGAAATTCTCACCAATGATTTACATAAGTATTTCTATCCTTCTTTTATTACTAATTTTCGAAAACTACATAACTATTTTATATCCGCCTGACTGAGATTTACAAGGTGACCATAGCTTGCTTCATACCAACAATCTCCGTGTTATTCGACCGTTACTCACGTAAGGTATTACTTGGACGACCCAGTGCACTTGCTGGTTAGTTATGCGAAGTTGTGAAGATATGTTTAGACCATGGTTCTGTGCATCCGTTTTTGGTGCCATCGCCAGGGAATCAATTTCGAACAATAATTCACAACCTGAGTAACAATTTCGCATATCAAGTTTTTGGCGCCGTTGCCGGGGATTGTTCGAGTTTGGACAACTGACGGTTCATCTTGTTACTCAGATTAGGTAATTTTCTTTTTGTTTTATTTTCAAAAATTTTTCAAAAATCTTTCAACAATTTCTCCTTTGTTTTCGAAAAAAAATGTTTTCAAAAATATAATTTTCTTCAGAATTTTTAAGAATGAATTCTAGTGTTTCATAAAGCATGTTGAAGCCTGGCTGGCTGTAAAGCCATGCCTAATTCCTCTGGCTGTAGGGCATGTTAGGCGTGTCATGTCTGAGTTACATACTAAAGCTTGGCTGGCTATTAGGCCATGCCTGACCCTTTGATTGGAGCTTTAGACTAAAAAGCATAAGATTCTTGGAATTCATATTAAAAATTTTGGAATCCTTATTTTTTCTTTTTCAAAATGATTTTTGAAAAAAAAATTTAAAAGAAAATACAAAAAAAATTCATAAAATCATAAAAATCAAAAATATTTTTGTGTTTCTTGTTTGAGTCTTGAGTCATGTTATAAGTTTGGTGTCAATTGCATACTCATCTTGCATTTTTCGAAAATTTTCATGCATTCATAGTGTTCTTCATGATCTTCAAGTTGTTCTTGGTAAGTCTTCTTGTTTGATCTTTGCATTTGCATGTTTTGTGTCTTTTCTTGTTTTTCATATGCATTCTTGAATTCTTAGTGTCTAAGCATTAAAGAATTCTAAGTTTGGTGTCTTGCATGTTTTCTTTGCATTAAAAATTTTTTAAAAAAATATAGTCTTGATGTTCATCATGACATTCAAAGTGTTCTTGGTGTTCATCTTGACATTCATAGCATTCTTGCATGCATTCATTGTTTTGATCTAAAATTTTCATGCATTGCATCATTTTCATGTTTTTCTCTCTCATCATTAAAAATTCAAAAATCAAAAAAATATCTTTCCCTTTTTCACTCATAAATTTCGAAAATTTGAGTTGACTTTTTCAAAAATTTTTAAAAATCAATTGTTTCTTATGATTCAAATCAAATTTTCAATTTAAAAATCTTATCTTTTTCAAAATCTTTTTCAAAAATCAAATCTTTTTCACTTTTCTTAGTTATTTTCAAAAATTTTAAAAATATTTTTCAAAAATCTTTTTCTTATCTTTATTTCCTAATTTTCGAAAATAACATCATCAATTAATGTTTTGATTCAAAAATTTCAAGTTTGTTACTTGCTTGTTAAGAAAGATTCAAACTTTGAGTTCTAGAATCATATCTTGTGATTTCTTGTAAATCAAGTCATTAATTGTGATTTTAAAAATCAAATCTTTTTCAAAACTAATTTCAATCATATCTTTTCAAAAATATCTTTTTATCTTATCATTTTCAAAAATTTGATTTTAAAATATCTTTTCTAACTTCTTATCTTCTTATCTTTTCAAAATTGATTTTCAAAATTGTTTCAACTAACTAACTAACTTTTTGTTTGTTTCTTACCTTTTTCAAAACCACCTAACTAACTCTCTCTCTCTCTCTCTAATTTTTGAAAATATCTTCCCTCTTTTTCAAAATTTCTTTTTAATTAACTAATTATTTTAATTTTTTTATTTTAAATTTTCGAAAAATTAACTTTTTTTCAAAAACACTATTTTCAAAAATCACTAACTCTTTTTCAAAAATTATTTTCGAAAATCCTCTCCCTCTCTCATCGTATTCTATTTATTTATTCATCTACTAACATCTCTTCCTCATATCACTCACCAAATTCGAACCCCCTCTTCTATCTGTGTTCGAATTTTTTCTTCTTCTCTTCTTCTACTAACAATAAGGAACCTCTTTACTGTGACATAGAGGATTCCTCTTCTTTTCTTTTTCTCTTCTCTTTCTTATGAGCAGGGATAAAGAAAAAGGCATTCTTGTTGAAGCTGATCCAGAACTTGAAAGGACTCTGAAGAGAAAACTAAGAGAAGCTAAATTACAACAATCCAGAGACAACCTTATTGAAAATTTCGAACAAGTAAAGGAGATGGCAGCCGAACCCAACAACAATAATGCAAGGAGAATGCTTGGTGACTTTACTGCACCTAATTCCAATTTACATGGAAGAAGCATCTCCATCCCTACCATTGGAGCAAACAACTTTGAGCTGAAACCTCAGCTAGTTTCTTTGATGCAGCAGAACTGCAAGTTTCATGGACTTCCATCTGAAGATCCTTTTTTCAGTTCTTAACTGAATTCTTGCAGATATGTGATACTGTTAAGACTAATGGAGTAGATCCTGAAGTCTACAGGCTCATGCTTTTCCCTTTTGCTGTAAGAGACAGAGTTAGAGTGTGGTTGGATTCTCAACCCAGAGATAGCCTGAACTCTTGGGACAAGCTGGTCACGACTTTCTTAGCCAAGTTATTTCCTCCTCAAAAGCTGAGCAAGCTTAGAGTGGACGTTCAAACCTTCAGACAGAAAGATGGTGAATCCCTCTATGAAGCTTGGGAAAGATACAAGCAGCTGACCAAAAAGTGTCCTTCTGACATGCTTTCAGAAAGGACCATCCTGGATATATTCTATGATGGTTTATCTGAGCTATCAAAGATGTCATTGGATACTTCTGCAGGTGGATCCATTCACCTAAAGAAAACGCCTGCAGAAGCTCAAGAACTCATTGACATGGTTGCTAATAACCAGTTTATGTACACTTCTGAGAGGAATCCTGTGAGTAATGGGACGCCTATGAAGAAGGGAGTTCTTGAAATTGATACTCTGAATGCCATATTGGCTCAGAATAAAATATTAACTCAGCAAGTCAATATGATTTCTCAGAGTCTGAATGGAATGCAAGCTGCATCCAACAGTACTCAAGAGGCATCTTCTGAGGAAGAAGCTTATGATCCTGAGAACCCTACAATAGCAGAGTTAAAATACATGGGTGAACCATATGGAAACACCTACAATCCATGATGGAGAAATCACCCAAATCTCTCATGGAAGGATCAAAAGCCTCAACAAGGCTCTAATAATGGTGGAAGAAACAGGTTTAGCAATAGCAAGCCTTTTCCATCATACACTCAGCAACAGACAGAGAATTCTGAGCAGAATCCATCTAGCTTAGCAAATTTAGTCTCTGATCTATCTAAGGCCACTGTGAGTTTCATGAATGAAACAAGGTCTTCCATTAGAAATTTGGAAGCACAAGTGGAC
Organism: Arachis hypogaea; assembly: GCF_003086295.3. Taxonomy (NCBI): domain Eukaryota; kingdom Viridiplantae; phylum Streptophyta; class Magnoliopsida; order Fabales; family Fabaceae; genus Arachis; species Arachis hypogaea. Next base: position 69,508,119 of record NC_092047.1, on the reverse strand, counting down.
CAGCTGAGTAAAAGGATCACTGAAATCCCTCCTAGTACTCTCCCAAGCAATACAGAAGAGAATCCAAAAGGAGAGTGCAAGGCCATTGAATTAATTACCATGGCCAAACCCACAAGAGAGGAGAAGGATGTGAATCCCAAGGAGGAAGACCTCCTGGGATGTCCAGTGATCAATAAGGAGCTTCCTTCTGAGGAACCAAAGGACTCTGAGGCTCAATTAGAGACCATAGATATTCCATTGAACCTCCTTATGCCATTCATGAGCTCTGATGAGTACTCCTCTTCTGAAGAGAATGAGGATGTTACTGAAGAGCAAGCTTCCAAGTTCCTTGGTGCAATCATGAAGCTGAATGCCAAATTATTTGGCATTGATACTTGGGAAGATGAACATCCCTTGTTCACCAATGAACTAAGTGATCTGGATCAACTGACATTGCCTCAGAAGAAACAGGATCCTGGAAAGTTCTTAATACCTTGTACCATAGGCACCATGATCTTTAAGGCTCTGTGTGACCTTGGTTCAGGGATAAACCTCATGCCTCTCTCTGTAATAGAGAAACTGGGAATCTATTGGGTGCAAGCTACTAAAATCTCATTAAGGATGGCAGACAATTCAAGAAAACAGGCTTATGGACAAGTAGAGGACGTGTTAGTAAAGGTTGAAGGCCTTTACATCCCTGCTGATTTCATAGTCCTAGATACTGGGAAGGATGAGGATGAATCCATCATCCTAGGAAGACCTTTCCTAGCCACAGCAAGAGCTGTGATTGATGTGGACAGAGGAGAATTGATCCTTCAATTGAATGAGGACAACCTTGTGTTTACAACTCAAGGATCTCTCTCTGCATCCATGGAGAGGAAGCATAAAAAGCTTCTCTCAAAGCAGAGTCAACCTAAGCCCCCACAATCAAACTCTAAGTTTGGTGTTGGGAGGTCACAACCAAACTCTAAGTTTGGTGTCAAACCCCCATATCCAAACTCTAAGTTTGGTGTTGGGAGGTCTCAACAAAGCTCTGCACATCTGTGAGGCTCCATGAGAGCCCACTGTCAAGCTATTGACATTAAAGAAGCGCTTGTTGGGAGGCAACCCAATTTTTATCTATCTAATCATATTTTTCTTAGTTATATGTCTTTATAGGTTCATGATCATGTGGAGTCACAAAATAAATATAAAAATTGAAAACGGAATCAAAAACAGCAGAAGAAAAATCACACCTTGGAGGAAGCACCTGCCTGGCGTTCAACGCCAGAACAGAGCATGGTTCTGGCGCTGAACGCCCAAAATGGGTAGTATCTGGGTGCTGAATGCCCAAAATGGACATCATCTGGGCGCTGAACGCCAGAATTGCACCCTGGAGAGGAGCTGGCGCTGAACGCCCAGAACAAACATGGTTCTGGTGTTCAACGCCAGAAATGGGCAACAAATGGGCGTTGAACGCCCAAAATGGGCACCAACCTGGCGCTGAACGCCCAGAGTTGTGTGCAAGGGCATTTTACATGCCTAATTTGGTGCAAGGTTGTAAATCCTTGAACACCTCAGGATCTGTAGACCTCACAGGATCATCTCAGGATCTGTGGACCCCACAGGATCCCCACCTACCTCATCATCTCTCTTTCCATTCATGATCATCCCTTCTGTTTTCCATTTACCACTCACATCCATACACCCACCTACCTTCAAAATTCAACATCTCTCTCCCACCCAATCCCACCCATATGGCCGAATACACACATCCCTCCATCTCCTCCATATCTTCTTCTTCTTCTTCTATTCTTTCTTCTTTTGCTCGAGCGCGAGCAACATTCTAAGTTTGGTGTGGTAAAAGCATAGCTTTTTTTATTTTTCCATAACCATTAATGGCACCTAAGGCCAGAGAAACCTCAAGAAAGAGAAAAGGGAAGACAATTGCTTCCACCTCTGAGCCATGGGAGATGGAAAGATCCATCTCACAAGCCCATCACTAAGAAAAGGATGGAGCAAACAAGAGAGCACATTCATGGATCTCAATAGGCACATGAAGAAGCTCATCATCAAGAAATCCCTGAGATACCTCAGGGGATATAGTTTCCTCCACAGAATTTTTGGGAGCAAATCAACAACTCCCTAGGAGAATTAAGTTCCAACATGGGACAACTAAGGGTGGAACATCAAGAGCACTCCATCATCCTTCATGAAATAAGAGAAGATCAAAAAGCAATGAGGGAGGAGAAACAAAGACAAGGAAGAGACATAGAAGAGCTCAAGGACATCATTGGTTCCTCAAGAAGGAAACGCCACCATCACTAAGGTAGACTCATTCCTTGTTCTTACTTTCTCTGATTTTCGTTTTCACTATGTCAAGTGCTTATCTATGTTTGTGTCTTCATTACATGATCATTAGTAGTTAGTAACTTTTTCTTAAAGTTATGAATGTCTTATGAATCCATCACCTCTCTTAAATGAAAAAATGTTTTAATTCAAAAGAACAAGAAGTACATGAGTTTCGAATTTATCCTTGAACTTAGTTTAATTATATTGATGTGGTGACAATGCTTCTTATTTTCTGAATGAATGCTTGAACAGTGCATATGTCTTTTGAAGTTGTTGTTCATGAATGTTAAATATGTTGGCTCTCGAAAGAATGATGACAAGGAGACATGTTATTTGATAATCTGAAAAATCATAAAAATGATTCTTGAAGCAAGAAAAAGCAGCAAAGAACAAAGCTTGCAGAAAAAAAAATAGGTGAAAAAAATAGAAAGAAAAAGAAAAAGCAAGCAGAAAAAGCCAAAAGCTCTTAAAACCAAGAGGCAAGAGCAAAAAGCCAATAACCCTTAAAACCAAAAGGCAAGGGCAAATAAAAAGGATCCCAAGGCTTTGAGCATCAGTGGATAGGAGGGCCTAAAGGAATAAAATCCTGGCCTAAGTGGCTAAACCAAGCTGTCACTAACCATGTGCTTGTGGCGTGAAGGTGTCAAGTGAAAACTTGAGACTGAGCGGTTAAAGTCAAGGTCCAAAGCAAAAAAAGAGTGTGCTTAAGAACCCTGGACACCTCTAATTGGGGACTTTAGCAAAGCTGAGTCCCAATCTGAAAAGGTTCACCCAATTATGTGTCTGTGGCATTTATGTATCCGGTGGTAATACTGGAAAACAAAGTGCTTAGGGCCACGGCCAGGACACATAAAGTAGTTGTGTTCAAGAATCATCATACTGAACTAGGAGAATCAATAACACTATCTGAACTCTGAGTTCCTATAGATGCCAATCATTCTGAACCTCAATGGATAGAGTGAGATGCCAAAACTATTCAAGAGGCAAAAAGCTAAAAGTCCCGCTCATCTTATTGGAGCTATGTTTCATTGGTAGTTTGGAATTTATAGTATATTCTCTTCTTTTTATCCTATTTGATTTTCAGTTGCTTGGGGACAAGCAACAATTTAAGTTTGGTGTTGTGATGAGCGGATAATTTATACGCTTTTTGGCATTGTTTTTAGTATGTTTTTAGTAGAATCTAGTTACTTTTAGGGATGTTTTCATTAGTTTTTATGTTAAATTCACATTTCTGGACTTTACTATGAGTTTGTGTGTTTTTCTGTGATTTCAGGTATTTTCTGGCTGAAATTGAGGGACTTGAGCAAAAATCAGATTCAGAGGTTGATGAAGGACTGCTGATGCTGTTGGATTCTGACCTCCCTGCACTCAAAATAGATTTTCTGGAGCTACAGAACTCAAAATGGCGCGCTTCCAATTGCGTTGGAAAGTAGACATCCAGGGCTTTCCAGAAAGATATAATAGCCTACACTTTGTTCAAGTTTAGACGATGCAAACTGGCGTTCAACGCCAGCTCTCTCCCCAATTCTGGCGTCCAGTGCCAGGAACAAGTTGCAAAGTGGGGTTCAACGCCCAAAATGGCACAAAAGCTGGCGTTCAACTCCAAGAATGACCTCTCCACGTGTAGACTTCAAGCTCAGCCCAAGCACACACCAAGTGGGCCTCGAAAGTGGATTTATGCATCAATTACTTACTTCTGTAAACCCTAGTGACTAGTTTATTATAAATAGAACTTTTTATCATTGTATTCGTAAGCTTTGGTTACTCCGGTTCCCCTCTGGGGCCGAGACCAATGAACTCCATTATCACTTATGTATTTTCAACGGTGGAGTTTCTACACTCCATAGATTAAGGTGTGGAGCTCTGCTGTTCCTCAAAGATTAATGCAAAGTACTACTGTTTTCTATTCAATTCATCCTATTTCGCTTCTAAGATATTCATTCGCACTTCAACCTGAATGTGATGAACGTGACAATCATCATCATTCCCTATGAACGCGTGCCTGACAACCACTTCCGTTCTACATTAGATTGAATGAGTATGTCTTAGATCTCTTAATCAGAATCTTCGTGGTATAAGCTAGATTGATGGCGGCATTCATGAGAGTCCGGAAAGTCTAAACCTTGTCCGTGGTATTCCGAGTAGGACTCTGGGATTGAATGACTGTGACGAACTCCAAACTCGCGAGTGCTGGGCGTAGTGACAGACGCAAAAGGATAGTAAATTCTATTCCAGCATGATCGAGAACCTCCAAGATGATTAGCCATGCAGTGACAGCGCATCGGACCATTTTCACAGAGAGGAATAGGATGCAACCAACAACAAGGATGATGCCTCCAGATGATTAGCCGTGCTGTGACAGAGCATTTGGACCATTTTCCCGAGAGGATTGAAAGTAGCCATTGGCACCGGTGACATCCTTACATAAAACCAGCCATAGAAAGGAGTAAGACTGATTGGATGAAGACAGCAGGAAAGCGGAGGTCCAGATGAACGAATGCATCTCCATACGCTTATCTGAAATTCTCACCAATGATTTACATAAGTATTTCTATCCTTCTTTTATTACTAAATTTCGAAAACTACATAACTATTTTATATCCGCCTGACTGAGATTTACAAGGTGACCATAGCTTGCTTCATACCAACAATCTCCGTGGGATTCGACCCTTACTCACGTAAGGTATTACTTGGACGACCCAGTGCACTTGCTGGTTAGTTATGCGAAGTTGTGAAGAAATGTTTAGACCATGGTTCTGTGCATCCGTTTTTGGTGCCATCGCCAGGGAATCAATTTTGAACAATAATTCACAACCTGAGTAACAATTTCACATATCAAGTTTTTGGCGCCGTTGCCGGGGATTGTTCGAGTTTGGACAACTGACGGTTCATCTTGTTACTCAGATTAGGTAATTTTCTTTTTGTTTTATTTTCAAAAAATTTTCAAAAATCTTTCAACAATTTCTCCTTTGTTTTCGAAAAAAAAAATGTTTTCAAAAATATAATTTTCTTCAGAATTTTTAAGAATGAATTCTAGTGTTTCATAAAGCATTTTGAAGCCTGGCTGGCTGTAAAGCCATGCCTAATTCCTCTGGTTGTAGGGCATGTTAGGCGTGTCATGTCTGAGTTACATACTAAAGCTTGGCTGGCTATTAGGCCATGCCTGACCCTTTGATTGGAGCTTTAGACTAAAAAGCATAAGATTCTTGGAATTCATATTAAAAATTTTGGAATCCTTATTTTTTCTTTTTCAAAATGATTTTCGAAAAAAAAAATTTTAAAAGAAAATACAAAAAAAAATTCATAAAATCATAAAAATCAAAAATATTTTTGTGTTTCTTGTTTGAGTTTTGAGTCATGTTATAAGTTTGGTGTCAATTGCATACTCATCTTGCATTTTTCAAAAATTTTCATGCATTCATAGTGTTCTTCATGATCTTCAAGTTGTTCTTGGTAAGTCTTCTTGTTTGATCTTTGCATTTGCATGTTTTGCGTCTTTTCTTGTTTTTCATATGCATTCTTGAATTCTTAGTGTCTAAGCATTAAAGAATTCTAAGTTTGGTGTCTTGCATGTTTTCTTTGCATTAAAAATTTTTTAAAAAAATATAGTCTTAATGTTCATCATGACATTTAAAGTGTTCTTGGTGTTCATCTTGACATTCATAGCATTCTTGCATGCATTCATTGTTTTTATCTAAAATTTTCATGCATTGTATCATTTTCATGTTTTTCTCTCTCATCATTAAAAATTCAAAAATTAAAAAAATATCTTTCCCTTTTTCACTCATAAATTTCGAAAATTTGAGTTGACTTTTTCAAAAATTTTTAAAAATCAATTGTTTCTTATGAGTCAAATCAAATTTTCAATTTAAAAATCTTATCTTTTTCAAAATCTTTTTCAAAAATCAAATCTTTTTCACTTTTCTTAGTTATTTTCGAAAATTTTAAAAATATTTTTCAAAAATCTTTTTCTTATCTTTATTTCCTAATTTTCGAAAATAACATCATCAATTAATGTTTTGATTCAAAAATTTCAAGTTTGTTACTTGCTTGTTAAGAAAGATTCAAACTTTGAGTTCTAGAATCATATCTTGTGATTTCTTGTGAATCAAGTCATTAATTGTGATTTTAAAAATAAAATCTTTTTCAAAACTAATTTCAATCATATCTTTTCAAAAATATCTTTTTATCTTATCTTTTTGAAAAATTTGATTTTAAAATATCTTTTCTAACTTCTTATCTTCTTATCTTTTCAAAATTGATTTTTAAAATTGTTTCAACTAACTAACTAACTTTTTGTTTGTTTCTTACCTTTTTCAAAACCACCTAACTAACTCTCTCTCTCTAATTTTTGAAAATATCTTCCCTCTTTTTCAAAATTTCTTTTTAATTAACTAATTATTTTAATTTTTTTATTTTAAATTTTCGAAAAATTAACTTTTTTTCAAAAAAACTATTTTCGAAAATCACTAACTCTTTTTCAAAAATTATTTTCGAAAATCCTCTCCCTCTCTCATCTTATTCTATTTATTTATTCATCTACTAACATCTCTTCCTCACATCACTCACCAAATTCGAACCCCCTCTTCTATCTGTGTTCGAATTTTTTCTTCTTCTCTTCTTCTACTAACAATAAGGAACCTCTTTACTGTGACATAGAGGATTCCTCTTCTTTTCTTTTTCTCTTCTCTTTCTTATGAGCAGGGACAAAGAAAAAGGCATTCTTGTTGAAGCTGATCCAGAACCTGAAAGGACTCTGAAGAGAAAACTAAGAGAAGCTAAATTACAACAATCCAGAGACAACCTTATTGAAAATTTCGAACAAGTAAAGGAGATGGCAGCCGAACCCAACAACAATAATGCAAGGAGAATGCTTGGTGACTTTACTGCACCTAATTCCAATTTACATGGAAGAAGCATCTCCATCCCTACCATTGGAGCAAACAACTTTGAGCTGAAACCTCAGCTAGTTTCTCTGATGCAGCAGAACTGCAAGTTTCATGGACTTCCATCTGAAGATCCTTTTCAGTTCTTAACTGAATTCTTGCAGATATGTGATACTGTTAAGACTAATGGATTAGATCCTGAAGTCTACAGGCTCATGCTTTTCCCTTTTGCTGTAAGAGACAGAGTTAGAGTGTGGTTGGATTCTCAACTCAGAGATAGCCTGAACTCTTGGGACAAGCTGGTCACGACTTTCTTAGCCAAGTTCTTTCCTCCTCAAAAGCTGAGCAAGCTTAGAGTGGACGTTCAAACCTTCAGACAGAAAGAAGGTGAATCCCTCTATGAAGCTTGGGAAAGATACAAGCAGCTGACCAAAAAGTGTCCTTCTAACATGCTTTCAGAATGGACCAGCCTGGATATATTCTATGATGGTTTATCTGAGCTATCAAAGATGTCATTGGATACTTCTGCAGGTGGATCCATTCACCTAAAGAAAACATCTGCAGAAGCTCAAGAACTCATTGACATGGTTGCTAATAACCAGTTTATATACACTTCTGAGAGGAATCCTGTGAGTAATGGGACGCCTATGAAGAAGGGAGTTCTTGAAATTGATACTCTGAATGCCATATTGGCTCAGAATAAAATATTGACTCAGCAAGTCAATATGATTTCTCAGAGTCTGAATGGAATGCAAGCTGCATCCAACAGTACTCAAGAGGCATCTTCTGAGGAAGAAGCTTATGATCCTGAGAACCCTACAATAGCAGAGTTAAAATACATGGGTGAACCATATGGAAACACCTACAATCCATCATGGAGAAATCACCCAAATCTCTCATGGAAGGATCAAAAGCCTTAACAAGGCTCTAATAATGGTGGAAGAAACAGGTTTAGCAATAGCAAGCCTTTTCCATCATACACTCAGCAACAGACAGAGAATTCTGAGCAGAATCCATCTAGCTTAGCAAATTTAGTCTCTGATCTATCTAAGGCCACTGTGAGTTTCATGAATGAAACAAGGTCTTCCATTAGAAATTTGGAAGCACAAGTGGACCAGCTGAGTAAAAGGATCACTGAAATCCCTCCTAGTACTCTCCTAAGCAATACAGAAGAGAATCCAAAAGGAGAGTGCAAGGCCATTGAATTAATTACCATGGCCGAACCCACAAGAGAGGAGAAGGACATGAATCCCAAGGAGGAAGACCTCCTGGGATGTCCAGTGATCAATAAGGAGCTTCCTTCTGAGGAACCAAAGAACTCTGAGGCTTAATTAGAGATCATAGAGATTCCATTGAACCTCCTTATGCCATTCATGAGCTCTGAAGAGTACTCCTCTTCTGAAGAGAATGAGGATGTTACTGAAGAGCAAGCTGCCAAGTTCCTTGGTGCAATCATGAAGCTGAATGCTAAATTATTTGGCATTGATACCTGGGAAGATGAATCTCCCTTGTTCACCAATGAACTAAGTGATCTGGATCAACTGACATTGCCTCAGAAGAAACAGGATCCTGGAAAGTTCTTAATACCTTGTACCATAGGCACCATGATCTTTAAGGCTCTGTGTGACCTTGGTTCAGGGATAAACCTCATGCCTCTCTCTGTAATAGAGAAACTGGGAATCTATTGGGTGCAAGCTGCTAAAATCTCATTAGAGATGGCAGAAAATTCAAGAAAATAGGCTTATGGACAAGTAGAGGACGTGTTAGTAAAGGTTGAAGGCCTTTACATCCCTGCTGATTTCATAGTCCTAGATACTGGGAAGGATGAGGATGAATCCATCATCCTAGGAAGACCTTTCCTAGCCACAGCAAGAGCTGTGATTGATGTGGACAGAGGAAAATTGATCCTTCAGTTGAATGAGGACAACCTTGTGTTTATAACTCAAGGATCTCTCTCTGCATCCATGGAGAGGAAGCATAAAAAGCTTCTCTCAAAGCAGAGTCAACCTAAGCCCCCACAATCAAACTCTAAGTTTGGTGTTGGGAGGCCACAACCAAACTCTAAGTTTGGTGTCAAACCCCCATATCCAAACTCTAAGTTTGGTGTTGGGAGGTCTCAACAAAGCTCTGCACATCTGTGAGGCTCCATGAGAGCCCACTGTCAAGCTATTGACATTAAAGAAGCGCTTGTTGGGAGGCAACCCAATTTTTATCTATCTAATCATATTTTTCTTAGTTATATGTCTTTATAGGTTCATGATCATCTGGAGTCACAAAATAAATATAAAAATTGAAAACGGAATCAAAAACAGCAGAAGAAAAATCACACCCTGGAGGAAGCACCTGCCTGGCGTTCAACGCCAGAACAGAGCATGGTTCTGGCGCTGAACGCCCAAAATGGGTAGTATCTGGGCGCTAAATGCCCAAAATGGGCATCATCTGGGCGCTGAACGCCAGAATTGCACCCTGGAGAGGAGCTGGCGCTGAACGCCCAGAACAAGCATGGTTCTGGCGTTCAACGCCAGAAATGGGCAACAAATGGGCGTTGAACGCCCAAAATGGGCACCAACCTGGCGCTGAATGGCCAGAGTTGTGTGCAAGGGCATTTTACATGCCTAATTTGGTGCAAGGTTGTAAATCCTTGAACACCTCAGGATCTGTAGACCCCACAGGATCATCTCAGGATCTGTGGACCCCACAGGATCCCCACCTACCTCATCATCTCTCTTTCCATTCATGATCATCCCTTCTGTTTTCCATTTACCACTCACATCCATACACCCACCTACCTTCAAAATTCAACATCTCTCTCCCACCCAATCCCACCCATATGGCCGAATATACACATCCCTCCATCTCCTCCACATCTTCTTCTTCTTCTTCTTCTATTCTTTCTTCTTTTGCTCGAGGGCGAGCAACATTCTAAGTTTGGTGTGGTAAAAGCATAGCTTTTTTTATTTTTCCATAACCATTAATGGCACCTAAGGCCAGAGAAACCTCAAGAAAGAGAAAAGGGAAGACAATTGCTTCCACCTCTGAGCCATGGGAGATGGAAAGATCCATCTCACAAGCCCATCACTAAGAAAAGGATGGAGCAAACAAGAGAGCACATTCATGGATCTCAACAGGCACATGAAGAAGCTCATCATCAAGAAATCCCTGAGATACCTCAGGGGATACAGTTTCCTCCACAGAATTTTTGGGAGCAAATCAACAACTCCCTAGGAGAATTAAGTTCCAACATGGGACAACTAAGGGTGGAACATCAAGAGCACTCCATCATCCTTCATGAAATAAGAGAAGATCAAAAAGCAATGAGGGAGGAGCAATAAAGACAAGGAAGAGACATAGAAGAGCTCAAGGACATCATTGGTTCCTCAAGAAGGAAACGCCACCATCACTAAGGTGGACTCATTCCTTGTTCTTACTTTCTCTGATTTTCGTTTTCTCTATGTCAAGTGCTTATCTATGTTTGTGTCTTCATTACACGATCATTAGTAGTTAGTAACTTTGTCTTAAAGTTATGAATGTCCTATGAATCCATCACCTCTCTTAAATGAAAAAATATTTTAATTCAAAAGAACAAGAAGTACATGAGTTTCGAATTTATCCTTGAACTTAGTTTAATTATATTGATGTGGTGACAATGCTTCTTGTTTTCTGAATGAATGCTTGAACAGTGCATATGTCTTTTGAAGTTGTTGTTCATGAATGTTAAATATGTTGGCTCTCGAAAGAATGATGACAAGGAGACATGTTATTTGATAATCTGAAAAATCATAAAAATGATTCTTGAAGCAAGAAAAAGCAGCAAAGAACAAAGCTTGCAGAAAAAAATAGGCGAAAAAAATAGAAAGAAAAAGAAAAAGCAAGCAGAAAAAGCCAAAAGCTCTTAAAACCAAGAGGCAAGAGCAAAATGCCAATAACCCTTAAAACCAAAAGGCAAGGGCAAATAAAAAGGATCCCAAGGCTTTGAGCATCAGTGGATAGGAGGGCCTAAAGGAATAAAATCCTGGCCTAAGTGGCTAAACCAAGCTGTCCCTAACCATGTGCTTGTGGCGTGAAGGTGTCAAGTGAAAACTTGAGACTGAGCGGTTAAAGTCAAGGTCCAAAGCAAAAAAAGAGTGTGCTTAAGAACCCTGGACACCTCTAATTGGGGACTTTAGCAAAGCTGAGTCACAATCTGAAAAGGTTCACCCAATTATGTGTCTGTGGCATTTATGTATCCGGTGGTAATACTGGAAAACAAAGTGCTTAGGGCCACGGCCAGGACTCATAAAATAGTTGTGTTCAAGAATCATCATACTGAACTAGGAGAATCAATAACACTATCTGAACTCTGAGTTCCTATAGATGCCAATCATTCTGAACCTCAATGGATAGAGTGAGATGCCAAAACTATTCAAGAGGCAAAAAGCTAAAAGTCCCGCTCATCTGATTGGAGCTATGTTTCATTGGTAGTTTGGAATTTATAGTATATTCTCTTCTTTTTATCCTATTTGATTATCAGTTGCTTGGGGACAAGCAACAATTTAAGTTTGGTGTTGTGATGAGCGGATAATTTATACGCTTTTTGGCATTGTTTTTAGTATGTTTTTAGTAGAATCTAGTTACTTTTAGGGATGTTTTCATTAGTTTTTATGTTAAATTCACATTTCTGGACCTTACTATGAGTTTGTGTGTTTTTCTGTGATTTCAGGTATTTTTTGGCTAAAATTGAGGGACTTGAGCAAAAATCAGATTCAGAGGTTGAAGAAGGACTGCTGATGCTGTTGGATTCTGACCTCCCTGCACTCAAAATGGATTTTCTGGAGCTACAGAACTCAAAATGGCGCGCTTCTAATTGCGTTGGAAAGTAGACCTCCAGGGCTTTCCAGAAATATATAATAGTCCACACTTTGTCCAAGTTTAGATGACGCAAACTGGCGTTCAACGCCAGCTCTCTGCCCAATTCTGGCGTCCAGCGCCAGAAACAAGTTGCAAAGTGGAGTTCAATGCCCAAAATGGCACAAAAGCTGGCGTTCAACTCCAAGAATGACCTCTCCACGTGTAGACTTCAAGCTCAGCCCAAGCACACACCAAGTGGGCCCTGGAAGTAGATTTATGCATCAATTACTTACTTCTGTAAACTCTAGTGACTAGTTTATTATAAATAGAACTTTTTATCATTGTATTCGTAAGCTTTGGTTACTCCGGTTCCCCTCTGGGGCCGAGACCAATGAACTCCATTATCACTTATGTATTTTCAACGGTAGAGTTTCTACACTCCATAGATTAAGGTGTGGAGCTTTGCTGTTCCTCAAAGATTAATGCAAAGTACTACTGTTTTCTATTAAATTCATCTTATTTCGCTTCTAAGATATTCATTCGCACTTCAACCTGAATGTGATGAACGTGACAATCATCATCATTCCCTATGAACGCGTGCCTGACAACCACTTCCGTTCTACATTAGATTGAATGAGTATCTCTTAGATCTCTTAATCAGAATTTTCGTGGTATAAGCTAGATTGATGGCGGCATTCATGAGAGTCCGAAAAGTCTAAACCTTGTCCGTGGTATTCCGAGTAGGACTCTGGGATTGAATGACTGTGACGAACTCCAAACTCGCGAGTGCTGGGCGTAGTGACAGATGCAAAAGGATAGTAAATTCTATTCCAGCATGATTGAGAACCTCCAAGATGATTAGCCATGCAGTGACAGCGCATCAGACCATTTTTACAGAGAGGAATAGGATGCAACCAACGACAAGGGTGATGCCTCCAAACGATTAGCCGTGCTGTGACAGAGCATTTGGACCATTTTTCCGAGAGGATTGAAAGTAGCCATTGGCACCGGTGACATCCTTACATAAAGCCAGCCATAGAAAGGAGTAAGACTAATTGGATGAAGACAGCAGGAAAGCGGAGGTCCAGAGGAACGAATGCATCTCCATACGCTTATCTGAAATTCTCACCAATGATTTACATAAGTATTTATATCCTTCTTTTATTACTAAATTTCGAAAACTACATAACTATTTTATATCCGCCTGACTGAGATTTACAAGGTGACCATAGCTTGCTTCATACCAACAATCTCCGTGGGATTTGACCCTTACTCACGTAAGGTATTACTTGGACGACCCAGTGCACTTGCTGGTTAGTTATGCGAAGTTGTGAAGATATGTTTAGACCATGGTTCTGTGCATCCGTTTTTGGTGCCATCGCCAGGGAATCAATTTCGAACAATAATTCACAACCTGAGTAACAATTTCGCATATCAGTTCTCTCCTCTCTCTCTCTTAGGATTAGGATTTAGGATTTTTCTTGCTTTCATGATTGTCCCTTTTTATCAGGTTCAACTTTCCTTTTTATTATCTTCTCAATTTAATTTATGAACTTTTCTATGTTACAGATAATTCTCTTAATTAATGTTATTTGAGGTATTTCAGTTTATGATTGCTTTCTTTTATTTATGTTACTGTTAATTCCAACCTGAAGATATTTTTATTCGAGTAGATTTACTTTTCCCCTTTTGGTTTTGGTTAAGAAATCAGTAACTCAGGAGTTATCAAACTCAACGTGATCGATAATTGTTATCTTTGCTAATTGAATTGAACTTCAATAATTCCAGTCCTTTCTTAGGAATTGACTAGAACCTGAAGATCAGACTAATTAATCCACTTGATCTTCCCTTGCTTTAGTAAAGGCTAACTAAGTGGGAGTAAGACTCAATTCTCATCACCATTGATAAGGATAATTAGGATAGGACTTTCAATTTCTCATACCTTGCCAAAAGTGTGTTTTACAGTTATTTATTTATTTTACTTGTCATTCAAATTACTTGTTCCTTACTTTTAAAATCTCCAATTTACAATCTTCATAACCAATAGTAAGAACATACCTCCCTGCAATTCCTTGAGAAGACGACCCGAGGTTTAAATACTTCGGTTATCAATTTTAAAGGGGTTTGTTACTTGTGACAACCAAAACATTTGTACGAAGGGATTTCTGTCGATTTAGAAACTATATCTACAACGCGACTATTTTTATAAAAATTTTTACCAGCAAAAATCCTAACGTCAGTAAGACCGGTGATGCTAGACGTAAGTGAATTTTGAAGGTCTTTTTGTCCTTGCACAATAGAGCGAAGCATCTCATCATTGGAGGAAGAAGGAGGGTAGGTGATTTAAGGGGCTTGTGGTTGGTTGTTTTGAGGCTCTTGAGCTTGCCTTTGGTGAGGTGTCCGGTAACTTTGGCCTTGGTTCTGCTGTTGGTATGGAGGGTTCTGTCGATATTGGTTCTGCTGGTAGTTGTTGTTCCACCTTTGATTTCCACCATTGTCTCTGCCTCCTTGGTTGTAGTTGTCCCTCCATCCTTGGTTGGGATTGTCTCTCCAGCCTTGGTTGGAATTGTCTCTCCATCCTTGGTTGGAGTTATCTTACCAACCTTGATTGTAGTTCCCACCTTGATTATAATTACCGCCTTGTTTATAATACCCTTGATTCGGACAGTTATAATAATTATTGGTAGCCGCCAAGGTGTTGTCTTCTTGGAGTTGTGGACAATGTTGTTGTGGAGGAGGCTGAGGTTGTTGTTGATTAAGCTGGAGCTGCTTCAGTATATTGGTCATCTCTCCCAGAGTCTTGGTGAGAGTAGCTGTCTCACTACTAGAGGAAACTTCTGCAATAGCCTTGGGATGATTGTTCTTTTGCCTTGCATTTCGGGTGGACTCAGCTATATCGGTGATCAGTTACCACGCTTCTATCGCCGTCTTTTACTTCGTCAGAGAGCCATTACTTGCAGCATCTAAGATAGTCTTGTCTTGAGGCTTCATGCCTTGGCAGAAATAGCTAATCAACACCAACTGGTCAATCTTATGATGGGGACATGAGTGGAGGAGATTCCTGAAGCTTTCCCAATACTCGTAAAGAGTTTCTGATTCGCCTTGGATAATGCAGGAAATTTCCTTCCGCAATCTATCTGTAACCTCTACTGGAAAGAACTTGTCCAGGAATTTCCTTCTGAGCAGATCCTAATTAGTAACAACTGCTTCAGGTTGAGTGTAGAACCACTCCCTTGCCTTTCCCTCAAGAGAAGATGGGAAGGTATATAACCAAATGGTAACCTCATCCACACCATGCCGCCTAGTAGTTGAGCAGGCTGTCTAAAAATCCCTAAGGTGCTTGATAGGCTCTTGAGCAGGTAAGCCATGAAACTTAGGCAGCAGATTGATTAAAGCGGTATTCAGTTCAAAATCCGCAGCTAAATTCGGATGACGCGCTTGATATGATTGCAGTGTAAAATCTGGAGCTCCTGCTTCCTGGAGAGTAATCCTTCTAGGCTTCGCCATAGTACCTGCACTTAAATTAATAGAATCAGTAGAAGATGAGCTAGTTTCTTCCTCAAATAACGCTTCAGATTCACCCTCAGATAAGACTGGTGAATTAGTAGAAACCCCTTCACCAGCCTCAGAAGCTAACCGACGCTGAGATCACCTAATACATGAAATAGTTTTTTTTATTTTGGGATCAAACACGGCTAAGCTCAGATCCGGTAGTGAACGCGTCATTCAATGAAAGAAACATAGAGCTCATGGTAATAAAATATATTAAGAAAATTCAACTATAAAACTACTAATACTCAAAAACACACTAACAAAAATAAAATAAAAATGCAATTATGTAAATATAAAAATATTTATACCAACCAATAATTTAACACACTGTTGCAACTCCCTGGCAATGGTGCAAAAAATTGACAGGTGGAAAAATGCCGGTTAAGAAATATTAATAAAAGCAGCATTGTCAGTACAGTCTTAACCGATGAAATTTCCACTATCAATTTAGTTTTGTGTCACAGGTAAAATTAAATAACTGGGAGTAGAATTCCCAAGTCGTTTCCTAAAGAGTTGACACAGCGGTGCAAATTATTGATTAGGAATTTTCTAAGAAACCTTTGAATTTGAGGATGGAAAAATAAATAACTACAAATCAAGCGACGAATGATAGCAAGAAGGGTTAAGTATTTGAAATAAAAGGCCTTGGCTAGGAGAAGATTAATTGGAGTTTCTATCCTTGTTGACTTTTCCAAGTATAATAATAAAAGGTTGCTTCCACTAAGTTATCCTCATGCAGTTACAAAGGAAGGTTAAGTGGGTAACACTAACTCTGATTCACAAGTCCTAATCATGTCCTAAGGAAGGATTAGAGTTAGTGAAAAATGAGTTAGCCAGTAATCCCCAATTACAAATTAATACCTGAGTATTTTAATTCAAGGGGTTCCAATTAATCAACAAGCCAAGTTGAGAGCTTTAAATCATAACATGAATGCCATTTTTCAACAACATGGAATAAGAATAAATAGGAGACATGGTGAATAAAAATAAATTAATAAAAGCAAAATTGGAGCTGGTAATTAATTGAAGGCAATCAAACAAGTAATGAAATTAAATGTAGAAATGGTTCATGGCATTAATAATATTCAAAGTTAATAATATCAATATATGACAACGAGCAAATTAAATGGAAAACAGAAGAGTAGAGTAATAGAAAAGGCAAACTATCACACTGAAGACTCCAATCAAAGGTAGTAGTAGCTCTCTCAATATCCAATCCAAAAGCATAAAAATAAAATCTAAGAACCCTAGGAGAAGAAGTATTTTTTCTCTAAAATTCCAAACTAAAAACTAAAACTAAGTGAAAGTGAGTGTGTTTTGAGTCTCTCCTTGCCCCCTGGCTCTAGTCTGTGTTTTTGGGCCAAAAATTGGGTCCAAAATAGCCCAGAAATTGCTCCCAGCGTCTTCTGTAATTGCAGCACGTGACGCACGTCATGCGTACGCGTCGCCCACGCGTGCGTGTTGTTGGTCTTCTGCGCTTGTCACGCGTACGTATCAGTCACGCGTACGCATCGCTGTATGATGCGCCAATGCACGCGCATGCATCAGACATGCGTGCACGTCGATCCTCGCTACTCAGCTCCTTAGTTTCTTGTGTTCCTTCTACTTTTGCAAGCTTCCTCTCCATTCTCTAAGCCATTCCTGCCCTATATAGCCTAAAAAAACTTAACACACAGATCACGGTATTGAATGGTATAAAACGGAAATTAAAAATAGATAATTTAAAGAGTTAGGAAGCAAGTTTTCAATCATGGAACAAAATTAGGAAGGATTTGTAAAACCATGCAGTTTGTATGAATAAATGTGCGAAAAACTAATAAAAACCACTCAATTTAGCACAAGATAAACCATAAAATAGTGGTTTATCACCCATCCCCTTTCTATCTATATTACTTCCTTTTGCTCTTTCATTACCCTTCATCTGTTTACTTCTTTCCCATTTCTTTTCTCTCTTTCTTGTCTTTTTCTCTTTGCTCAGGAATGAGCAATAGTTTTAAGTTTGGTGTTGGGATACTCCATTTTTGCATTTCTATCATCTTTCACATTGGACCAAAAACTGGAGAATCCTCTTCAAGGAAGAGAAAAGAAAAGGCTCCTACAACCGGCCCATTCAACTTTAGCCAGTTTTTCTCCAAGACCTACGAGGATCACTTTAATGAGATTGTGAGCAAAGAGAAAGAGATCCCAAAGGTCCGCATTGATCTGCAGCTGGATGAGTATCCGGAGATCTGGGAACAGATTCTGAGGAGGAGTTGGCAAGTTCTATGCGTCCCCGTGACTAAGGTGGGTTTACTGATGGTCAGAAAATTCTACGCCAATGCTTGGGTGAATTACAAGCATATCAAAGGCGTCAACCCCGACCCAAAGAACTGGAGCACTATGGTCCGAGGAAGGATCCTAGCGTTCGGTCTAGAGAGGGTGAGAGATGTACTACCGTTGCCACCATCCAGAGATGACCCTCAATCTTACACTCAGAGGGTCAACACTGATCAGAGACTGGACTAGGTCCTCACAAATATATGCCTCCCTAGAGCACAGTGGAGGAGGGATGCTAGAAGTCAACTGTACCAGCTGGGAAGGCATGATCTGAAGTCGATTGCTCGAGGATGGTTGGAGTTCATTTAGCGCTCTATCATCCCTATGAGTAACCGGTCTGAGGTTACCGTTGACCGAGCTATGATGATTCACTGCATCATACTCGGCAATGAGGTGGAGGTACAGCATGTGATCCCTCAAGAGCTGTACAACATAGTGGGGAAGGCCTCCACCTCTGCTAGATTGGCCTTCTCTCACCTCATTTTTTCCTGTGTGAGGGAACTCAAGTCCGTATTGATGCAGATACCCCTATTGATGTTGACAGACCGATTACTAGGAGGGGTATGGAGTATGCCAAGGAGCTTGGGCAAGTACCACCTCAGGAGCCAGTTTTCCCTCCTCGTGACTATTGGGATCAGATGACTAAATCTATTGGGGACCTGAAATCTTCTGTTGATCAACTGAGGATAGAGCATCAGGATCACTCCACCCTCCTCCATCAGCTAGTAGAGGAATAACAGAGCCAGAGGTGAGACCAAAAGGATCTGAGGCGTTGGAGAAGGATTCCCAGGAGGGAGCAGCCACTAGGACTGATATGGTTGAGTTTCATTATCTGCTGCTTTATTTACTTTCTATTTTTTTAGTATTATTTTCATGTTTTCTTTTATCTATTTAAAAGCCTTTGTATGATTATTAGTAGTATTTTACTATTTTCTAGCTTAGTTGTTTAATTTAGTATTTATGTCTATTTTGAAAAATGTCTCATGTATTGCTCATTGAGCTTGAAAAATCAAAAGAAAAAGAAAAGTAGTAAAATGTATGAGAATTGAGTTATATATTATGAGTTATTCGGTTACTTTGATGTGGTGGTATTATCTCTGGTTCTGAATGTATGAATTGAATAGTGCATAATTGATAATAAAGTTAAGAATGTTGGTTCTTAAGGTACAGAAACTTAGAGAAGTATTATGGATTCTCTAAATTGAGTAAGAAATTAATCCTTGAAGCAAAACAAACAGCAAAAAGAAAAAGAAAATAAAAAGCAAAGTCCAAGACTTTGAGCATCAATAGTTAGGAAAGTCAATATGATTAAAAGCTCAAAGAGTTATTTTCCTAACCATATGCTTATGGTGTGGATGTGTCAAGTAACCCTTAAGACAGAGCACTAAGATTCAAGACCAAGTGCAATCGCAGAGTATGCCAAATGCTCTGAGCACCACTGACTGGGAGGAATTAAAAGAAAAGAACTAGAAGACAAAAAGTTCCCCAGTTAAGTGCTTGTGGTGTATTTGTATCAAGTTGAGCTTGAGGACAAAATACTAAGAGTCACAGCTAGGCTCAAGGTGCAAAGCACTAAAAGTAAAGATAAGAAAAAGCTGTGATAAAAAATTAATCAGAGCTTAAGAAGAAAGAGAATCCATAATATCATCCGAGTTCTAGTTCTAAAGAATATCAATATTTCTGAGCTTCAAAGGATAATGAGATGTCAAACCTATTCAGAATCACAGTGTCATTAACCCCATTCAGTAATTGGACACGAGCTTGAATGAACACTTAAGTCTTGGGCAAATTCTCTTCTTAACCCTATGTTGTTTTAGTTGTTTGAGGACAAGCAACAGTTCAATTTTGGTGTGGAGATACATGAGCATCTTATCTATATTTTCTATTTATTTTAGATACAAATTAAGTGAGTTTTATGTAAATTTTAGTGTTTGAAACCAATTTGGATGATACTTTGAGTTGCTTTGGTGTTTTAATTATTTTAGGTAAAGTTCAGATCAGTTTGGCAGAGTTCATGTGCAAGAAAATAGGAAGAATTCAAATATTGCAAGCTGGCGCTAAACACGGACCTGGGCATTTAGCACCAGCAACTTAGTAGCGCGAGGGAGCTTTCTGTCCACTAGGGCCCTAAACGCCAAGCCTGGCATTTAGCGTCAGCAAGCCAGAGACGAATGGGAGCTTTCTGCCCACAAGGGCGCTAAATGCTGGATGTGGCGTTTAGCGCCAAAGATCCGGATCACACTTCATAAAAATAGCATCTCTAGTTGGATTTAGCTTTTTATTATTCTATTTTATGTTATTTTAGTTATTTATAATTACAAAAAAAATCTTTTAGGTTTAGAATTTATTATTTTATTTTAGTTTCAAATTAAATTAGGTTAGATATAAAAGGGAAAAGATTCAGCCCTTAAGAGGATCTTCTCTCTTCGTCACTTTCACGTTTTTCTGAACCCTAGTTTTCTCTCTGAGTCATGAGCCATTAAACCTACTCAATTAAGGTTAGGAGCTCTGTTTATTTCTATGGATTAAGACTATTATTTTTCTATTTTAATTTATGTATTGATTCAGTTTTAAGGATTACTTTCGTTCTTCATCTTATGAATTTGGAGAGATTGGAAGAATAACCCTTACTCTATATGCGTTCTTCTGATTCTTGGAAGAGTAATCTCACTTGAACACCAGCTTGAAAGTAAATTCCTCCTAAATTGCTAATTACTTAGACTTAACAGGATATGTGACATATAATCCATTTATATCTGGGTAATTGGTGCATGAAACTGGCTCCGCAAAATTCGTACAAATAGACTAGCAAATATACCGGGTCGTCCAAGTAATACCTGAGGTGAGTCAGGGTCAATCCCACGAGGATTGTGGTTTAAGCAAGAAGTGGATACCTTGTAGATCTTAGTTAAGCGGATAGAAATTATAGTTTGTCACGAAAAGCATATAAAACAGAGAAATAGAACGTTACTGAATAAACGAGAATTCAATGGTGATAGAATGGTTGAGGCTTCGGAGATGCTTTGACTTTCTGGATTAACTTTTCTTACTGTCTTCTTCAATAACCTTCTGATTCCTTCAATGGCAGCCGTAAGTGATTAACTCATGTCCTCTCATCAAGTTAAAATCCTCTACTACAGTAATCCACCACGTTGAGATGACTCATGTCCTCTCATCAAGCCACCTCTAGGTTTCTCACTGTAGCAGAAGATGAAGCTCTAAGCAGTCCACTCCCCTTCACGATCCTACTCAAGGTGCCACAGATAAGGCAGATCTTCTAGATCAGAAAGTGCTACTTCTCTGACTCTAGCCTTAACACCACAAAAACTTCATGCACCCATAGTCAATGGGATTATATGTCACATATCCAAAGTTGCTCAAATGCTCTATTGAAATCTGCAATGCAATCTCTAGCTTTAGTTCAATGCTATCTGGGTCAAGAATCGCACAGAACCCATGTAAAACAAGCGTGATTGTCACGGGTCACCCTCAATTCATAAGATAAAGAACGAGGTTGCATAAGAGAATAAAATCCGACATATTGAATGAAAACAGTAATATTATTGATCCCTGAAACTCAGCAGAGCTCCTAACCTTAACCTTAGGAGGTTAGTGACTCATGTTGTTTGAAAATACAATGGGAAAAGTAAAAGTGGGCAAGAGTCACCGGAGAGATCCTAAACATAGTTGACCTTCTCCTATATATACTAATCTCATGACTAAAGATTACAGAAATAAGGTAAACTAAGTTGATAATGTGAAAATCCACTTCTGGGGCCCACTTGGTGAGTGTTTGGGCTGAGATTGAGTGTCTCCCATGTGCTAGTGTCGCTTAGGGGCGTTGAACGCTGGCTAGGGACCCCCTTTTGGGCATTGAACTCCAGCTACTCCCCTGTGGGCGCTGGACGCTAGGAATGGGGCTGGAGGCTGGCGTTAAACGCCAGTTTTGGGCTTTTATTACTGAAACAAGGTATGGACTATTATATTTTTGGAAATCCCTAGATTTTAGCTTTCCATAGCCATTAAGAGCGTGCCATTTGAACTTCTGTAGCTCCAAAAAAGCTCCTTTGAGTGCACGGAGGTCAGATCCTGACAGCATATGCAGTCCTTTCTCTACCTCTGAATCAGACTTCTGCTCAAGCTCCTCAATTTCAGCCAAAAAATACCTGAAATCACCATAAAACACACAAACTCAAAGTAGAATCCAAAAATGTGAATTTTACACTAAAACCTATGAAAAATTAATAAAACTTAAACAAAATATAACAAAAACTATATGAAAATGATGCCAAAAAGCGTATAAAATATCCAATCATCAGTAATTAGGATTTTTGTGGCCAATAAACTAGAATTGAACCTAACCCTCTAATTGAAATTAAGTGACCAAGACATTGGCGATTAAATAGGTTAAAGGAGACTAAGTCACTAAGGAATTAGGGTTTAGTTACTCACAGTTTGCCATGAAATGAATCTTGAATGATTGAAATAGTTGGTAAGAAAATTTGATCCGAACGAATAAATAACTCTAAAACCTTAATTGATTTTTCGTATATATTTCACACCAATTCCACTGTTTGCTTCCTTAAACTCTGAATTTCTGTTTAATACGAATTACAACTCTTAAAACACCACTTTCTGCTTGCCTAACTAAGTGAGTTATTCGACCATTGTTGCTCAGTCCATCAATCTTCGTGTGATCAACCCTCACTCACCTGAGGTATTATTTGGTACGATCCAGTGCACATGCCAGTTCAATTGTGGTAGTCAAATTTTGCCACCATCTGTGCACCATAACTTTTGAAATAATCTTTAAACAACTGAGGATAAGCTAATAGGTCTCACCCGAGTCATGTTATTTGCATATGGGATCTTTGGTATGAGGAAAATTTGGGTGTGATTGAAGCTCTTGAGCATTCAGCCACTATGAAAAAAACTCTGAACCGCTTTAACCACATCTGTACCAATAATGTCCGAAAAGAAATGGAAGAACTTACCCGTGAAACCATCATCCCTAAGGGCACTTTGGGCATTCATGCTGAAGGTGGCTCTCTTCACCTCTTCCAGTCACTTGCCTTTGAGGCCTTCGGTTCATGTTAGCTGTAATCTTAGACTCCAAGTCCTTTAGGAATTAGTTGGGATTAGCATGACAAGTGGAGGAGAAAATATCACGAAAGTATTTCACAGCCACCTTAGCAATCTCTTTCGGACAGAAGCTCGTTATTACTACAAACTAATCTCCAAATTGTATTCTTCCTTACTCTAGAATGAAACTTTTGATAGAAGAACTTTGTATTTTTATCCCCTTCTCTCAACCATTTAATCCTTCCAAGACTGCTCCTCTTTAATATATGCCATTTTCAACTTTTCCTCTAAACTAGAAATTTCTTCTCCCCCTTGGATACCGACAGCTCGCAACTCCTCAAGGGTTATTTGGAGCTCTTTGATATCCTTCTTTGAGTTGGCTTTATGGTTCATCTACAATGGACCAGTCTATATCAGCACAGCATTCCTTAAGTTTTTTAGCCAAAGAAAACATAGTTGAACCTACGACTTCCATGCTCCAAACCTCACCAACGATCCTCCTAACTTCCTTTTCTTCACCACCAACACTCCTGAAATTTAAGTCTCTTTTGCTCCTCCATGTTTGTGGACTAGTATCCAAGAGAATAGGTGGATGGTCTGATCCAAATGTTGAAAGTCTTAGTACAACTACTGTCTCATAAAGACTCCTCCAGTTGAAACCAACCAGAGAGCAATCCAACCTCTCCCTAACCAAATCAGCCCGCTGCCTTTTGTTTGACCAAGTGAAAGACCAACCAATCACTCCAATATCCACCAATTCATTAACATCAATAAAATTATTGAAGTCCGAGATGTGGCCGATTTTAGCTTACCACCTTCTTTTTTAGCTTGAGAAGTAATGGCATTAAAATCTCCCACAACTACCATTTTACCTTGAAATTTCTAAATTGTTGCTAAAATTTTTGCAAATTAAGTTGCTCCACTGCTGTCCAAAAAGTTTAGATGTACACCCAACAGCCCCCATACCTCATTTTTATTAGTATCATTCACTATGGCAGCAACAAAAAATTCTTTAGCACTAAGGATACAAACATCAATGCAATCCTTCCAGGCTAGAGGTAGACCTCTTGCAACTCCATTAGGAATAACAATGGGAAAATTTTTGTAGCTACACGACCTTAACTTGGCTTTTACTACTCGAGATTGGTTTTCGGTTTCACTGATAAACACAATCTCGGAAGAGTGGTATTAACACATCCCTTTGATGTTATAGTTTGTCAGAAGTCTCTCCAAATCCCAACAATTTTACGCTAATGTTTTCATGGTTTCAGGGATGCCACTTGAAGACTGACACCCTTCACTCTGATTCAAATACCGATCCACTTCCATTCGAGCCTTTTTTTGGGAATTCTCTCTCAACATCACCTTCCCCTTTCTCTTTCCACCAGAATAAATATTAGTAGAATTAATGTAAGACCCGAGCTTAATTAATTGTTTAATTAAGTAATTAATATTGTCCAAATTAGATTTTAAAAAGTTAGAATGAGAATTTGAGGATTTAAATATGATTTTTAGACTCAGTAGGTCTTTCTGAGTCAGAAAATGTGCTTTCTACGAAAAACCGTAAAAAAATGCAAAAAACCACGAACTGACAGTCGAACCGGTTAGTCTACCCGGTGCTGCACAAGAAAAAGTGAAAACAGTCAAAAATCTTAGAAAAATATTATAAATGGAAAATCGGGCGTTAATTTTAAAGGTTTGGCCCGAAGTTGGGCCAAATGGGATAAAAATGCTAACAGGTTAGACCGAGCCCAAGTTGGACCCAAGCCCAACATATAAATAGAGCCATTAGTGACCCATTTCAGAATAACACACTTACAAACACACCCACACAGCTGAGAAAAGAAGAAGAAGAAACCCCCCATGAATACTATTCACTCTCAACTTCACAAGCTCATATGTTGAGCTATAGAGCTCTGATTGCCGCACCGTTTACGGCCACGCGTTCCTTATGAAGAGCTCTATAAGATCCATACAAGAAACTGGAGAGATAACCACGAAATCTTCTCAGTTATTCTCTTCAAATTTTCGAAAATTTAGGGCTTTTGATTAAGTGAGTTTTTATAATTTTGGATGTTTAGGTTCACTTTAATCCTTGCTTAGCATTAGATTTTGGCTATCAAAACTGTTGGACAAGGTAAGAGGCATTGAACCCTTGTGAGATTATGTTTATATTAAGCCCTAGGTTAACTTGTGATGGTTTATGCATCTATAGTTTGATTATTGTGAGTTTGGAGGCCTTTGGTGATTGTTGGTGGCTTGGATTGTGTTGAAAAGCTTGTTAGTGATCATTGTTGTGCTCAATTTGGGTTAAGGACATATTGAGAATCGACCAAGGTATGGTTTCGGTTTTCTCTATGTAGTATATAATATTCATGGACACTTAGGCTAGTGACCCATAGGATAAGTTTGAATTAAAATGATTGTTGAGTTGTTGAATGATGGTATGTAATGATTTATGATAAATTGATGATTTTTTGAGTTTGATTATGATGATTGATAATGATATGATGAGGATGAATGATTATGTGAAGTTGAGATGTGAATTGTGTTGATATATAATATATTGATGTTGATGATTTGGTAATGTGGTTGGAAAAGTGGAATGAAAATTGATTGTGGTATTGCACATTTGGTGTTGGTGATAAAGTTGTATAAATGGTGAATTTTGACCCAAGAGGGTATTTTGTGCTCTAAATGGAAGTGTGGTATTGAGCTAGTTGGATGTGGTTGAGAAATTGGTAAACCGAGTATAGGTGAAAATTTGGTAAAAAGGAAATTTTGGTAAACTTTGTCTGATCCTAACTTTTGTCTCGATTTTCAAAATTGGTTGAAATTTGTTTAGAATTAAAGTCCATTGAAAACCCTTTAAATTGATATAAAGTTTGTAAGATTTGGATTTTTGTAGAGGAAGTTATGATTATTCAAAGATTGGTGTAAAAATCTGAAATTTTGCAAAGTTACAGAATTTTGTGATTTCTGGTATGTGCGCACGCACAACTCTGCAAAAATTTTAACCTGTGTGCACGCACAGACATGTGCATACGCACACGCAGAGCCAGGCAGTCTGTTCACAGCGTTAGCACAGCTTGTGCGTGCACATACCCAATGAGGAATTGCAACCTGTGTGCATGCACACGTTGAGAAGGCCAGTCTGTTGAGGGTGCTAGCACAGGTTGTGCGAGTGAACAGACATTATGAATTTTGGTACCTGTGCGTACGCACACCTCTATGTGTAGCACACTTTTAAAAACTTCTTCTGGGCGTGCGCACTGACAAACCCCAATTTGAGGGTCTATCTTGTGCTGATTTCAGGGGTTTTATCAATGATTCCACATACTTTCTATATGAAAATACAAGATTTTGCATTCCTTTCCTAGTTTTGCCTCATGAATGAAAACATGCTTATTTTGCACTAAAATAGACACATTTTTAATCTTCTCTTGATGCCATTCGATGCCGTGACTTGTGTGTTAAGTGGTTTCAGGATATAGAGTAGGAATGGACCGAAAGAGAGAAGGAAGACGGGTACAAAGGAAGGAATCATGAGGATTAAGCTTTGGAAATTTCCGCATGGGCGCGTGCGCGCCCCTTGCGCGCCCGCGCGGATAGGGCAACGTGAAGCCAAAGCCAAGAGCCAAGCCACGAGCCGGCTTGAGAAGCGGCTAAGCCAGGATCTTCATGAGGCGCGCACGCGTACATCACGCCTCCGCGCGCATTACAAGACGTATCAACGGCGCGTGCGCGTACCTTGCGCGTGCGCGCCGATTTGCGAAAATGATTTTTAATGAAGTCACGTGACTTAGGCGTGGAGGCAGTTAAGGATCCCACTTTTGGAGAAGCACCTTGGCGGGAAAAGCTTAAGAAGACCAAAGGAGCAAGGGTTAGGGGACTTTTGAGTTCATTTCTTCTAGATCTAGATATTTTTCTTTTTTTGGAGAGAAGAGAGAGTTAGTTACACTTTTGGGAGAAGAAGAGGGAGATTCCAAGCTTCACTAGGGTTCATCCTCTTCTAATTTCTGAATTTTCAATGACCTTTTGGTGAGATCCACTACAATTCTCACTCCACTTTGTTCATGCCATAGATTTTCTTCTCCAATTTCAAGTAGTAGATACAATTGATCAATTCTCATAGATCTAGAATTCAACTTTGTAATTTTGGATTTCATCTCTATTTTGGATTTTCATTGCTACTCTTTGAGACATGTTGTTAGATCTTTGTGTTGCAATACTTTCAATTTGACTTTTCTTCTCATTTTACTATGCCTTTCCTTCTTGCTCATCACATGTTTGATAAAATGACAACACTAGCTATGGAGTAGAATTCTCACACTTGGCATAGGGTTTAGTCTTTGGAAGAAGTTGAATAGTGTATCAATAGTTGGTTTGGAATTAGGGATTGCTAGTTGGCTTGGAGTGCACTAAAGCTAGGTTCCCATAAGGTGAAGCTAGGACTTGTGACTCAAGTTAATTACTTTCATTTGACCTTCCTCTATACCTAGGGGATAACTAAATGGAGCAAGGCCTAATTGTTGTCAACATTGAATGGACTATAAGGATAGGATTTCCAACGCCAACCCTAAGCCAAGTCTTTTGATAATTGATTGTTTGTTTCTCATCGCTTTGCTAAAACCTTCAAAGAATTCCAACAAAGTTTACTAAATCAATAAGATGCACACTTTGGCAATTCCAAGGGAGAACGACTCGGGAGACTAGTACTCTCGGATATAGATTGTAGATTTGTTTGATGAAGGATTTGTGTCGGTTTAGACTATACTACGATTGATCAATTGATAATTTCTATACCGGCAAAAATCTATTTGTCAAAATGGCGCCGTTGCCGGGGAGTTGCTTAGTGTGCCATGTTATTGTTTTGGATTAAGTGTGTATATATGTACATAGTTGCACTTCATTGTAAATTGCTCAATTGATTAACTTCTCATCGTTGCAATGAATTCCATTTCCCCTTCATTGCATGACGCGTTCACAACCGAATCCGAGCTTAGCCCCTTTTGATTCGGAAATAGAACGAACTTTGTTTCATATTAGGCAAGCTCGGAGGCGGCTAAGATTTGGAAAGGGTGAAGAGGTCTTCACCACCTCAACCACCTTACTACAAGTGAACATTGAACCGTCACTCAAAGAAGGCATTAATCATACTCCCATCAACCTCACTAACAATTCTTCTTTTGTTTTAGGTACTAATACTATGGATGCTCCAAGGAGAGTTACCATCAAGGAAGCGGGTGCACCGGATTATGTCCTTCAACCCCTCCATGTAACTCACCCCAATTTGAATGCGAATTTTGAATTGAAGACCGCTTTGATTAACCTCCTACCTAAGTTTCACGGGCTTCCCGCACAAGACCCTATTCGACATCTCAAGGACTTTCACCGCATATGCTCAACTACTAGACGGGAAGGTTCCGATGAAGTTGCTATATGGTTGTTTAGTTTCCCTTTCTCTCTTGAGGACAAGGCCAAAGAATGGTTCTACACTCTCTCTAGTGAAGTTACCTCCGATTGGGACCTACTTAGAAGGGGATTCTTGGATAAGTTCTTGCCCCCGGAAAAGATGGATAGGCTAAGGAAAGAAATGTCTTGTATTGTGCAAGGTGAGACAGAACCACTATATGAGTATTGGGAACGGTTTCGCAAACTACTAGATGCGTGCCCTAATCACATGCTCGACACTCAAGTATTGCTCGGAAACATATGTCAAGGGATGCGAGAGCAAGATAGAACCCTCTTGGACACTTCTAGCAATGGTTCCTTGTCCAAATATAAAACCGCGGAGGAGGCATGGCAACTCATTATTGACTTAGCCGAATCCAATCAACATATGAGGCGAAGAGTCAACCGTCCAAGGACCGTGAACGAAGTATCAACTAGTAGTGAAGCCACCGCTTTAACTCAATCCTTGAATGAAATGACATCCGTTTTGAGGCAACTCCAATTGAATCAACAACAACCTCCACCATCTCAACAACACAACCAACAACAATTGGTCCCTCAAAGAGTATGTGGTATTTGCTCTTGCTACTCTCACTACACGGATGAATGCCCAAACCTTCAAAAAGACAACACTTTGGCGGCCACCCATAATTTCTATGACCGCCCCAATCAAGGGTACTACCAAGGAGGTAATCCTAACCAAGGACACCCTTATCAAGGAGGAGGCTACAACCAAGGTAGTGGACACAATAATCAAAATTGGAAAGACAATCATCAACAAGGGAATAGGGATAACAACAACAATGGAGGAGGTCAAAGATGGAACAACAACTCGCAAAATTTCTCACAAAACCGACCATACAACTTCCAAAATCAACCATACAACCAACAAAATTCACAAAGAAACTACCAAACATACCAACCACCACATCAAAGACCACCACCCAATCAATCACAAGCTCCCCAACTCACATATGCAACCACCCCCTCCAATCAAGACGAAACACTCCGGACCATCATCCAAGGTCAAAAGGAATTACAAAACACACTTGCTTCCGGCCTCACCGGCCTCACCTCTACACTACAAGCTCTTCTTGCACGTATGGACACACCATCGACCCCCATTCCTCAACCCCCAATCCAAAGTGCCATTCCCTCTCAACCTCAACCAAATCCAAAAGGAGGCATCAATGCCATCACCCTTAGATCCGGTACACAACTAAAAGAGAAGGAAGCAAAGGACCCAAGTCCTATCACAACCGCTCAAGGGGAAGAAAGAATAGATATAGAAGAGGTAGTGGGAGAGGAGGTAGTGGAAGAGGAGACACCACAAGCCATAGTTGAGGATGAAGCCCAACCAACAAGGGAGACACCCAAGGCCAAAAGAACCTTGGAAGAAGAAATTGCTCAACCACTTCCATTTCCAACACTTGCAAAGAAAGCTAAAAAGCGCATGGAACTCGACCCCAAAATGGTAGAAATGTTCAAGAAAGTTGAGGTAACCATCCCCCTCTTTGATGCCATCCATCAAGTTCCTAGATATGCTAAATTCCTCAAAGATTTATGCATAAACAAGGATAGAATTCTTGAATTGGAAACCATCCCATTGGGGAGTTCTATTTCCGCTTTGATGGGAACATTACCGGAGAAGTGTGATGACCCGGGCCCTTGTATGGTCACTTGCACCGTCAATGGAGTTCAATTTAGAGATTGTATGTGTGACCTCGGAGCATGTGTTAGCATCATGCCGCTCTCCGTTTATCGGGTATTGAACTTGCCCCCACTAAAAAGGTCGACAGCAAGATTTGTCCTAGCGGATAAGAGCATAATAACCGTAGCGGGTGTTGCGGAAGATGTATTGGTGAATATAAAGGGGTTGGTGTTTCCGATTGACTTCTATGTCCTTGAAATGCCGTCAAGCGAAACCGAGAGAGCATCCTCTATCCTACTTGGAAGGCCCTTCTTGAGAACTTCTAGATTTAAGCTTGATGCTTATTCGGGGAACTACTCATTTGAAATTGATGAAAGAATTGTAAGCTTTAGCCTAGAGGAAGCAATGAAGCATCCACCGGAGAACCATTCTCTATTTCGGTGTGACCCAATCGATAACATAGTAGCCGAAGTGCATCTTGCAAGATTAGATGAGAAGTACATGGTCAAAGAGGCAAATGAAGAGTCAAGCGAACTACATACCACACATCATACAAGCCATCCGGAGACTCAAACTTCAAGGAATGACAAGAAGATGGAATTGAAGCCACTACCACCTCACTTAAGGTATTCATACCTTGATGAAGCCCAAAAGCTACCCGTGATAATTGCACAAGAGTTAACTCCTCAACAAGAAGAAAAATTGCTGAATGTATTGAGGAAAAACAAAAGGGCAATTGGGTGGAGTTTGGCGGATCTAGTGGGAATAAGCCCCCAAGTATGCGAGCACCGCATATTTCTTGAAGAAGGAGCAAGACCGGTCCGACAACCTCAAAGGAGACTTAACCCAACCATTCTTGAGGTGGTAAAGAAAGAAGTCACTAAGCTACTTGAAGCGGACATCATCTATCCTATCTCGGATAGTGAATGGGTAAGCCCGGTCCAAGTAGTGCCAAAGAAATCCGGAGTGACGACAATCAAAAACGAAAGTGGTGAACTTATAGCAACAAGAGTGCAGAATTCTTGGAGAGTATGCATAGACTACCGAAGATTGAATGCGGCCACAAGAAAAGACCATTTTCCACTACCATTTATCGATCAAATGCTTGATCGATTAGCCGGTAAATCATACTATTGTTTTCTTGATGGCTACTCCGGATACTTCCAAATTCATATTGCTCTAGAAGACCAAGAAAAAACCACATTTACTTGCCCCTTTGGAACGTATGCTTACAAGCGTATGCCATTTGGCCTATGCAATGCACCTGCAACGTTTCAAAGATGCATGATGAGCCTATTTGCGGACTTTCTAGAGCAATCGATGGAAGTTTTCATGGATGATTTTAGCGTGTATGGTGAGTCATTTGAGCATTGTTTAGGTAACCTTGAAAAAGTCTTAGAAAGATGCACCAAAACAAACCTTGTTCTAAATTTTGAAAAATGTCATTTCATGGTCAAACAAGGCATTGTTTTGGGACACATAGTATCAAAGGAAGGCATCTCCGTAGATCCGGCAAAGATAAATGTCATATCTAGTTTACCTTACCCCTCCTCCGAGAGGGAAGTCCGCTCTTTTCTTGGACATGCAGGATTCTACCGGAGATTCATTAAGGACTTTAGCAAGGTGGCCTTACCTCTTTCTCGATTACTACAAAAAGACACCGAATTTGAGATGAGCAAGGAATGTATGGAAGCATATGACAAACTCAAGGTAGCATTGACACAAGCCCCTATTGTACGAGGACCCAATTGGACTCAACCCTTTGAAATCATGTGTGATGCTTCGAATTATGCGATAGGAGCCGCGTTAGCACAACGCGAAGGTAAGACCCCCTATGTCATAGCCTATGCTTCCAAAACATTAGACGGAGCCCAATCCAACTACACTACTACCGAAAAGGAACTCCTAGCTATTGTTTTTGCTTTGGACAAGTTCTGAGCCTATCTTCTTGGTTCCAAGGTAGTAGTGTACTCGGATCACGCGGCACTAAAATACTTGTTGGCAAAAAAGGAATCAAAACCGAGATTAATTCGTTGGGTGCTCTTATTACAAGAATTTGACTTGGAAATCAAAGATAGGAGCGGTTCCCAAAACCTAGTGGCGGACCATTTAAGTCGCCTCGAACACACAAACGGCGACACCACTCCTATCAATGATTCCTTTCCTTTAGATGCCTTGCACGCAATCTCGAAAGTGGTTCCTTGGTATGCCCCAATAGCAAACTATTTGGTTTCACACACTTTCCCTCCCAATCTCAACAAACACCAAAAGGATAAGCTGAAAAGCGAATCCAAATACTATATTTGGGATGATCCCTATTTGTGGAGGTGTGGAGCGGACCAAATAGTGCGCCGGTGCATACCTCAAACCGAATTCCAAGCAATCTTGGACGCTTGCCATGCTTCCGAAGGAGGTGGCCACTATGGGCCCCAAAGAACGGCAAGAAAAATCCTTGATTGCGGATTTTGGTGGCCAACTCTTCTCAAAGATGCTTCTCTCTATTGCAAATCTTGTCCCCAATGTATTAGGTTTGGAGATATTTCCAAGAAGGACGAAATTCCCCAACAAAATATGCTTTTTTGCGAAATCTTTGACGTATGGGGAATCGACTTCATGGGACCATTTCCAAATTCCAATGGCTTTCTCTATATCTTGTTAGCCGTCGATTATGTGTCAAAATGGGTTGAGGCAATCCCCACCCGAACGGATGATGCTAATGTTGTGTATTCTTTTGTGAGGAACAACATCATTTGTCGCTTTGGTGCCCCAAGAGCAATCATAAGTGACCAAGGATCCCACTTTTGCAACAAAAGAATAGATGGCCTCATGAGAAAATATGGCATCATCCACAAAGTCGCCACGGCTTACCACCCTCAGACAAACGGCCAAGCCGAAGTCTCTAACCGGGAAATCAAGCATGTGTTGGAAAGAATTGTAAAGCCGAATAGGAAAGATTGGAGCACTAAACTCTCCGATG
The DNA here is from genome assembly GCF_003086295.3 of Arachis hypogaea. NCBI lineage: Eukaryota > Viridiplantae > Streptophyta > Magnoliopsida > Fabales > Fabaceae > Arachis > Arachis hypogaea. The sequence goes on along the minus strand of NC_092047.1, from coordinate 69,475,064 downwards.
CCCTGTGGGCCTATCGAACGGCTTACAAGACACCCATTGGCATGAGCCCCTTCCGGCTTGTATATGGCAAAGCATGCCACCTACCGGTAGAGATTGAACATAAAGCTTATTGGGCCGTAAAGGAGTGTAATATGAGCTTGGGTGGGGCCGGAGTAGAGAGAAAGCTTCAATTGGCTAAATTAGAATGTATGAGATTGGAAGCTTATGACAACTCTCGACTCTATAAGGAAAAGTTGAAAGCCATCCATGACAAGAACATTAGGAGAAGAGAATTCCAACCCGGTGACCTAGTCCTTCTCTACAATTCAAGGTTGAGATTACTACCCGGAAAGCTTAGATCAAGGTGGGATGGACCCTACCAAGTGGAGAAAGTAGAACCTTATGGAGTCTATCACTTGCGCCACCCATCAAGCCCGGACATCTTCAAGGTAAACGGGCACCGTCTCAAATTGTATCATGGTGAGCAAAGAAAGAACGTCAAGGAATTTGAAGTGTTCCTCTTGAGGGATGCAACTCTTGAATAAACACTATAAGCTGCTGAAAGTCCAACTTAAGGACATTAAACAAAAGTGCTAGGTGGGATACACCCCACCATGGTAACATCTTCCTTTGAGACTTGTACATAGACACTTGACTTCATGTTTGTTAGTTAGATTTTAATGACAACTCCCCTTCATTTTGATTGACTTCATTTGCTATAGTGCTTAAGTGGCTGTATGGAAAAGGGGGGCTTTGAAATGTTGAAAATGGTGTAACCACTTGCAAATTTAGAAAAATCCCGCCCCTCTGCGCGTGCGCGCACATGGCGCGTCCGCACACATGAGCAAAATCTACCAATCGACGCGCAAGCGCATGGCGCGCGTCCGCGCCGATTGCTCTGCTGCCCCCTAGTACATTCTACAGAGAGTTAAGCCTCTCTCAAGCCTACACTAAGCCACCAGCCCAACACCTTTGCCGCGTGCGCGCACCTGGCGCGCACGCGTCCATCCAAAGCAAGTGCGGAATGCGCGCGCGCGCCACAGCCGCGCACGCGCCCTTTCACTCTGCACTCCTCTCTGGGCCATTTCACAGAGAGTTGAGCCCCCTCCAAGCCCCTCTCATGCCTGGGGCACAACTACGAGGATGCGCGCGCGCACTGTGCGCGCGCGCGCCAAAGCACGCTGCAGCCATCTCTGGTACTTCTCCCAGAGAGTTAGGCCACCCCTATGCCTCCCCTGTGCCCCCAGCCCAAGCGTATGGGCACGCACGCGACCTGTGCGCGCGCGCGCCCCTAGCTCACCTCGCTCCCTGCGCAAGCGCGCAGCGCGCGCGCACGCGCCGGTGATCGACGACTTAAAAAATAAAAGGGACACACTTACCCCTTCATTCTCATTCCACCTCTCTTCTTCTTCCACATCCTTCTCCATCTCACAAGGTATTATACTAAGCTCCCTCTTAGTCCATTCATCTCTTGTAGTTCTCACTCACTTAGTTGCACCACCTTTTAGGTAGACTTCCTTCTTCTTTTCTTCCTCTCTCCCTCCCCTCTCTAGTTACTTCCTTCTTTCTTCTTTGCTCTTCATGAGCACTTAGGTCTCAAACTCATTACATGAGTAGATGAATGGTGTTGCTTAATTTTCTTGCAATCAATATGCACTATAATCAATAATAATGGATTGTGGAAAGTTACATTGCTCTCATTTTCACACAATCACATACTACTTGAAGGATGCACACCAAGTGTTCGATGAAAGGCATACTTGAATTTTGGACTCATTGTGACTACCTTGCCTCTCACCAACCACTTTTGAGTGCATCCCCACTTTCCACAAACCATTCTTGCCATTTTCTTGGCTTGCCTCCCATTTATGGTCCCTAAGGGTGTATGCTTCTCATGCTTCTTCCTTGCATGCCTAAACTACCCTTGCACCACATGAAAATTATTTGCCTTGCGCTTCACACATTGTCCTAGTTACATGTTGCAGCTGTCATGTAACTAACACACCCATATTCTATGGCATAACTTTTCATCACATAGAGCTCATGTATCTCCGCTTCTTTGGGTTTGATATTTTCCTTTCTTGCTTCCACAGGATGGTTATCAAAAAGGACAACGGGAAAGGCCCCAAGAAGCCAGCCTCCAATAAAGCCCGCCAAGAACTAACGGCCAAGCCCCTCCTAAAGAAGACTAAGGGCCCCGTTGACGTTCTAGAGAAGGACAACCCTCCAAAGGATTCGAACAAGTTTCCCAACCGCTACTGCGAACTTGTTTACTCCAGAATTATTGAGAGGAATTACCATCCGGAACCCCTCCTAGTCTTACCGGCTCACCTCAGTCCGATTGTGATGCCACACATTGACCGGAGGCATTGGAGATTCCTATTGAGGCAACCAACGGAGGCCAATCTCTCATGGGTGGTGGAATTCTACTCCAACTTCCACTCACCCCATCTCACATCAATATTTGTGCGCCGAAAACAAGTGTCGGTCACAGTGGAAGCCATCCGAGAAGTCCTTGGAATTGCACCGTCAACGGATGCGTATGACGCCTACCAAGAAGTCTTGGCTGCATGCGTTGACCGCACATTCGATTGGAGCGCGATCCTCCGCGTCATTGCTTTACCCGACGCATATTGGATTCGGGGAACCATAAAGCGAAGACCCAAGGGTCTAGATGTCCGCCACCTCACTCAAGAAGCTACGGCATGGGCCCAAATTCTAGCTCACTACGTGCTCCCAAGCACACATGGGTCATCCATCACCGCCGAGCTTGCCTTATTGATATGGTGCATCTTGACCGAGAAACCGGTCGACGTTCCGCATGCCATCCGCCAATCCATGGGGCGCATTCATGCCAAGGGAAATCTACCATTCCCCGCTTTAGTGACGGCATTAGTTGCGAAAGCCGGTGTCAACCGGGAGACTAAAGATAGGCGAACCTCAATACCGGTCGAGGGTGATATCATTCCGACCAAGAGATGCCTCAAGCCTCCGGAAGTCACCATGGACATTGAACTACCCACACCAACTGGCCACGCTACCACTTCATCTACATCACAAAAACCGGCCGCCCAACGCCTTGAAGACCTTCACAAAAAAGTAGACCGTTATGAGAGGCGTAACCAACGCCGCTATGCTCATGTGAAGAGGCTTCTAAGCATGATCACCCCACCAATGGATGAACCCGATATCTCCACCTCCACCGCAACTTCAAGCGGAGATAGCAATGGCATTGGAGATGTGGCACACTCGGAGCTCCACCACCCACTGCGCCTAACCTCTAGCACGGAGGACCGTGCTAAGTTTTAAGTGTGGGGAGGTCGACCGACCGATCTCCGTAGGTAACACCTAAATAAATCTGAATAAATTAGGATAGGTTGCATGATTAGGTTTTAGTTAGCAACATTCGCATGATAAGTCCGCTTGGTTGGAACAATGAAATTCTCTCTTAGGAAAACCAACACTTTGGGGCAACCATGGCATTGCAAAATTTTAAATGCTTTGATGCAAAAGTTGCATGAAGAATTATATTTTGGAACATGGTTTTGAGCTAAGAACACAAGCTTGTGAGATTTGAGCCTAATGGTGTGGTTACATCTTATAACCACTTATTTTTCCTTCTTGTGTGCATTATTCTCTCTCTATGATTGTGATCTTTGATTTGTTTGATTCTTTGTGTCCATTATTTGGCGTATTCATGCATTTACATGATTGAGGCCATCATTTCATTAGCTCACTCACCCAAACGGCCGTACCTTCTATCCTCCGTTGTTAGCCAAACTTGAGCCTACGATTAACCCACTTTGTTCTTAATTTAGCACATTACAAGCCTTAAAGCGGAAAACAATAAAAGTCCTTATTTGGATCTTTGATTAGCTTAGGCTAGTGTGTGTGAGTATCATTCAAGTGTGGGAACCTTGGGGCACTGGGTGAATAGAAGGGTATTTTGTATTATTATTGGAATATTGGGAATTGGGTACATATTCATGAATTGATCGAATGTAAAATCTTATGCATTGACGCTCTTGTATATAGAAAAAAAAATAAGAAAAACAAAAGAACAAAAGAAAACAAAAGAAAAGAAAAGAAAACAATATGGAAAGGAAAATAAAGAAAAAAAAGTATAATAATATAGAGAAAAAAAAAAGAGAGAAAGAAGAGAGAAAAAAAAAGAAAAGGGGACAAAATGCCCCAAAGTGCAGCTCAAGAGGAATCAATGCATAAATATTGTGAAACGAAAAGAAAAATGCATGAGTATGTGGAAAAGTGAGGAATGGGTAGTTAGGTTAGTACCTAATTGTATAGGTCATTATATAGGTTAGGTGGGAAAGTTTAAGTCAATCAAAGATTCAAATCCTAAGTCCACTAGCCATATATGACCCTACCTTGACCCTAACCCCATTACAACCTAAGGAAAAGACCCCATGATAAGTGTATGCATGCATTGAATAATTGTTGATTGTTAGACGAAAAACAAATCTTGGAAAGTATGATTAGGGGAGAATTGAGAGAATAAACCCCAAACACCGAGTGATTAGAGTGTAAACACCTCCGGTGAGGGTTCGAAGCTCAATCCTTTGATTCCTGGTTCTCGCGAGCATTCCTCATGCAAGGTTGCACATATTGCATTTGATGCTTAGAAAGTGGCAAGTCCCATGCTTTGACCACCGTCGTGCCCCATATGCTCACATATGTCCTAAGAAGGCTAATTTGTTCCCAACCAAGTGGATAGTAGCACTAGTCGTAGTTGCATGCATATAAGTAGGTTGCACTTCATGAGTCCTATACTTTTGCGATCCCTCGATCTTCCGTGGTTCTTTGCATTTCTCTAAGCATGAGGACATGCTAGAATCTAAGTGTGGGGAGGTTGACAAACCCCAATTTGAGGGTCTATCTTGTGCTGATTTCAGGGGTTTTATCAATGATTCCACACACTTTCTATATGAAAATACAAGATTTTGCATTCCTTTCCTAGTTTTTCCTCATGAATGAAAACATGCTTATTTTGCACTAAAATAGACACATTTCTAATCTTCTCTTGATGCCATTCGATGCCGTGACTTGTGTGTTAAGTGGTTTCAGGATATAGAGTAGGAATGGACCGAAAGAGAGAAGGAAGACGGGTACAAAGGAAGGAAGCATGAGGATTAAGCTTTGGAAATTTCCGCACGTGCCCCTTGCGCGCCCGCGCGGATAGGGCAACGTGAAGCCAAAGCCAAGAGCCAAGCCACGAGCCGGCTTGAGAAGCGGCTAAGCCAGGATCTTCATGAGGCGCGCACGCGTACATCACGCCTCCGCGCGCATTACAAGACGTATCAACGGCGCGTGCGCGTACCTTGCGCGTGCGCGCCGATTTGCGAAAATGATTTTTAATGAAGTCACGTGACTTAGGCGTGGAGGCAGTTAAGGATCCCACTTTTGGAGAAGCACCTTGGCGGGAAAAGCTTAAGAAGACCAAAGGAGCAAGGGTTAGGGGACTTTTGAGTTCATTTCTTCTAGATCTAGATATTTTTCTTTTTTTGGAGAGAAGAGAGAGTTAGTTACACTTTTGGGAGAAGAAGAGGGAGATTCCAAGCTTCACTAGGGTTCATCCTCTTCTAATTTCTGAATTTTCAATGACCTTTTGGTGAGATCCACTACAATTCTCACTCCACTTTGTTCATGCCATAGATTTTCTTCTCCAATTTCAAGTAGTAGATACAATTGATCAATTCTCATAGATCTAGAATTCAACTTTGTAATTTTGGATTTCATCTCTATTTTGGATTTTCATTGCTACTCTTTGAGACATGTTGTTAGATCTTTGTGTTGCAATACTTTCAATTTGACTTTTCTTCTCATTTTACTATGTCTTTCCTTCTTGCTCATCACATGTTTGATAAAATGACAACACTAGCTATGGAGTAGAATTCTCACACTTGGCATAGGGTTTAGTCTTTGGAAGAAGTTTAATAGTGTATCAATAGTTGGTTTGGAATTAGGGATTGCTAGTTGGCTTGGAGTGCACTAAAGCTAGGTTCCCATAAGGTGAAGCTAGGACTTGTGACTCAAGTTAATTACTTTCATTTGACCTTCCTCTATACCTAGGGGATAACTAAATGGAGCAAGGCCTAATTATTGTCAACATTGAATGGACTATAAGGATAGGATTTCCAACGCCAACCCTAAGCCAAGTCTTTTGATAATTGATTGTTTGTTTCTCATCGCTTTGCTAAAACCTTCAAAGAATTCCAACAAAGTTTACTAAATCAATAAGATGCACACTTTGGCAATTCCAAGGGAGAACGACTCGGGAGACTAGTACTCTCGGATATAGATTGTAGATTTGTTTGATGAAGGATTTGCGTCGGTTTAGACTATACTACGATTGATCAATTGATAATTTCTATACCGGCAAAAATCTATTTGTCACGCACGCACACCCCTGTGCGTACGCACACGCTGTTTCTCAAACTTTAACTTTGTTTTCAACTATTTCACCTTCCCAACAAGATTGTAAGCTTCTATAACACCATTTTAAGACTTTTGGGCTTGATTTTGAGCATGAGAACATGGGAAATAACTAAGGGTTTTAGTTGATGATTATTATGAAAAAAATTAGAAAATGGAGGATTAGGTTTCGGGTGTATTGAGGATGGTCTGAGGGTATGTGAAGGATGATTGATATATGAGATGAGAACTGATGAACTGTTGAGTTCGAAACTGAAAAGTGAATTGACAGTAGTTGAGCTGAGTCGAGGACTCAGAATGAAAATGTTGATTGGACAGTGGTTGAGATGAGTCGAGGACTCAAATGTGCAATGATACTTCATTGATGTGTTGAAAATGTTTTTTGAAAAACCACTGAATTACTATTTTAAATTGAGATTATGAGACGCTATGCGCCCGGCAGGGATGGCGGTTGGATCTCGCCTATCGACATAGCGGCGGCGGCGTAAGGACGGTGGTTAAATCCCGCTTACGTTGAGATGTGAGGTCTGAGGCAAGAGTATCCCGCTCGCATCCCTTCGGATCAATAGAGTGTGCAAGCGCAAAACCCTGGACAGTGATCTAAGCACTATATCTCGGGGGTTCCTAATGATGATTCCGAAGGGTGACGTCTCCATGGAGATGTGTCGGGTTAGCAGTTGAGCCAACAATGTGATATCACAACCAGTAGGACAGGCATTCATCATGTGCATTTTCTATCTGTTTGTTTGCTTTACCAACTTATAATTGTATGCCTATTTGTATAACATGTCTAATTGCTACTAGAATTACTTGCTTTATATGCTTCTACTTGTGTTTTACTTGCATTGTATTTAATTGTGATTTTTACTAGGATTGAGGAGGTTCGGAAGGTGATGGAGATGGGATCACATGGAGGATAGGTTGGTGAAGGCTGTGGGACAGCGGTGTTTGGTTAGAATAGAAATTCCTTAAGATAGAATACCCTGTTTATTTATGTTAAGATTTATATAATCATGCTTATCTATTTTTGTATGCCTTAAGATTGAATCTTGTGATGGATATGAAGTCTAGGATTGCCTTTGGCATCCCGGGGTCTTATATCCTACATCACTGGGCACTGTTACCATACTGAGAACCTCTAGTTCTCATACCATATTTCTGTTGTGTTTTTCAGATGCAGGTCGCAACTCACCTCGGTGAGTTGCTTAGATAGTGACAGAAGCGGAGGATCATGATACATTTTTGGAGTCTTTTGTTTATTTTGTTTATACATCTCTCATTTGTATTTTGTTTTAGCCTAGAGGCATGTATTGAGAGAACAAAACTTGTATAAGCTGTTTTTACTGTCTAGTTTCATGTATAGATATATGGCTAGCCGGCTTAAACTCCGCAAGCCGTTGCTAGATTCTTATGATATTATACTATGATATTTTGTTATATTGTATCTATTTCTTGTGCCTTAAGCTAGAAGCTTCTTTAGTACATTTTATGCTTTTCAAATCCTATTTTTGAGTTATATCCTTCATCGGGCTTCTAGATTATATAAATTCTTTATAACTATTATATGTATGAGCTTAGAATTGTCATAACCTTTGATTAACCTTTACTTTACGACGCGAGGTAAAGTTTATGCTAATTAGAGTGTTACATTTAGTGGTATCAGAGCGGTTCGTCCTCGTGAGCCTGAGGGATGGACCGATTGTGCTTCATTGCATACTCTGTGTGTCTTTTCTTTGATGCTATTAGGTTATCTACTTGATATATGCATAGCATGCTTATCTTCAGGTTTCTACCCTCTTTCGAATACTTTCTTAGGCTCTTTAAGGTATGTTCCACCTACGTCTTATGTTTATTCGATGAAGGGGAGATGGTGGTAGTTATGGTCTTTCCCACCTTATATGTGTTGTCCAAACTTGATTGATTGAGCATAAGCATTTCTGAATATTTCTCTCTCTCCTTTTCTTTTTCCCCTAACATTCTTAACCATGAAAATTTCTCTACCAAATAGGACAGCATAGGTTTCTTTCGCCGCTGAGAGCCCTCAGTTTGAATCTATTATGTTGAGATTTTATCATCATCCCCATCAAATAGAATTCTCATCCCAACTTGATTAGCAATAACCTAATCTCCAAATTTATCTTCCTTTACTTTATCAAGTTCTTCATCTGTCATCAAATCACCACAGAATTTAGAGTTATGGCCCAGCCTAGCACAATAAGTACATATCATACCTAGGTGCTCATATCGTATCTCAACTTCAACTTCTTTTCTATTTGGCCCTACAACTCTAATGTTGTCTTTTACCCTCTTACTCTCATCAATATTAATTCTTGCTTTAACAAATCAGGTTTTTCTCACTCACATCTGAAATAAATCGACGTCAAGAACTTTACTAATCTTACCTCCCAATTTGTGTCTAACCTCTAGAGTTTTAAAGGATTCTGGTAAACCCTAGAATTGTAGGTGACCTGCTTTGACCAAGACTCCACTTTTTGCTCCGTCCATGAAGCATCTGAATTTTATGGAATATAGATAGACCAAAAGAAGGAATGAAGGGATAAGAATTGGAATTAGCGTACCATTGGAAAAAGGGACACCTGTGGGAACATCTCTACTGACGAACCATTTCAATAGAAAGGGTGCTACCGTTCCACGGGACATGACCATAAAAGTAATGGAAAAGAAAAAGTTATGTAGTTGGACCATCCGCTCTATCCGTTCGAGTTCTTTACCTTTACATACACTATTTTCTACATCGAAAACGTACTAAGACTATTGAAAAGTTAGAAATTTGAATTCTTAATCTTCTAGAAGCACAAATGCAAACCATCCAACTAGCAACAAAGCAATCAACGGTTGACAAGATGAACGTGGAAGTTAGGAAGAAAGAGTTGCAAGCAGCTAATCAAACCAAAGGCAAAAAGAAAATACTAGAGAATGAAATGCCTAATCCTACCTCTTCAAATTCACTAATTTGCAAAAGTCCCTTGGATTCACTTCCTAGATATGCACCGGAAGTCAGGATTGAAGAAAAGCAAGATCGGGCAATTTCATCTCTAATTGAAGCGATCTCTTCAGATTAACTTGAAAATCTAGACTTTATCTTTAGTAATGATAGGGTTTGATAGTTTTCTAATTAATTTGGGATGTTCTTCAATACAACATGTCCTTAATAGAACCGATCTTCTTCTCAGTTCTTAACAACCTAGTCCCTCCTAAAATAAGACAGTAGTGGTTTTAGCTTGTAGTTCTCGTGATGACATGTTATTAGGTTATGTAGGTTTTATCTATTTAATAAGACTAATATAGGAAGTTTTACACTAAGCCATATATATGGGTCAACGTATGTGAGGGATTAACGTTAAGTGAATACATTGGTTTCTTTCTTGTAAGGAGGTAGGAAAGGATCCAGAGTTGCCTAAGGCCTTGAGAGCTAGGATGCTTGCTTTTGAAGATGAAGTAAACATGGTCATGGGCCAATATCTCGGTGCTGTTGAAAATATAGATGAACACTTTACCCTAGTTGGTCGGCTTGACTAAACTTTCTTATACCCCTTAAGTAAGAGGAGGAATAGGAATAGACATTCTCTAAATAGTAACACGATAAGGCCAAAGATCTACCCATACTGGGAAATTAACAATTTGATCCTTATAAGGGCTGCAATCTTCAGTCCACCTCTTGACATGGAGGACATAATTTTTGAACAACCGTGGCGATCTACGTTCAATCCTTATGACATCTAGCTCTTTAGAGAAAGGAACTGGAATCTATTGCTACCCTTATCACTCACATGAAAAACTTCAAGTTTACTCTATATGGCCCATAGAGCATTCTCCATAGTTCCTATAGAGAAAGGTTTGTTAGTAAAGAGTTTGCCAATGAGACTATTAGCACAAGTGTTAACCTCCTTTGAGATATCCCCTTTCTCCAACAGCACTACCTCCTCCTTACTATTATTCTCATTACAGTCATTATGTTCTTCTATTTCAGCCATACTAGTGAGAATTCAAATACTGTAGACTCTCCCTAATAAAAATGTGATTGAGCGGAGTCTCCATGTTGACTGTTAGCCTTTGATAGCTGAATATGGCTCAATTTATAAATGGGAGTTTACATAAAATTGATTTTACAAATTTGATTTTGATGAAAAGTAAGTTTGTATTGACGTTATTTATGTTTGGCAATCTTTATATCAAAATGAATTATAGTAAAATAAATGTTGTTTAGATTATACTACTTAAAATTATTTTTAAAAGAAAAATTACTAAAAGAGACATCAATTTAAATAATTTTTTTAATATTATTCTATCATTTTAATTTAGATATTTGAATAGATGTTACTAATTAATTTTATAATAAAATTAATATTTATTTACTAGATTAAAATAACATATAAAAATCAGTAAAATATATTTTATACTAAAAATAAAAAACATTTGAATAAACTAATAGTTTAATACGTTAATGTAAATAAATATTAAAATTAAAAGATAAAACACTAATAAAATACATAAAAAATAATATCTTATACAAAATTAGTACATAAAAATACCATTATTTTTACTGCATGTAATTAATAATTTGATCCTTAATCGAGTCTCTAATACGATCCATTTCTACAAAAGAGCTAATAGTTAAAGTTTATCAGAATTTTCACCAACATGACTATTATCTTCTACATCAAAAATATTTGCATGTGTCATATTGATTAAATTCAGTATCTGTTTCAAAATGTCTTCTAATAAAATTATGAATAGCTATTGTTACATACACTATGTACACTTGAATTTCAATTTTGAACTTAGGCATGTGTCGCAAGATAGCAAATCTATTTTTTTACACTCCAAAAGTCCTTTCTACTGTGCATCTTAAGCTTTAGTGATAATAATTAAACACTTCATTATGATTTATAAATTCAAAAAAATGGCTAAAATCTGCAAGATGATAGCGCTCACTTTTACATGGACCAATATATCCCTTTGGTGTTGGATAACCGATATCTACCAAATAATATTTAGGTAATGAACAATAAAATTAGTTACATATCACATGATAACCAAGTAAATATAGCTTATTTGTAAGAATCTGATAAAAATTGATTTGGAGGAGGATACGAAAAATTCATGGTAGGAGTTGTAATAGCATTGTCAAATATACGAGCATCATGCACAGTATCTTTCCATCCAAGTAAAGCAAAAACAAAGCACATGTCCCAATCACATACAACTATTATATTTTGTGTTGGATATTCTTTTCTTCTAATAAATTTGGGTTGATCACTTGGACTAATTACACATGGGATATGAGTACCATCAATTGCTCATATAGCATTTTTAAAAAAATGGCCAATACAGTTGGTCGTTTTTATTTTGCTATGAACATTCTGAAACCTAGGATCCAATAGCTTAATATATTTTATAAATAATCTCAAGCAAGCAACCAATATCTCATGAAAATGTCTACTTATTATCTCTTTAGAATATTGAAATCTTTCTTGTATCATCCTATTACCCAATCCATGACCAACCGTATTTAAGAACATTGCAACCATTTTCTGAACTCCCATCTGCCTTGTGTATTTTAATCCATGTTCAACTAATTCAGCACAAAATTAAAAAAATATATGTTTTTTCATCCGAAATATTTCATAACAACAAATGTCATTGTCACACAGAATTTCTTGTACTCATAAATAATCTGTTTGTTCACTAGTCCTGCATGGTTCTTTACATAAATAATTGACTGCATATTGACCAATCAATGCAATAACATTTTTAATCTCATGTATATCTTCTTCTACAATAAGAAGTAATTTTGATTCTTCATTTTGTTCTTTTTCATAATCTTCAAACAAATACTCCATATTCATTCCAAATTAATTAACAAAAATTTAGTCCTACATAGAGATATAAATAAATTCTTATGAACATAACAATACCAAGATAAGAAATAAATTGTATATAATAAGAACAATAATTAAGTACCACAAACAATATATTATAAAATAACATATAAGCAACACAAAAATTTTTCTATTGTCTTATCCTTAACATAACAAGAAACTCATGGTGGTCCAATTAAAATAGAGTACAATAATAACTTAATTAATTTTGTATGAATGGTAGTAGATTATAAGCTGCATATTTCAGCCAATCTAACAATCCTTATGAAATATCATTTTAAGGATACAAACATTTTTTTAGCAGGCTTAAATATCATTAGTTGACAACAACGACTATAAAAATTGGGATCACTAGTGATAGTTTCTATCTTCTGAATCTCAGCCATTACTTCTCCAATAGATGTATTAGGTACTAAAAATGTGGACATAATAGTTGAGCATGATTCAGATGCAGAAACAATTCTACTTATTGCATCACTTTGAGGCAGGGACTTTAAAATTTTTCTTCTTTTTTGTTGTTTCACAAACCACACCTCTCTTTCTTTTTCCGTACTCTTTTGACTATTATTTTCTTGAGAAGAACTAAGATTTATTTGTTAAAATTTAATACTAATTCTTATACTAGCATTTATACCTTCTTCACTATCTCCAGAACCTTCTTCTATATTAACATGACTTTCCTCAAAATATGGTCAATATCCATCACCATATTCTTCTATGCCACTAGGTAAAATCCCGTATGAGGGAGCTCAAGTAAATTTGTCATTGGTCATAACATCTTTGAATAATATAGATAACTCATCTTTAAAAAAAAAGTTTTATTTTTGAATTTTTTATATAAGAGATTTTTATGCATGTGTACAACTAATCAACACAATACTCATTACCAAAAATAAACTTAAATTTTTTTCTCTAATAATAAGTTGCTACGTACTAATTATTTTCTCTTTCACCATTCATTTGGTGTATCAATAGCGTGTTTAGTATAATCTCATTCTAAATCCGTTTTTTTGCCAAAAAATTTATACTATACTGACCATTCCTTCTTAATATTGTCCCACTTATTTTTTAATTGAGTCTTATCATATTGTTTTTCAGTTTTTTCATTAAATTGAGATAAAGCATCTTTCCAATCTTTTTTAATAGGAGTGGTTCTATTGCATTGCTATTTAGCAACTTGATCCAATCATACTTAGATAAATTATTTAGGAGTCTTCATGGCCCATGCTGTTTTTGCCTTTTGAAATTTATTGTTATTCATTATTCTATTAAAAAAATATAAATTTTAGATATAGATATATATGGTCGTTCCATTGTTCCATTCCGTTGCTCTTTAGCAACTTGATCCAAACATGCTTGAATAAATTATTTAGTGGTCTCCGTGTCCCATGTTGTTTTTATCTTTTGAAATTCTTTGTTACTCATTATTCTATTACAAAAAATATAAATTATATATATAAATATTTAATCAAATATGTTATATTTTTTTAAAATTTTAAGTATTAACGTAAAAATGTTAATTTAGTACTCTTTTTACATCATATTCTTATGCTAGTACTTTTAAGTTTCAATAATCTTATTAATCTTAATATTATTTTAGAATCCAATGTTTATGATTTTATTATTACCTATGATTAATTTTTTATTTAATTTGTCTTTATTAATTACATCATAATATATATTATAAAAAAATTACAATAACACGTAGTATACGAGAATTACAGTTACTGTTGTAAAATAAATAATTAAGGAAGATATAATATAAAGTAAGAAAGTGTAAATAGAAATTCTAGTATTAATATAATTAGTTCAATAAAGATTATTCATATATGTGTTTACTTAGTATTATATGAAGTAATGTGTATATATATATATATATATATATATATATATATATATATATATATATATATATAAGTGAGAGAGAGAGATATATATATTATAGTAAGAGAGAGATATTGCTCAGTAAAGAAAGAGAGAGAATTATTATTGCTTGCTTGTGTTTTTCTCAGAGGCAATAGCCTCTATTTATAAGCGTATATGATAGTAATTTTTCAAACTACATTAAATAAGATTCTCCTTGAAAACCTGAGCTTTGTGGAAAATGGGCATCCACCTCAGGCTATCTTATCACAACACTCCCCCTTGGATGACCATTTAGGATTATGTCTCATTAAAATCTTACTAAAGAAAAATCCAATAGGAAAAAATCTTAGTGAAGGAAAAAAGAGTACAGTATCCTTTGTGATAGGGACTGCCTCATTAAAAACCTTGTCAAGAAAAACCCAATGGGAAAAAACCTGACCAAGGGAAAAAGAGTACAGTCTCTCCCTCTTATCGACATCATTTAATGTCTCGAAATCAGCGCATCCCAATCTCATATACCAATCTTTTAAAGGAGGATTTTAGGAGTGATTGTGAATAAATCTGCTAGATTATCACTTGAGCGGATCTGTTGGACATCAATTGTCCCTTGATTTTGAAGATCATGAGTGAAGAAGAATTTGAGAGAAATATGCTTTGTTCTATCACCTTTGATGTATCTGCCTTTAAGTTGAGCAATGCATGTTGTATTATCTTCAAACAGGACAGTTGGTGCTATCTTATGATCAATCAGTCCACTTGTTGACAGAATATATTGGATCAAACTCTGGAGCCAAAAACACTCGCGACTTGCTTCATGAATCGCTAGTATTTCGGCATAATTAGAGGATGTTGCAGCAATCGTCTGTTTCGTGGACTTCCATGATATAGCTGTTCCACCATATGTAAACAAGTATCCTGTTTGAGATCTCCCTTTATGTGGATCAGACAAGTAGCCAGCATCTGCATAGCCAACTAGTTGTGACTTGGATCCATAGGGATAAAACAATCCCATATCAACCGTCCTATGAAGATATCGAAAGATTTGTTTGATTCTGTTCCAATGTCTTCTGGTTGGAGAGGAACTATACCTTGCTAATAAATTCACAGCAAATGATATATCAGGTCGTATATTATTAGCAACATACATTAGCGCTCCGATGGCACTAAGATATAGTACTTCAGGACCAAGGATATCTTCATTCTCTTCTTTAGGACGGAATTGATCCTTTTCCACATCCAAAGATCTTACGATCATTGGGGTACTCAAGGTATGTGACTTATCCATATAAAATCTTTTCAAGATCTTCTCTGTGTATGTTGTTTGATGAATAAAGATCCCATTTTTTATATGCTCGATCTGCAGGCCGAGACAAAATTTAGTCCTTCCAAGATCTTTCATCTCAAACTCTTCTTTTAGAGTTTTTATAATTGTTGAAATCTCTTCAGGAGTCCCAATGATATTTAAATCATCAACATACATAGCAATTATAATGAATCCAGATGCAGATTTCTTTATGAAAATACATGGACAGATATCATCATTCTTGAATCCATTTTTGGCCAGATACTCAGTAAGACGATTATACCACGTTCGTCCAGATTGCTTTAGACCATATAAAGATCTTTGCAATTTGACTTAGTATAACCCTTGCGAATATTCATTGGATGGTTTAGATATCTTTAGTCCTTCAGGGACTTTCATATAGATATCCCGATCTAATGAGCCGTTAATGAACGGATTTTTGATGGTCTAGAATTTCACAAATGAAACCTCGTTGCTAGTACAGTTTCTAAACCAACAAAGAATCCTTTCATACAAAAGTTTGGTTGTCACTAAAGCAAATCCAATAAAATTAAACCGAAGTATTTAAACCTCGGGTCGTCTCTCAAGAAATTGCAAGGAAGTGTACTTATAATAGGTTATGAGAAAAGTATCTTTCTGGGTTTTTAAAATGTGAAACAAGGAATGTAAATAACAAGGAAATAAAATAACAATTAAGAAAAGTCTTAGCAAGGATTGATAATTAGAAGGCCTATCCTCATTATCATCCTCAATTGTGACATCAATTGTCCATTGCTCCCACTAGATCAACCTCTAACTATGAAGGTATGTCAAGTGGATAAATGAATTTGATTCCTCAAGTCCTAGTCAACTCCTATGGAAAGACTAGAGTTAGTGGAATTCAAATCAACTAGAACTTTCAATAATCAATCAACAAGGGAGTTTGATAACTCAAGAGTCTCCAATTACTCAACCAAAGCCAAGAACATAAAAAGCTAATTTAAAAGCCATCCAAGCATTCTATCAAACACTTGGAAGGCACAACATAAAAACATAGAAATTAATAAGAGGCAATAAAATCCAAACAACCAATTGAAAGCATGAATAACATAAATTGAAGAAATCAATCATAAATATGAAATACCTCAAATTGCATTAAAAAGAAAATCAAGTCTAACATGAGAATTCATAAACCAAATTGTCAACATAAAATAATCAACAAGGGAAATAAATAAACTAGAATGCTAGAACAAATAAAAGTAGAAGAGAAACTAAATTAAAGGAATATTGAACCTGGAATTGAGAAGAAATAAACCTAAAACTAAGAGAAATCCTAAAACCTAGAGAGAGGAGAGAGCCTCTCTCTCTCTCTCTAGAAACTACATCTAAACCTAAAATTATCTCAATGAAAGTTGTCTCAATGAATCCTCCACTCTGCAGCCTCTAATTTGTGTTTTCTAGGCCGAAAACTGGGTCAAAAGGAGCCCAGAAATTGCCCCCAACGTTTTCTGATGCGTCCAGCATGTGGCCATGTCACGCGTACGCGTCACCCACGCGTACGCGTCGCTGAACTTTTACAAAGTCACGCGTACACGTGATGCACGCGTGCGCATCACTTAACTGCATGTCAACTATTACAAATTGTATATCATTTCGAAGCCCCGGATGTTAGCTTTCCAACACAACTAGAACCGCCTCATTCGGACCTCTGTAGCTTAAGTTATGATCGATTTAGTATGAAGAGGTCAGGCTGGACAACTTAGCAATTCCTTCAATTTCTTGTATTCCTTCCACTTTTGCATGCTTCCTTTCCATCCTCTAAGCCATTCCTGCCCTATAAACCCTGAAATCACTTAACACACATATCACGGCATCGAATGGTAATAAGAGAGGATTAAAATTAGTAATTTAAGGCCAAAGAAGCATGTTTTCAATCATAGCACAGAATTAGGAAGGAAAATGTAAAACATGCAAATTATATGAATAAGTGTGAGTTTGGTGGATAAAATCCACTCAATTAAGTACAAAATAACCACAAAATAGTGGTGCATCAAATCTCTCCACACTTAAACATTAGCATGTCCTCATGCTAAGCTCAGGAGAAGCTACAAAACAGTGAAGAGGAATGGTAGAAATTATGATATGCAACCTATCTATATAAATGCAACTACATGCAAAAATGCTTTTACCTACTTGGTTAAAAGTAAACAAATTCTCCAAGACAAACATAAATTGGATTCCACTAATTCAAATCACAAAATAAAGTACAAGTAAACTTGCAGAAGAAAATAGCTCATGAAAGTCGGGAACAAAGAATCGAGCATCGAACCCTCACTGGAAGTGTATATACTCTAATCACTCATGTGTTTAAGGTTCAATTCTCTCAATTCCCTATGTTAGAGAATCATTAGAATCAATTTAGATCAATTAGTATCGTCTAGTATATCTGTATATTAATTGTAGGATTCTATGCCTTTATTGCTCCGATTCATTTACCACCTATAAATACCCCTTGTATATTGTACCTTTTATCACAACTCAATAATACACTTTTTAGATTACTCTCTCAGTCTCTTGTTTCTAACATGGTATCAAGAGCTTAGGTCTTTTTTTTCAATGAATATTAGTCCATAGCCCCATTGTTTTTTTCCTTTCTGGCAGTGTTCTTTGGCCTCTTTTTTCGTTCCCTTTTCGATAGTTTGGTTCGTCACCCCCGTAACCATCTTGTTCGTCTTATTGCCGTGATTTCAACGCAACCAACCGTCTCCATCCGCCGCCAGACGCGCCTCCACGCGCCGCCGAAAGATGCTGCCACGACCAGGTTGATCTTCCTTCCAGATTCCACCCGTGCCTCTTTGCTCTCATTTTTCGATCTGTTTCCGACGCTTTGGTTCGTCACCTCTAGCATCATTGTGATCTTCTCTTCGTTAGTTTTCCAACGCTGCCGACATCGCCACCAGACGCCTCCAGACGCGCCGCCGGAACCTTGCTGGCCACCTCTATTGTTTTGCCTTCCTGAAGCTTCAGCAGCCGTTGGATCTTGGACGCGATCAGATGCTCCTGGCGCTTCCACGTGTCGCCGCGCAAGGCATCCTTGGTATCCACCGACCTGCGACCGACCCGACCCGACCCGGCCCACCGTCGACCCACGTGCCACCTCGTTGCCACGCTGTCTTCTTGCTCCTCTCAGGTGACGCCACATGTCATCGTTTGCTGACGTCACTGCTGACGTTGCGCTGACGTGGCAGGCAAGTGGGACCCTCCCTAAGGTTTTTTGGTGAGCTCTTTCCGATTTCTCATTTTCTGCTCCAAAATTGCCGTTTTCTCTCCTCTCTTTGATCTTTGTGACTACTATCATGGAAAAGCCAGATGTTTTTGCTGCCACCGACAGAAAGGGTAAATTCTGTCGACACTGTAACCGTTCTGGGTACCTCTTCCCCGACTGTCCTTCTGTTGAATGTCACACATGCCACCAGAAAGGTCATATTAGCTACCATTGTTCACAGCTGTTCTGCCGTTACTGCAAGCTCTCGGGACATTTAATTACTGCCTGTCCTACTCGCCCACCACGTCCTAGTCCACTCAACTCGTCTCCTGTCTCTCTTTCTGATATTGCATCTCTTCTTCAGCGTCTTCTCTCTGTTTCTGGTAATACCCCTGCTGCCTTTTCCTCCCCTCCAGGTGATTTTAAATGGTACTTTGACTTGGGTTGCTTTAATCACAGGTCTCCGTTGCGTAATATTTTCTCGTCCATGTCTACCACTACAAATGGACCTTATGTCAACACTACAAATGGCTCCCTCTTGCACGCAACACACAAGGGTTCTATATCCCAGTCAACTCTTAATCTTCCTGATACTTATTGTATTCCCAAATTAAACTTCAATCTTATTTATGTTGGTCAACTTGTTGATCTGGGTTTTGAAGTCACTTTTTTCGTTTCTGGTTGTCGTGTACAGGATCCTTAGACGGGACAAATCATCGGGACTGGACGTAAGGTCGAAAGGTTGTTTGAACTCGAGAATCTTCATATTCCTCCTGTACCAAATCTCTGTGCTGCTTCTTCTCCCTCTACCCTCCACTTATGGCATTAGCGTCTTGCCCACACCTCCTTAGGAAAACTGCGTCCTCTTGTGTCTCAGGGTGTTTTAAGTCAGGTTCCAAATGAATCTTTTGATTGCATTTCTTGCCAAACTGCCAAATAACCTGGTTTATCTTTTCACAATAATTCATCTCTTGCTTGCTCTCCTTTTGATCTCATTCACTCTGATGTTTGGGGCCCCGCTCCCACTGCCTCTATGGGCGGAGCTCGATACTTTGTCATTTTCATTGATGATTATTCCCATTTTACTTGGGTTTATTTGATGACTAATCACCATGAGTTACCTCAAATCTATATCAACTTTGCTACTATGATTAAAACTCAGTTTTCCAAGGTCATTAAGGTTTTCCGACGTGATAATGCTATGGAATACCGTGATTTCAAACTTTTAGCCTTTCTTGCAAAATAGGGTACTTTGTCTGAGTTTTTTTGTCCTGGTACATCTCAACAAAATGGTAGAGCTGAACGCAAACACCGTCACATTCTTGACTCCGTCCGTGCAATGCTCCTTTCTTCTTCGTGTCCTGAGCGTACTTGGGGTGAAGCTGTTCTTACTGCTGTTCATGTTATCAATAGACTCCCTTCTTCTGTTCTTGGTAATGTTACTCCCTTTGAGCGTCTTTATCATACCTCTCCAGATTATAGTTCTCTTCGATTTTTCGGTTGTGTATTTTTTATTCTTCTTCAACCTCATGAACATAGTAAACTTGAACCTCGGGCTCGTATGTGTTGTTTTCTTGGTTATGGCACTGAACACAAGGGTTATCATTGTTGGGATCCTCTCTCTAAATGTATTCGTATATCTCATCATGTTGTCTTCTGGGAGCACCATATGTTTTCTCGATTCTCATCCTTTGAGTCCATTCCTACTACTCAGTCACCTTTGTTTACTAACCCCAATGTTGATCTTTTTCCTAGTGATGATTCTACAGATTCTATCTCGAGTGACCCTCCACAGCCTCCTATTCTTCCGCCTTCTCCATCTCCCGATGATTCCAGACCGGACGATGATCCTGCTCCTACCGTCATGCCTCCTCCTCCCGTTCATTCTTCTAGGGTAAGGAATCCACCTCCTCATCTTCTTGATTACCATTGCTTTTTTACTATTCTTCATCAACATGAATCTAAGACATTCAGAGAAGCCTCCTCAAACCCAAATTGGCAACAAACAATGCAAGAAGAAATACAGGCACTTGAAAAAGCACACACTTGGGATCTGGTTGATCCTCCTTCTGATCAGGAAGTTGTGGGCAGTAGATGGGTATACAAGATCAAGACTCGCTCTGATGGCTCTATTGACCGTTATAAGGCCCGCTTGGTTGCTCAAGGTTGTACGCAAGAGTATGGTATTGATTATGAAGAGACTTTTTCCCCTGTCGCTCGTCTTACGTCTGTTAGAGCTCTTCTTGCCATTGCCGCGATTAAAAAATGGTCTCTCAGTCAGATGGATGTGAAGAATGCATTTCTTAATGGGGATTTGAAAAAGAAAGTCTATATGAAACCACCTCCGGGATATCCTTGTCCTTCTAATAAGGTTTGTCTCCTTCGCAAGGCACTTTATGGACTTAAGCAAGCTCCTCGTGAATGGTTTGACAAGTTCAGCACTACCATATGCAGTCTTGGTTTTACTTCTAGCCCTCATGAGAATGCCCTCTTCATTCGTAAAAGCGAACATGGAGTTGTTCTTCTACTTTTGTATGTTGATGACATGATCATTACTGGGGATGATGTTGATGGTATCTCTGATCTCAAGGCCTCACTTCACCGTACCTTTGAGATGAAAGATCTTGGTTCTCTCAGCTATTTTCTTGGTCTCGAGGTCATCTCCACCAATGATGGCATCTATCTCTCTCAGGCTAAGTATGCTTCAGATCTTCTTACTCGCGCTGGGATTACAGATAGTCGCACTGAGTCTACTCCTCTTGAGCCTAATATTCGATTTACCCGTATGGATGGCACTGTTTTGGATAACCCGACTCTCTATCGATAGTTAGTTGGTGGTCTCGTCTACTTGACTGTCACCCGACCAGACATCGCCTATCCGGTTCATGTACTTAGCCAGTTCTTGTCAGCTCCTCGTACTACTCACTATGCGACAGTTCTTCGCATTCTTCGCTACATCAAAGGCACTCTATTTCATGGCCTTTATTTTTCTGCCCATTCCTCTTTGTCTCTTCAGGCTTACTCCGATGCTGATTGGGCTGGTGATCCCACTGATCGTCGTTCTACTACTGTTTACTGTTTGTTTCTTGGCGACGCTCTCATTTCTTGACGTGCTAAGAAGCAAACGTTCACTGCTCGCTCAAGCATAGAAGCTGAGTACCGTGCCCTCGCTGACACCACTACTGAAGTTATCTCGGTTCGTTGGCTTCTCGAAGATTTGGGTGCTCATCAATCGTCCCCTACTGATATTTTTTGTGATAACCGCAGTGCTATTCAGATCGCCCATAATGATGTGTTTCATGAACGCACCAAACACATTGAGATTGATTGTCACTTTGTTCGGCAACGTATCCTTATTGATGCTGTTCGTCTCATTGATGTTGGAAGACTAGATCAAACTGCTGATATCTTCACGAAAGCTCATCACCCGACTTGTTTCCAGACTTTGTTATCCAAACTCAAGTTTGTATCCTTAGCTCCCACTTGAGTTTGAGGGGGATGTTAAAGAATCATTAGAATCAATTTAGATCAATTAGTATCATCTAGTATATCTATATATTAATTGTAGGATTCTATGCCTTTATTGCTCTGATTCATTTACCACCTATAAATACCCCTTGTATATTGTACCTTTTATCACAACTCAATAATACACTTTTCAGATTACTCTCTCAGTCTCTTGTTTCTAACACTCTACTAACCTTACTTTTTAAGGCTTGCTCTTCTTCTACCAATTAACAGAAATTTAATGCACAAATACACATATCAAGAGGTCTTTTAAGGGTTATAATGGGGTTAGGGTCAAGGTAAGATTCTATTTGGTCAAGTGAACTAAAATCTGAATCCTTAATTAACCTAAACTCTGCACCTAACTTAAGACAATCTATATAATCAGAGTATAAAGTCTAACTACCCATTAACTATGTTTTTCACATATTTATGCATCCCAAATTTTGAGTACAACTCATATGCATTGCTACCACCATTTACTTTGGAGAATTTTGTCCCCTTTTTATTATTTGCTCTTTTTTCTTTTCTTTTTATCTTTTTATTTTTCTTATTATTTTTTCTTTTCTTTTCTTTTATTTTTCTCAATGCATATGATTAAATTATTGAATGCAATAATATGTGCTCAACTATTATTTTGCACATTTTCACAGGAATATATAACACCCAATTCTCAAACCAAATATTAGCAAACCCAACTTCCCCACACTTAAATCATACATACTCTCACTAGTCTAAGCTAACCAAGGATTCAAATTAAGGACATTATTATTTTCCGCTTAGAGTTAGTGATGAGCTAGAGTAAATAGAATAAATGGGGTTAAAAGGCTCAACATTGGTTTACAAAGGATAATGAAAAGGTTAAGGCCATATAGGCATGTAAGCTCAGTGAAACAAGGCCTCAATCATATAAGTGCATGCATACATCAAATAATAGAAATATAGAATTAAGCAAGACAAAGATCACAATTTTAGAGACAAAAACGCACACCAAAAATAAAATATTGGTTGGTAAAATGCAACCAATCAAATAGACTCAAAATCTCACTGGTTTTGTATGTTCGAGCTCTAAACCATGTTCCAAAATAAAATTCTTCAAACAAATTTAACACAAATTTGAATTTGAATTAGTGAAATACTATAAAATAGGGTCTTGAAAAGAAATTTATCACTCCAACCAAATAGTGGTAGAAGAACATGCACAAAATCAAACAAACATGCAATCAAACATGCAAATGCAACAACTAATTTAACAAGAAAAATTAAAAATTGGTTTTGAAATAGGAAATAACTAACCCACGGAAGTCGGTATCAACCTCCCCACACTTAAAGATTGCACCGTCCTCGGTGCATGCTAAGATGTGCAAGTGGACGGGCTGCTTGATAAACCCATATTTCATGAGTTATTTTGTGCTTAGTTTGAGTGATTTATTCAAGCCTTCACCCACTTATTCATATTAATTGCATGGTTTTACTTTCCCTTCCTTATTATGTGATGTATGTGAAAAACATGTTTCCTAAGCTTTAAAATTAATTATTTTAATTACCTTTATTTCCATTCGATGCCGTGATTAGTGTGTTGAGTAGTTTCAGATTTTCTAAGGCAGAATGACTTAAAGGATGGAAAAGAAAACGTACAAAAATAGAAGGAAAGTACGAAACAGAGTTTTGCAGAAACTGGTATCCACGCGATCGCATGGATGACGCGATCGCGTGCCAGAAGCGAAGAAGCAGCGACGCGGCCGTATGACTGACGCGATCGCGCGCCTTAAGTATAACGCATACGACGCGGACGCGTAACTGACACGACCGCGTGGCAAGGAAAACTCCGAATGACGCGACCGCGTGACCCACGCGGATGCGTGACAGAGGCCACGTATCAGAATTTACAGAATACGCCCCCAGCAATTTCTGAAGCCCTTTTGGCCCAAATCCAGCTGCAGAACACACAAACTAGAGGCTATAAAGTGGGGGAATGCATCCATTCAAAAGAGATCTCGCCAATTTTAACTTTCCATGATTTAGATTTAGTTTGAGAGAGGTTCTCTCCTCTCTCTCTTAGGATTAGGATTAGGATTTAGGACTTCTCTTAGTTTCTAAGAGTGACTCTCGATCCAGGTTTAGTATTTACTTTAATTTATGTTTCTATGCTACTTTTACTTTAATGCTTTCATTCGTATCTATAAATGTTGCCAACTTGACTTATGAACCCTTTCCATGTTATGATTTGAATTAATGATTATTTGAGATATTTCAGTTATTGATTGCTTTCTCTTTAATTTGTGTTACCATTGCTTTCCATCTAAGGACATTTTTATTCCAGCAATTTTACTTTTTCCCCTTTTGGTCTTGGTTAAGAAATCAGTAACTCAACATTATCAAACTCAACATAACTGATAATCGTTATCTTGCTAATTGAACTGAACTTTAATAATCCCAACTTTTTCTTAGGAAATAACTAGGATTCGAAGGTCAAACTAATTAGTCCCTTGACTTTCCTTTGCTTTAGTAAAGGTTAACTAAGTGGAATTTAGATTCAACTTTCATTATTGTTGAGAGAGATAACTAAGTTGGACTTCCAATTTCTCTTACCTTGCCAGAAGTTTGCTTTACAGTATTTATTTATTTTAATTGCCATCTACTTTACTTGTCATTTAATTCACTTGCTTCTCACCTTCTAAACCCCGATTACAACCTTTATAGCCAATAATAAGAACATACTTCCTTGCAGTTCCTTGAGAAGACGACCCGAGGTTTGAATACTCGGTTAACAATTTTAAAAAGGGTTTGTTACTTGTGACACCCAAAACATTTGTACGAAGGGATTTCTGTCGGTTTAGAGACTATATCTACAACGCGACTGTTTTTATGAACTTCTTTACTGGCAAAAATCCTAACGTCACTACTACAACTGATGCTTTTCTCCAAAGATTGTGCAGATGGACTTGTCTGTCGCCCTATTGAAACGTCTTCCGGTTCCCTTCCTAGTGGCCATCCTGAAAGAAGAGAAAAGGGAAGAAAAGTAACCCAAAAACAAAGATAAAAAACAAATAAAATATATTTGGGTTAATACCAAATAATGAGGGTCTCAATTATATGGTAGCTACAACATACAAGTGAGAAAACAGTAGAAGCAAATGGCATATCAATAGTGTAAAAATTGCAACAAAGGGGAAGAGATAGTAGGTAATGAGAGACGATATAAATTCATGTCAATGAAAAAGGAACACATGTATCATAAAAGATTGGCATTGGCAGATAAATAATATCGCCCAACAGTGTAAAACAAGTCACTAAGCACCAAAAGAATTCAAGAAAAGATGCAACAGTTGAATAAGAAAATTCAACACCGAAGAAAAAGTATCAAATTTAGAAAAGAAAATAAAAATATACATAAAATTAAAATGTAATGAGTGGAGGTATGCAAATGCAATAAGGAAAATAGAATGAAAGAGAATAAAGATGAGAAGTTAAATAAATGAAGGAGAAGAAAGTAAGAAAGGAGGAGGAGAGAAGGATAAAGGATTATAATTGAGAAAAGAATTAGGATTGGGGGAGGGAAGAATTGAAATCAGGCGGTGTATGTGTTTAATTGTGCGTCACATGCGACGCGTACGCGTACGGCACGCGTACGCGTGGGTTGGAAAGTTTGAAGTGACGCGGACGTGTCAGAGACGCGTACGCGTGATAGTGGTTTGTGCCAATCGCGCGAATGTAGCCCTGCACACGCACAACTCTCGGGTTGAAACGCAGGTCGGCCAAAAAGGCATACGACGCGTGCGCGTAAGGCACGCGCACGCGTGAACAGCCATTTTGTGAAAATGACGCGCACGCGTCAAGGACGCATACGCGTGATGGGGTTTGTGCTACTAGCACAGTTCCAGCCCCAAACCAGCACAACTCTCTGGCCAAACACCCATTTACGCCGATTTCCTTATCCATGCGTGCGAGTGCTTGACGTGTACGTGTGGAGTGCCAAGTTTGCGAATGACGCGCACGCGTCAGGGACGCGTACGTGTGATCTTGTTTGTGCATAACGCACACTTCCTGCGCCACTCCCGCACAAATCTCTGTTCACGTCTTCTTATTCTCGCAAGCACATACGACGCATACGCGTCATGGACGCCCGGGCGTCGTGTGTTTTTTTTTATGCAAAATGCAAAATGCAGCATGCAGATGAATATGCAGAAATTATGAATTACTACTGTGGAAAACAAAAGAAAATAAAACTAAGAATGAAAAGGAACAACAAAGAATTTCACAAATGAAACCTCGTTGCTAGTATAGTTTTTAAACCAACAAAGAATACTTTCATACAAAAGTTTGGTTGTCACTAAAACAAACCCAATAAAATTAAACCGAAGTATTTAAACCTCGGGTCGTCTCTCAAGGAATTGCAGGGAAGTGTACTTATAATTGGTTATGAGAAAAGTATCTTTCTGGGTTTTTGAAATGTGAAACAAGGAATGTAAATAACAAGGAAATAAAATAACAATTAAGAAAAGTCTTAGCAAGGATTGATAATTAGAAGGCCTTTCCTCATTATCATCCTCAATTGTGACATCAATTGTCCATTGCTCCCACTAGGTCAACCTCTAACTATGAAGGTAAGTCAAGTGGATAAATCAATTCGATTCCTCAAGTCCTAGTCAACTCCTATAAAAAGACTAGAGTTAGTGGAATTCAAATCAACTAGCAACTTTCAATAATCAATCAACAAGAAAGTTTGATAACTCAAGAGTCTCCAATTACTCAACCAAAGCCAAGAACATAAAAAGCTAATTTAAAAGCCAACCAAGCATTCTATCAAACATTTGGAAGGCACAACATAAAAGTATAGAAATTAATAAGAGGCAATAAAATCCAAACAACCAATTGAAAGCATCAGTAACATAAATTGAAGAAAGTAATCATAAATATGAAATACCTCAAATTGCATTAAATAGAAAATCAAGTCTAACATGAGAATTCATAAACCAAATTGTCAACATAAAATAATCAACAAGGAAAATAAATAAACTAGAATGCTAGAACAAATAAAAGTAGAAAAGAAACTACATTAAAGGAACATTGAACCTGGAATTGAGAAGAAATAAACCTAAAACTAAGAGAAATCCTAAAACCTAGAGAGAGGAGAGAGCCTCTCTCTCTCTCTAGAAACTACAGCTAAACCTAAAATTATCTCAATGAAAGTTGTCTCAATGAATCCTCCACTCCGCAGCCTCTAATCTGGGTTTTCTGGGCCAAAAACTGGGTCAAAAGGAGCCCAGAAATCGCCCCCAGCATTTTCTGATGCGTTCAGCACGTGGCCATGTCACGCGTACGCATCGCTGAACTTTTACAAAGTCACGCGTACACGTGATGTAAGCGTGCGCATCGCCTAACTGCATGTCAACTACGGAAAATTGTATATCATTTCGAAGTCCCAGATGTTAGCTTTCCAATGCAACTATAACCGCCTCATTCGAACCTCTGTAGCTCAAGTTATGATCGATTTAGTACAAAGAGGCCAGGCTGGATAACTTAGCAATTCCTTCAATTTCTTGTATTTCTTCCACTTTTGCATGCTTCCTTTCCATCCTCTAAGCCATTCCTGCCCTATAAACCCTAAAATCACTTAACACACATATCACGACATCGAATGGTAATAAGAGAGGATTAAAATTAGTAATTTAAGGCCAAAGAAGCATGTTTTCAATCATAGGACAGAATTAGGAAGGAAAATGTAAAATATGCAAATTATATGAATAAGTGTGAGTTTAGTGGATAAAATCCACTCAATTAAGTACAAAATATACCACGAAATAGTGGTGCATCAGCCGTATAAATAGGCTGTTACCACATCCATTAAATGCATATGCAGTTTATGATATGCAGATAAACTGACCAAGTAAGGAAATGTTATCGCATCCACTACAGGGGAATACATTTCTTCATAATCTATACCGGGTCTCTGTAAGAAACCTTGTGCTACAAGTCGGGCTTTGTAGCGCACAACTTCATTTTTCTCATTTCGTTTTCTCACAAATACACATCGATATCCAACAGGTTTTACATCTTCAGGTGTACGGACTACAGGTCCAAAGACTTCACGTTTTGCAAGTGAGTCTCATTCAGCCTTCATCGCTTCTTCCCATTTTGGCCAATCATTTCTTTGTCGACATTCTTCGACTGATCTTGGCTCAAGATCCCTGTTTTCATGCATGATATTTAATGCCACATTATATGCAAATATTACATTGACAATTGTCTTATTTCCGTCCCATTTCTCTCCTGTAAAGACATAATTTATCGAGATCTCGTCATTTTCACAATTTTTAGGTACCTGAACGTCTTCTGGCGTTAAAACTATATCAGAATTTTGGACAACTGCAGGTGTCTTTACTATCTCTTTTTCAACAGGAATAGTATTTACCTCTTTTTTCTTTCGAGGATTTTTGTCTTTGGAACCGACAGGCCTGCCACGCTTCTGGCGTGAATTTGCTTCAGTGGCTACTTGTTCTACTGGGACATCAATTCGAATTGGGACATTTTCCGCTGGTATATAAGATTTGGTTATCCTCTTTGTATCAAAAAATGCATCAGACAATTCATTTGCTATTCTTTGCAAATGTATAATCTTTTGAACTTCTAATTCACATTGCCCTGATCGAGGATCTAAATGCATCAACGATGATGTATTCCAATTAAGTTCCTTTTCAGGAAGCTTATTCTCTCCCCCTAATGTTGAAAACTTTGATTCATCAAAATGACAATCCGCAAACTGGGCTTTAAATACATCTCCAATTTGTATCTCAAGATACCTCACTATAGAGGGAGAATCATATCCAACATATATTCCCAATTTTCTTTGGAGTCCCATTTTGGTGCGATTAGGTGGTGCCATGGGAACATATATCGCACACCCAAATATTCTTAAATGGGAAACATTGCTGGCCAAAAGCTAATTGCATAGGAGAGAACTGATGGTAACTCGTTGGCCTCAACTGAATAAGTGCTGCGGCATGTAAAATAGCATGCCCCCAAATTGAGGTTGAAAGATTTGTTCTCATAAGTAAGGGTCTAGCAATTAATTAGAGGCTCTTAATAAGTGATTCTGCTAACCCATTTTGTGTGTGAACATAAGCTACTGGATGTTCAACAGTTATTCCATGAGCCATATGATGAGCGGATAATTTATACGCTTTTTGGCATTGTTTTTAGTATGTTTTTAGTAGGATCTAGTTACTTTTAGGGATGTTTTCATTAGTTTTTATGTTAAATTCACATTTCTGGACTTTACTATGAGTTTGTGTGTTTTCTGTGATTTCAGGTATTTTCTGGCTGAAATTGAGGGACTTGAGCAGAAATCAGATTCAGAGGTAGAAAAAGGACTGCTGATGCTGTTGGATTCTAACCTCCCTGCACTCAAAGTGGATTTTCTGGAGCTACAGAACTCGAAATGGCGCGCTTCAAATTGTGTTGGAAAGTAGACATCCAGGGCTTTCCAGCAATATATAATAGTCCATACTTTGGCCAAGAATTGACGACATAAACTGGCGTTCAACGCCAGCCTTCTGCCCAAATCTGGCGTCTAGCGCCAGAAAAAGATCCAAAACCAGAGTTGAACGCCCAAACTGGCACAGAAACTGGCGTTCAACTCCACAAATGGCCTCTGCACGTGCTACACTTAAGCTCAGCCCAAACACACACCAAGTGGGCCCCGGAAGTGGATTTATGCATCAATTACTTACTCATGTAAACCCTAGTGACTAGTTTATTATAAATAGGACCTTTTACCATTGTATTAGGTATCTTTTGATCATCTTAGGATCTTAGGATCATCTTTGAACGCCTGGTTCTTAGATCAAGGGGGCTGGCCATCTCGGCCATGCCTGGACCTTCACTTATGTATTTTCAACGGTAGAGTTTCTACACTCCATAGATTAAGGTGTGGAGCTCTGCTGTTCCTCAAAGATTAATGCAAAGTACTACTGTTTTCTATTCAAATCTTCTTATTTCTCTTCTAAGATATCCATTCGCACCCAAGAACATGATGAAGGTGATGATTATGTGTGACGCTCATCATCCTTCTCCCTTATGAACGCATGCCTGACAAACACTTCTGTTCTACATGAATTAAGCTAGAATGAGTATCTCTTAGATCTCCTAACCAGAATCTTCGTGGCGTACGCTAGAATGATGGCGGCATTCAAGAGAATCCGGAAAGTCTAAACCTTGTCTGTGGTATTCCGAGTAGGATTCAATGATTGAATGACTGTGACGAGCTCCTAACTCGCGATTGCAGGGCGTTAGTGACAGACGCAAAAGGATAGTAAATCCTATTCCAGCATGATCGAGAACCGACAGATGAATAGCCGTGCCGTGACAGGGTGCGTGAGCATATTATTCACTGAGAGGATAAGATGAAGCCATTGACAAGGGTGATGCCTCCAGACGATTAGCCGTGCCGTGACAGGGCATTGGATCATTTTCCCGTGAGATGACCGAAAGTAGCCATTGACAGTGGTGATGTATCACATAAAGCTAGCCATGGAAAGGAGTAAGACTGATTGGATGAAGATAGCAGGAAAGCAGAGGTTCAGAGGAATGAGAAGCATCTCCATTCGCTTATCTGAAATTCCTACCAATGATTTACATGAGTATCTCTATCCCTACCCTATTTTATTATATAATATTCGAAAACACCATTATCACTTTATATCTGCCTGACTGAGATTTACAAGGTGACCATAGCTTGCTTCATACCAACAATCTCCGTGGGATTCGACCCTTACTCACGTAAGGTATTACTTGGACGACCCAGTGCACTTGCTGGTTAGTTGTATCGAGGTTGTGACAAATTATGAATGTGTAATCACAATTTTGTGCACCAAGTTTTTGGCGCCGTTGCCGGGGATTGTTTGAGTTTGGACAACTGACGGTTCATCTTGTTGCTCAGATTAGGTAATTTTCTTTTTGTTTTGTTTTCAAAAATTTTTCAAAAATATTTTCAAAAATCTCTCATATGTTTTCGAAAAAAAAAATGTTTTCAAAAATTTATTCAAGATTTTTAAGAATGAATTCTAGTGTTTCATGAAGCATGCGAAGCCTGGCTGGCTGTAAAGCCATGTCTAAATTCTTTTGGACTGAGGCTTCCAAACCATCAACATAGAGGCAAGTTACTTGGATAAGTAATGAGCAGTATATTCTCTTATGTTGCATGCTGAAGCTTGGCTGGCCATTGGCCATGTCTAGTGTTTTGGACTGGAGCTTTCATTGAAAGCTTGGCTGGCTAGTGAGCCATGTCTAATTCCTGGACTGAAGCTTTAGACTAACATGGCAAGATTCCTGGAATTCATACTAAAAATTTTTGGAATCCTTATTTTCCTTTTTTAAAATAATTTTTCGAAAAATATAAAATAAAAATCCAAAAAAATTAGAAAATCATAAAAATCAAAAATATTTTGTGTTTCTTGTTTGAGTCTTGAGTCATATGATAAGTTTGGTGTCAATTGCATATGCATCTTGCATTTTTCGAAAATATCATGCATTCATAGTGTTCTTCATGATCTTCAAGTTGTTCTTGGTAAGTCTTCTTGTTTGATCTTGATGATTTTTTGTTTTGTGTTGTGTGTTGTTTTTCATATGCATTCTTGAATTCTTAGTGCGTAAGCATTAAAGAATTCTAAGTTTGGTGTCTTGCATGTTTTCTTTGCATTAAAAATTTTTCAAAAATATGTTCTTGATGTTCATCATGACATTCATAGTGTTCTTGGTGTTCATCTTGACATTCATAGCATTCTTGCATGCATTCATTGTTTTGATCAAAAAAATTTCATGCATTGCATAATTTTCATGTTATTCAAAAAAAATAAAAAAAAATAAAAATATCTTTTCCTTTTTCTCTCATCAAATTCGAAAATTTGAGTTGACTTTTTCAAAAATTTTTAAAAATCAAGTTGTTGCCAATGAGTCAAATCAAATTTTCAATTTGAAAATCTTATCTTTTTCAAAAATCAAATCTTTTTCAAAATTATTAGTTATTTTCGAAAATTCCAAAAATATTTTTCAAAAATCTTTTTCTTATTTTTATACCAAATTTTCGAAAATAACATAAACAATTAATGTTTTGATTCAAAAATTTGAAGTTTGTTACTTGCTTGTTAAGAAAGATTCAAACTTTAAGTTCTAGAATCATATCTTGTGATTTCTTATGAATCAAGTCATTAATTGTGATTTTAAAAATCAAATCTTTTTCAAAACTAATTCCTATCATATCTTTTCAAAAATATCTTCTTATCTTATCTTTTTCAAAAATATCTTTTCAAAATATCTTTTCTAACTTCCTAACTTCTTATCTTTTCAAAATTGGTTTTCAAAATTTGTTTCAACTAACTAACTAACATTTTGTTTGTTTCTTAACTTTTTCAAAACTACCTAACTAACTCTCTCTCTCTAATTTTCGAAAATATCTTCCCCTTTTTCAAAAATTTCTTTTTAATTAACTAATTATTTTTATTTTTTATTTCAAAAATTTTCGAAAAAATACTAACAATTTTCAAAAACCAATTTTCAAAAATCACTAACCCTTTTTCAAAATAATTTTCGAAAATTATTCCTCCCCCATCTCATTCTATTTATTCATTCATATCCTAACATCTCATATCACATCTCTTCCATTCTCACAGTTGTGTTTCTTCCATTATATTACATTCTTTGTCTCCCCCTCTTTTCTTCCACTCACAAAGGGATCCCTATACTGTGGTATAAAGGATCTCTATTATTATTATCATTTTTCTGTCCATTCTTCCTTGTCATATGAGCAGGAGCAAGGATAAGAACATTCTTGTGGAAGCAGATCCAGAACCTGAAAGGACTCTGAAGAGAAAATTAAGAGAAGCTAAAATACAACAATCCAGAGATAACCTTTCAGAAATTTTCGAACAGGCAGAGGAGATGGCAGCCGAAAATAATAATAATGCAAGGAAGATGCTTGGTGACTTTACTGCACCTAATTCCAATTTACATGGAAGAAGCATCTCCATTCCTGCCATTGGAGCAAACAACTTTGAGCTGAAACCTCAATTAGTTTCTCTGATGCAGCAGAACTGCAAGTTTCATGGACTTCCATCTGAAGATCCTTTTCAGTTCTTAACTGAATTCTTGCAGAATATGTGATACTGTTAAGACTAATGGAATAGATCCTGAAATCTACAGGCTCATGCTTTTCCCTTTTGCTGTAAGAGACAGAGCTAGATTATGGTTGGATTCTCAACCCAAAGACAGCCTGAACTCTTGGGATAAGCTGGTCACGGCTTTCTTAGCCAAGTACTTTCCTCCTCAAAAGCTGAGCAAGCTTAGAGTGGATGTTCAAACTTTCAAACAGAAAGAAGGTGAATCCCTCTATGAAGCTTGGGAAAGATACAAACAGTTGACCAAAAAGTGTCCTTCTGACATGCTTTCAGAATGGACCATCCTGGATATATTCTATGATGGTTTATCTGAGCTATCAAAGATGTCACTGGATACTTCTGCAGGTGGATCCATTCACCTAAAGAAAACGCCTGCAGAAGCTCGAGAACTCATTAACATGGTTGTTAATAACCAGTTCATGTACACTTCTGAAAGGAATCCTGTGAATAATGGGACGCCTATGAAGAAGGGAGTTCTTGAAGTTGATACTCTGAATGCCATATTGGCTCAGAACAAAATATTGACTCAGCAAGTCAATATGATTTCTCAGAGTCTGCATGGAATGCAAGCTGCATCCAACAGTACTCAAGAGGCTTCTCCTGAAGAAGAAGCCTATGATCCTGAGAACCCTGCAATAGCAGAGGTGAACTACTTAGGTGAACCTTATGGAAACACCTATAACTCAACATGGAGAAATCATCCAAATTTCTCATGGAAGGATCAAAAGCCCCAACAAGGCTTTAATAATGGTGGAAGAAACAGGTTTAGCAATAGCAAACCTTTTCCATCATCAACTCAGCAACAGACAGAGAACTCTGAACAAAATGCTTCTAATTTAGCAAATCTAGTCTCTGATCTATCTAAGTCCACTGTAAGTTTCATGAATGAAACAAGGTCTTCCATTAGAAATCTGGAAGCACAAGTGGGCCAGCTGAGTAAAAGGATCACTGAAATCCCTCCTAGTACTCTCCCAAGCAATACAGAAGAGAACCCAAAAGGAGAGTGCAAGGCCATTGACATAAGCGCCATGGCCGAACCTGAGAGGAGAGGAGAGGACGTGAATCCCAAGGAGGAAGACCTCCAGGGACGTCCAGTGATCAATAAGGAGCTTTCCTCTGAGGAACCAAAGGACTCTGAGGCTCATCTAGAGACCATAGAGATTCCATTGAACCTCCTTATACCCTTCATGAGCTCCGATGAGTATTCCTCTTCAGAAGAGAATGAGGATGTTACTGAAGAGCAAACTGCCAAGTTTCTTGGTGCAATTATGAAGCTGAATGCCAATTTATTTGGCATTGATGCTAGGGAAGTTGAACCTCCCTTGTTCATCAATGAACTAAGTGATCTGGATCAACTGACATTGCCTCAGAAGAGACAGGATCCTGGAAAGTTCATAATACCTTGTACCATAGGCACCATAATCTTTAAGGCTCTGTGTGACCTTGGTTCAGGGATAAACCTCATGCCCCTCTCTGTAATAGAGAAACTGGGAATCTATGGGGTGCAAGCTGCTAAAATCTCACTAGAGATGGCAGACAGCTCAAGAAAACAGGCTTATGGACAAGTAGAAGATGTATTAGTAAAGGTTGAGGGCCTTTACATCCCTGCTGATTTCATAGTCCTGGATACTGGAAAGGAAGAGGATGAATCCATCATCCTAGGAAGACCTTTCCTGGCCACAGCAAGAGCTGTGATTGATGTTGACAGAGGTGAAATAGTCCTTCAATGGAATGAGAACTCCCTTGTATTCAAAACTCAAGGATCTCCCTCTGCAACCATGGAGAGGAAGCATGAAAAGCTTCTCTCAAAGCAGAGTCAACCAGAGCCCCCACAGTCAAACTCTAAGTTTGGTGTTGGGAGGCCACAACCAAACTCTAAGTTTGGTGTTGAACTCCCATATCCAAACTCTAAGTTTGGTGTTGGAGAGTCTCAACAAAGCTCTGCACATCTGTGAGGCTCCATGAGAGCCCACTGTCAAGCTATTGACATTAAAGAAGCGCTTGTTGGGAGGCAACCCAATGTTTATCTAATTCTTATTTTTATTGTTTTTCATGTTTTCTTAGGTTCATGATCATGTGGAGTCACAAAATAAATATAAAAATTGAAAACGGAATCAAAAACAGCAGAAGAAAAATCACACCCTGGAGGAAGCATCTGCCTGGCGTTCAACGCCAGAACAGAGCATGGTTCTGGCGCTGAACGCCCAAATAGGCAGCATCCTGGCGCTGAACGCCCAGAACAAGCATGGTTCTGGC
Organism: Arachis hypogaea; assembly: GCF_003086295.3. Lineage (NCBI taxonomy): Eukaryota > Viridiplantae > Streptophyta > Magnoliopsida > Fabales > Fabaceae > Arachis > Arachis hypogaea. Next base: position 69,439,382 of record NC_092047.1, on the reverse strand, counting down.
ATTCAACGCCAGAAATGGCAACAAATGGGCGCTGAACGCCCAAAATGGCCACCAACCTGGCGCTGAACACCCAGAGTTGGATACAAAGGCATTTTTACATGCCTAAGGGGTGCAGGGATGTAAATCCTTGAAAACCTCAGGATCTGTGGACCCCACAGGATCCACTCAGGATCTGTGGATCCCACAGGATCCACTCAGGATCTGTGGACCCCACAGGATCCACTCAGGATCCGTGGACCCCACAGGATCCCCATCTACCTCCACTCACTTCTTCTCACCACTCTCTTTCACACAACCCCATAAACACTCTTCCCTAAAAGCCTTTCACCAATCACCTCAATCTCTCTTCCCCATTAAACCTTCACCACTCACATCCACCCACTCTTCCCAATAAACCTACCTCATAAACTCCACCTACCTTCAAAATTCAAAACCAAATTCCCACCCAAACCCACCCATATGGCCGAACCAATACCCCCCCCCTCCCTTCCCTATATAAAGACCTCCATTCTTCATCAAACTCACACAACACACCCCTCTACACTCCTCTTGGCCGAAACCACATATCCCTCTCCCTCTCCATATTTCTTCTTCTTCTTCTTCTATTCTTTTGTTTATTGCTCGAGGGCGAGCAATATTCTAAGTTTGGTGTGGTAAAAGCATATCTTTTTTGTTTTTCCATTACCATTGATGGCATCTATGACCGGAGAATCCTCTAGAAGAGGGAAAGGGAAGACAAGAGCTTCCACATCCGAGTCATGGGAGATGGAAAGGTTCATCTCCAAAGCCCATCAAGACCACTTCTATGATGTTGTGGCCAAGAAGAAGGTGATCCCTGAGGTCCCTTTTAAACTCAAAAGAAATGAGTATCCGGAGATCCGACATGAAATTCAAAGAAGAGGTTGGGAAGTTCTAACAAACCCCATCCAACAAGTCGGCATCCTAATGGTTCAAGAGTTCTATGCCAATGCATGGATCACCAAGAACCATGATCAAAGTAAGAACCCGGATCCAAAGAACTATGTTACAATGGTTCGGGGGAAATACTTAGATTTGAATTCGAAAAATGTGAGGTTGGCGTTCAACTTGCCATACATGGAAGAGAACGCACGCCCCTACACAAGGAGAGTCAACTTTGATCAAAGGTTGGACCAAGTCCTTATGGACATATGTGTAGAAGGAGCTCAATGGAAGATTGACTCCAAAGGCAAGCCGGTTCAACTAAGAAGATTGGACCTCAAGCCTATAACTAGAGGATGGTTGGAGTTTATTCAATGCTCAATCATTCCCACTAGCAACCGGTCTGAAGTTACTATAGACCGGGCCAACATGATCCATAGCATCATGATTGGAGAAGAGGTGGAAGTTCATGAGATTATACCTCAAGAACTCTACAAGGTGGCTGACAAGTCCTCCACCATGGCAAGGTTAGCCTTTCCTCACCTCATTTGCCATCTATGCAATTCAGCTGGGATTGACATAGAGGGAGATATCCTCATTAAAGAGGACAAGCCCATCACTAAGAAAAAGATGGAGCAAGCAAGAGAGCCCAGTCATGGAGCTCAAGAGGCGCAAGAAGCTCATCACCATGAGATTCCGGAAATGCCTCAAATGCACTTTCCTCCACAAAACTATTGGGAGCAAATCAACACCTCCCTAGAAGAATTGAGTTCCAATATGGGACAACTAAGGGTGGAACATCAAGAGCACTCCATCATCCTTCATGAAATCAGAGAAGATCTAAAAGCAATGAAGGAGGAGCAGCAAAGACAAGGAAGAGACATAGAAGAGCTCAAGGACATCACTAAGGTGGACTCATTCCTTGCTCTTACTTCTTCTGTTTTTCGTTTTCTATGTTATGTACTTATATGTATTTGTGTCTTCATTACATGATCATTAGTAGTAGTAACTATGTCTTAAAGTTATAAATGTCCTATGAATCCATCACCTCTCTTAAATGAAAAATGTTTTAATTCAAAAGAACAAGAAGTACATGAGTTTCGAATTTATCCTTGAACTTAGCTTAATTATATTGAAGTGGTGACAATGCTTCTTGTTTTCTGAATGAATGCTTGAACAGTGCATATGTCTTTTAAAGTTGTTGTTTAAGAATGTTAAATATGTTGGCTCTTGAAAGAATGATGACTAGGAGACATGTTATTTGATAATCTGAAAAATCATAAAAATGATTCTTGAAGCAAGAAAAAGCAACAAAGAACAAAGCTTGCAGAAAAAAAAAAAGGGCGAAAAAAAATAGAAAGAAAAAGAAAAAAGCAAGCAGAAAAAGCCAATAACCCTTAAAACCAAAAGGCAAGGGCAAATAAAAAGGATCCCAAGGCTTTGAGCATCAGTGGATAGGAGGGCCTAAAGGAATAAAATCCTGGTCTAAGCGGCTAAACCAAGCTGTCCCTAACCATGTGCTTGTGGCGTGTAGGTGTCAAGTGAAAACTTGAGACTGAGCGGTTAAAGTCAAGGTCCAAAGCAAAAAAAAGAGTGTGCTTAAGAACCCTGGACACCTCTAATTGGGGACTTTAGCAAAGTTGAGTCACAATCTGAAAGGGTTCACCCAATTATGTGTCTGTGGCATTTATGTATCCGGTGGTAATACTGGAAAACAAAGTGCTTAGGGCCACGGCCAAGACTCATAAAGAAGCTGTGTTCAAGAATCATCATACTGAACTAGGAGAGTCAATAACACTATTCGAAATCTGAAGTTCCTATAGATGCCAATCATTCTGAACCTCAATGGATAAAGTGAGATGCCAAAACTATTCAAGAGGCAAAAAGCTATAAGTCCCGCTCATATGATTGAAGCTCTGTTTCATTGATAGTTTGGAATTTATAGTATATTCTCTTCTTTTTATCCTATTTGATTTTCAGTTGCTTGGGGACAAGCAACAATTTAAGTTTGGTGTTGTGATGAGCGGATAATTTATACGCTTTTTGGCATTGTTTTTAGTATGTTTTTAGTAGGATCTAGTTACTTTTAGGGATGTTTTCATTAGTTTTTATGTTAAATTCACATTTCTGGACTTTACTATGAGTTTGTGTGTTTTTCTGTGATTTCAGGTATTTTCTGGCTGAAATTGAGGGACTTGAGCAGAAATCAGATTCAGAGGTAGAAAAAGGACTGCTGATGCTGTTGGATTCTAACCTCCCTGCACTCAAAGTGGATTTTCTGGAGCTACAGAACTCGAAATGGCGCGCTTCCAATTGCGTTGGAAAGTAGACATCCAAGGCTTTCCAGAAATATATAATAGTCTATACTTTGGCCAAGAATTGACGACGTAAACTGGCGTTCAACACCAGCCTTCTGCCCAAATCTGGTGTCCAGCGCCAGAAAAGGATCCAAAACCAGAGTTGAACGCCCAAACTGGCACAGAAACTGGCGTTCAACTCCACAAATGGCCTCTGCACGTGCTACACTTAAGCTCAGCCCAAACACACACCAAGTGGGCCCCGGAAGTGGATTTATGCATCAATTACTTACTCATGTAAACCCTAGTGACTAGTTTATTATAAATAGGACCTTTTACCATTGTATTAGGTATCTTTTGATCATCTTAGGATCTTAGGATCATCTTTGAATGCCTGGTTCTTAGATCAAGGGGGCTGGCCATCTCGGCCATGCCTGGACCTTCACTTATGTATTTTCAACGGTAGAGTTTCTACACTCCATAGATTAAGGTGTGGAGCTCTGCTGTTCCTCAAAGATTAATGCAAAGTACTACTGTTTTCTATTCAAATCTTCTTATTTCTCTTCTAAGATATCCATTCGCACCCAAGAACATGATGAAGGTGATGATTATGTGTGACGCTCATCATCCTTCTCCCTTATGAACGCGTGCCTGACAAACACTTCTGTTCTACATGAATTAAGCTAGAATGAGTATCTCTTAGATCTCCTAACCAGAATCTTCATGGCGTACGCTAGAATGATGGCGGCATTCAAGAGAATCCGGAAAGTCTAAACTTTGTCTGTGGTATTCCGAGTAGGATTCAATGATTGAATGACTGTGACGAGCTCCTAACTCGCGATTGCAGGGCGTTAGTGACAGACGCAAAAGGATAGTAAATCCTATTCCAGCATGATCGAGAACCGACAGATGAATAGCCGTGCCGTGACAGGGTGCGTGAGCATATTATTCACTGAGAGGATAAGATGAAGCCATTGACAAGGGTGATGCCTCCAGACGATTAGCCGTGCCGTGACAGGGCATTGGATCATTTTCCCGTGAGATGACCGAAAGTAGCCATTGACAGTGGTGATGTATCACATAAAGCTAGCCATGGAAAGGAGTAAGACTGATTGGATGAAGATAGCAGGAAAGCAGAGGTTCAGAGGAATGAGAAGCATCTCCATTCGCTTATCTGAAATTCCTACCAATGATTTACATGAGTATCTCTATCCCTACCCTATTTTATTATATAATATTCGAAAACACCATTATCACTTTATATCTGCCTGACTGAGATTTACAAGGTGACCATAGCTTGCTTCATACCAACAATCTCCGTGGGATTCGACCCTTACTCACGTAAGGTATTACTTGGATGACCCAGTGCACTTGCTGGTTAGTTGTATCGAGGTTGTGACAAATTATGAATGTGTAATCACAATTTCGTGCACCACCATACAATAAGCATCAAATGCTTGGGAAGTAAATTCACCAGTATTATCAAGACGAATTGCTTTAATTGGATTTTCTGGAAATTGTACTTTTAATCGAATAATTTGAGCCAGTAATCTCGCAAACGCCAGGTTGCGAGAAGATAATAAGCACACGTGTGACCATCTCGAAGATGCGTCTATTAGGACCATAAAATATCTAAAAGATCCACATGGTGGATGAATAGGTCCACATATATCACCTTGAATCCTTTCTAGGAATTCAGGAGACTCAAATCCAATCTTTACTGGTGATGGCCTTAAAATTAACTTCCCTTGAGAACATGCAGCACAACAAAATTCACTAGTTTTAAGAATGTTCTGGTTCTTTAGTGAATGTCCATGGGAGTTTTCAATAATTCTCCTCATCATGGATGTTCCCGCATGACCCAATCTATCATGCCAAGTTATGAATTCATTTGGGCTAGTAAACTTCTGGTTTACAATGGCATGTGATTCAATTGCACTAATCTTGGTATAATACAACCCAGATGAAAGTGAGGATAATTTTTCTAATATAACTTTCTTATTTGAATCATCAGTTGTGATACATAAATATTCATGATTTTCCTCATTCATTGTCTCAACATGATATCCATTTCAGCGAATATCTTTAAAACTCAACAAGTTCCTCAGGGACTTGGTAGATAATAGTGCATTATTTATTATAAATTTTGTTCCTCCAGGAAACAAAATTATAGCTCTTCCGGAGCCTTCTATCACATTGCCTGAGCCAATAATAGTATTAACATATTCTTCTTTTGGCACAAGATGGGTAAAATATATATCACTTTTGAGAATAGTATGCGAACTTGCACTATCCACAAGGCATACATCTTCATTATATATCCTTGCCATTTTTTTCAAAGATAAATAATAATAATAATAAAATGAGTAGTAATACATGCACAGTCAAATTGAATTCTTGATTAGAATTATTTTTCTAAGAAACACTGCACATAATGTCATAACTAAAATTTTATTTTAAAACTACACATTTAATGATTTCAAAATTCATAAACATTAATATTTCATTATTTATATACATCACATTTGAAACTTAAATACATAGAAAATAAAACTTAACAATAAGTTCTTTACATTATTTATTTACATAGATACTTAACAATCCCACATATTAAACTATTTCATCATTGATCAAATGACCAATATTTCCTTCAGGGTCCTCAAAGAAATTAGATACATTATAATGAGTGGTAGAGTTTTCAGCAACATCATTTAAAACGAAATTCGTCTCCTTTCCTTTGTCATCTTTTTTCAAAGATGCTTGATAAAGATCGACTAGGTGCCTTGGGGTACGACAGGTACGCGACCAATGGCCCTTTCCACCACAACGGAAATACTTATCCTCTGTTGAGTTATTTTGCCCAATATTTCTTTTTTTTATCCCACTTCTGGTGAGATCCTCTCTTTTGAATATAATTCCTTTTCCTTCCATAATTTTTCTTGTTATTAAAACTTTGCCATTTACCTCTTCTAGAGTAATTTACCGCATTTACTTTAGGAAATGGGGCAGCGCCAGCTGGGCGTGCTTCATAATTTTTCAAGAGCAATTCATTGTTACGTTCAACAACAAGAAGGCAAGAAATTAACTCAGAATATTTTTTAAACCTTTTTTCTCGATACTGCTGCTACAGGAGCACATTTGAGGCATGGAAGGTTGAGAAAGTTTTCTCCAACATATCATGATCAGCTATCTTTTTCCCACATAATTTCATTCGTGAGGTGATTCGAAACATTGCAGAATTATATTCATTTATGGATTTAAAATCCTGTAGACGCAAGTGCGTCCATTCATATCGGGTTTGAGGAAGTATCACTATTTTTTTATGATTGTACCTTTCTTCAAGATCTTTCCAAAGATCTGCAGGATCTTTTAATGTGAGATATTCATTTTTCAATCCTTCGTCAAGATGACGACGAAGAAAAATCATGGCTTTGGCTTTATCCTTCTGGGATGCATTATTTTCAGCCTTAATGGTATCTCCAAGATCCATTGAATCAAAATGTATTTCAGTATCTAATATCCATGATAAATAGTTATTTTCAGATATATCAAGAGCATTAAATTCAAGATGAAAGAGCTTCGACATAATGAAAATTTGTTACCTGAGTCTTCCTAAAAGTTTGATCAAAGTCTTGTGCTGATAACGTGTTGTAAAATAAATAATTAAGGAAGATATAATATAAAATAACAAAGTGTAAATAGAAATTGTAGTATTAATATAATTAGCTCAATAAAGATGATTCATATATGTGTTTACTTAATATTATATGAAGTAATGTGTGTGTATATATATATATATATATATATAAGTGAGAGAGATATATATATTATAGTAAGAGAGAGATATTGCTCAGTAAAAAAAGAGAGAGAATTATTATTGCTTGCTTGTGTTTTTTTCAGAGGCAAAAGCCTCTATTTATAAACTTATATGATAGTGGTTTTTCAAACTACATTAAATAAGATTCTCCTTGAAAACCTGAGCTCTGTGGAAAATGGGCATCCACCTCAGGCTATCTTATCACAATAGTTATAAATTTTACATAGCCGAATAAAAAATAAAAAATTTTAACCAAAACAAAAATAAAGTATAGTAAAGAATAGAAAAAGAGAACTCATGTAAACAAAAAACTAATAAAAATTTTATAAAAGCAACAACATATATCATATGAATAAAAGAAATACAATAAAAGGTAAAAAAATTCATATGAACTATATAAAATAAGAAAAATAAAATAAATTTCATATAAAATATAAACATAATGCAGTAAAAGAGAGAAAAAATAGAATTCATATAAACAAGAAATAATAAGAATATCATAAAAAATTAATAATATACCTAAGAAATCAGAACACTAAAAAAATAATATAAAAAAGGTCAATGATAAAAAAAAGCAAAAAATTAAAATAAACAAAGCCAAATAAAAGTAAAAAAGACTTCCTAAAAAATAAACATAAAGAATAGTATACTAAATGAAAAAAAAGTTTCATATGAACTAAAAAACAATAAGAACTCCAAAAAATAATAATATACATGAAAAATCATAATACTAAAAAAAATAATATAAAAAATATATATCATATAAATAAAATAAATACAATAAAAATATGAATGAAAATACTATAAATTTTATAATGTCAAACAAAAAAATGTTCTTTAATTTTTTTAGTATTATTTAATTTATTATTATTTTAAACTATAAATTTTTATTATTTATGATTTTATTGTTATTTATGATTAATTTTTTATTTATTTTATCCAGGATAATAATTCATATCATACAAAATTTTAATAATAAACATAGTATACAAGAATTATAATTACAAATTTTACAGAGCCAAATAAAAAAAAATCATACAAAACGAAGATAAAATACAAAAAAGAATAAAAAAAAACTCATACAAATAAAAAACAATAAAAATTCTATAAAACCAACAACATACATTATATGAACAAAAAAAACAATAAAAAATAAATAAAATTCATATGAATAAAATCAAATGACAAAAAAACTTTCATACAAAACATAAATATAGTGCAGTAAAAGAAAAAAAAGAATTCATATGAATAAAAAATAATAAAAATATCATAAAATTAATAAAATACTTGAGAAATTGAAAAAAAATTAAAAAATTAATAATATTTGTCATATGAATAAAAAAATATAATAAAAATAAGTAAAAAATTATATAAACAAAGCCAATAAAAATAAAAAAGATTTCATAAAAAAAAATATATATATATATATATAATAATATAATAAATGATAAAAAAAACTCATATAAACTAAGAAGTGATAAAAACTCTAAAAATATAACATGTATGAAAAATTAAAACACTAAAAAATAATATAAAAAATATTTATCATATAAATAAAAAAATATAAAAATTAAAATATAAAAGAGAGTACTAAAATAAAAAAAATAAAATATTTACTTTAGTAACGATTGAAACAAATCTTTAAGTTCTTGATGAAAAGAAGGACTATAAACAAAGCCACCGCCAACGTGAATGAGAAACTACAACTTTTAGCTTACTGCTTTCAGAGGTGAAATCACTTCTACTTTGAAAGGATAAAAAAAAATTGTCAAACATAAAAATAAAGTGTTCAAAATATGTTTGGACTCAAACGCGCTTCTCTCTTCCCCAACACAAAACCAAACAAGCCCTAAAACTTTAGTTTTGACCTAGAGCACTTAAATATTTAAATAAAAATTCTTTATTAAATATTAAATTGTAAAAAACAAATTAAGTATATATTTATTATTGTATTCGTATTAAATTTAAAAAAAATTGAAGTATTTTAGATTGTCGAAAAACATGTTTAATATTTAAAAGTAAGCATCGGATTCAATGATCTCAGAACGTTTGGACTTTGGACCATTAAATGGTCTCATAACAAAACATGTTTTTTAAGTATTTTTTATAACTGCTAAATAGTCCTTATCTAATTTTAATTACAAATTAATCTTTTATATATTATTTAATTATAAAATCTATTTTTTATTTTATAAATTATTATTTTATTATTCATCTATCATCTTTATTAATAATCAAAAACTAAAACAATAACAAATTAGATCTTCCATTAATCGTAATAAATATTTTGCAATCTTGATCGATCGTAGTTTATCATTGATTTGTTACATATATATTGGATTGGAAAAATCGTGTTTGTTAAAAATTCAATCGATTTGATGTACAAACCAATCGATTGAAATTCAGGTTTCCTAAACTTCAATCGATTGGAATTAATACACAATCGATTGAATTTTCCACGGCATGAGGTTTCTTTATTCAATCGATTGGTTTTTTCATGGCATGTGGGGTTTTTTATTTAGAGCAACTTGAGAAATACATAGATACACGGGAATAAACCGTATTTAACAAGAATTTTTTCTTTATACACGGGAATAAACCGTATTTAACAAGAATTTTTTTATTATAAATTAAAAAAAAATTATTTTTCCAATAAAAATAAGACTTATTCATGTGTACTCTTGTGTACTCCTATAATGGTTGCCATTGTCTATTGTGAAGATTAATAATTTGAGTTAGCTATTTTTTTAGAATTTGAAGTGAAGTTCGCCTTGCTCTACATAAAAAAATTCGTATTTGGAAAATTAAAATTGAAAAATTGGGTTTTGGAAAATAATAAATTTTTTTATTTTATTTCAGAAAAAAAATCCATTATTAAAAGATAAAAAAAATATTTTTTTATTATACAATCAATTGCATGAATAAAGAATCGAAATAAAGAATTGCAAAATTAGAGACTAATCTGGATTTTGTAATCAAAACAATGGACTATTTTCAAAACACTACCGTAAAAAAATCTATTTTCGCCAACCGTGATTATCAATTAGATGAACAAATATTGGATATTAAAGAGATGGATAAACAATAAAGAAAAATTGGATATTAAGTAGATGGATAAACAATGAACAAAAACAATGAAAAAATTGATAATCAGATTGATAAACGATTCTAATGGTAGGATTGAGTAATTGTTGATAGATTATTCACCAATTTATAATCTTAATATTAAAGAAAAGATAAGATTAGAGTATCTAAATCAAAATAAAAACTTAAAAATTGAAGATAGAATTTTAAAGATAAGATAGATGAATAATAAAATAATAATTTATAATCACGAGACCAATCCATTGAATAAGAAAAACCCCACATGCCTTACAAAATTCAATCGATTGTGTATCAATTCCAATCGATTGAAGTTTGAAAAACCTGAATTTCAATCGATTGATTTGTGTATCCAATCGATTGAATTTCTAATAAACACGATTTTTTCAATCCAATACATATGTAACGGATTAATGATAAAATTATGATCGATTAAGATTGCAAAATATTTATTACGATTAATAGAAGATCTAATTTGTTATTGTTTTAATTTTTTATTATTAATAAACAGATAGATGGATAATAAAATAATAATTTATAAAATAAAAAATAATTTTTATGATTAAATAAAATATATGGAGTTAATTTGTAATTAAAATTAAAAATAGACTATTTAGTAGTTATAAAAAATACTTAAAAAACATATTTTGTTATGGGATCATTGAATAGTCCCAACCTTCTGGGACCATCAAATCTAATGCCTTGAAAGTACCTTATTTTAAAAAAAATATATTTTTTCATAAAAGAAATTGATATAAAGTTCTAAACAAACATTGAGTATCTCAAAAAGCTTTGCAACTTTTGGAAAACCAGAACAATATGCAAGTCTTTCTATTTTGCTTTGTTGCAATTCCTCTTCATCTGCACATTAGCACGAATTTTCAATGCAAATCAAATAATGCATTCAGTACACTCAATTGTCTAGATGAGAGTGGTAATGGTGGTAACATTATCTGCCCCTCGTATGATTCTTATGAATTCTCTACTTACTCAAAGCTATCACAAAACAAGCTCACGACTTGCTTGCCAATTCACCACTTCGCTCGGTTTCATTGAAAGCCCATTTGTTCGTTATGTTAAACAAGAATTCAGGTCAGCACACTACTTGGAACTCAAAATTCATGCATGCCCATTTGATTAAAACTTGTGATTTGCAGTCTGATATCTTCGCTGTGAATTCTTTGCTTGATTTTCACTGCAAATCTGCTGACATGGTTGTTGCCCGCAAGCTGTTTGATTTAATTCCTATTCCAAATGATGTTTCGTGGAACATCATGATATCTGGTTATAGGCAAAATTCAATGTTTGAGAATTCGTGGGAGATGTTTAGTAGGATGCGTTCGGTTGGTGCCAATCCTAATGAGTTTAGCTATTGGAGCGTTCTTTCGGCTTGTGTTGCTCTGCAAGGTCCTTTATTTGGTGAGCAAGTTTTTTCACTTGTTTTGAAAAATGGGTTCCTTTCCAGTGGTTTTGTTCAGACTCAAATGTTACAAACGTTTTCCAAATTCCATGGCTTTAAGGAGGCTCTTAGGTTTTTTAATTATCTTTCATGCACTAATGTGGCATGTTGGAATACTATTATTTCTGGGGCAGTTAAAACTGGAGAAAGCTGCGTTGCTTTGAATTTGTTTCGCCAAATGTTGCGAGCATATCTGATGCCAAATAGTTATACATTTCCAAGCGTCTTAACAGCATGTTGTATCCTTAGAGATATGCAGATGGGTAAAGTTGTTCATGGTTGTGTTGTCAAATGTTGTGCAACTGATATCTTTCTCAAGACTGCTATTGTTGATTTTTATGCCAAATTTAGGTGTATGGATTAAGCTTTTAGAGAATTCTCACATGTCAGTCCATAATGTGGTTTCTTGGACTGCAATAATTTCTGGGTTTGTGCAAGACAATGATATTTTTTCTGCATTAAAGCTTTTCAAAGATATGAGGCAAATAGGGCAGGAGATAAATAGCTATACCCTTACGAGTGTGCTTTCTGCATGTGCAAAACCTGGGATGATTGATCTGGCAGTCCAAATTCATTCCCTGATATTAAAATTAGGGTTCTATTTGTACCTTAATGTTGGGGCTGCTTTGATCAACATGTATGCAAAAATGGGAGAAGTTGAACTATCAGAATTAGCCTTCAATGAGATGGAAAATAAGAAGGATCAAGGCACCTGGGCAGCCATCCTGTCATCTTTTGCACAGAACCAAAAGTCTAGGAGGGTGGTTGAGTTATTCCGGGTAATGTTAAGAGAAGGAGTGAAACCTAATGAGTATTGTATTAGTAGTGTGTTAAGTATTATTAGCTGCTTAACTTTAGTGACACAGATGCATAGTTACACTTTAAGGTCTGGGTTCGTGACTGAAGCTTCGGTCGGCTTTTCCCTTTTCACAATATACTCAAAGTGTGGCAATTTGGAGGAGTCTTATAAGGTTTTTCTGCAAGTTCCGGTAAAAGACAATGTCTCGTGGACCTCCATGATTGCTGGTTTGGCAGAGCATGGATATGCAGAGCAAGCTCTTCAGCTGTTTAGAGATATGATATATCAAAAAATTCTCCCCGATCATATGGTCTTAATACCAACTCTATCTGCTTGTTCCACGCTTCAGTCCTTGCAGATGGGTAAAGAAATTCATGGCTATGCTTTTCGTTTAGGAATAGGAAAAAACTCAGCCTTTTGCGGAGCATTGGTAAATATGTATTCAAAGTGTGGAAGCTTGAATTTGGCAAGGACAGTGTTTGATATGCTACCCGAAAAGGATGCATTTGCATGCTCTTCGATGGTTGCAGGATATGCCCAAAGGGGCCTAATTGAAAAGGCATTTTTGTTATTCCGTGAGATGCTCTTCGCTGATGTATCAGTGGACTCTTCCGTAATTTCATCCATTCTCGGAGCTGCTGCAATTTCGTATCAATCAGAAATCGGAACTCAATTGCATGCCTACGTCCAAAAATTGGGTTTACAAGCAGATGTTTATATTGGAAGTTCGCTAATGACAATGTATTCAAAATGTGGAAGTATTTTAGAATCCAAAAGGCGTTTGATGATGCTGAGAAGCCAGATGTAATAGGTTGGACATCCATGATTGTGAGCTATGCTTATCATGGTAAAGGCGTAGAGGCCTTAGAAGCTTATGAACTAATGAGAAAAGATGGAGTAAAACCTGATGCAGTAACATTTGTTGGGATTTTATCAGCTTGTAGCCATAGTGGGCTGGTTGAGGAAGCCTTCTTCTATCTTAATTCAATGCTCATAGACTACGGCATTACACCTGATCATCGACATTACGCTTGTATTGTCGATGTGCGAGGCCGATCCGGCAGAGTCCGAGAGGCTGAAAGTTTCATAAATGAGATGCCTATTGAAGCTGATGCTTTAATATGGGAAACTCTGCTTGCTGCTTGCAAAGTCCATGGTGATTTCGAGCTTGGAAAGGTAGCAGCCAAAAAGTTTATGGAGTTCATATCAAGTGATGCTGGAGCTTATGTTTGTCTCTCTAATATTTGCGCAGATGTAGGACAGTGGGAAGAAGTGGCCAAGATTAGGAGCTCGTTGAATTGGACTGGGATGAAGAAAGAGCCTGTTTGGAGCCTCATGTGAAGTGTAATAGTGACATAATTTTGTTCCAGTATCTCTAGAAAAGGATAAAGAAGTCATTGACTTTTTGTCCCGTAAATATTTTCGTCCTGATGATTTAAAAATACTTTTAAATCCCTGATCTCTTTAAAAGTTGAACATATGAGTCCCTCCGTTCATGAGTCCGTCAGACCCAACAAAAAAATCTGATGTGGCTCCCGTTGTGCTGACCTAGCCGTTACGGATGCACACGTAAAGAGAACCTTTTCAAAACGGGACAAATAAGTCCACCTTGGTAGCTTTGCAACTCACTTCAAACTTCTTATGTTTGTTGTCACCTATCAACTATGCACACCACTCGCAATATTTTCTTTACTGAAAGAACTAAAATAGCAAATGAGAAAGAAAAAAATGAGCAAATTGATACAAAATTATAAATGAGCTTTTCAACTTAGACAAAATCAACAGAACTCAATTTTTTGATATCATTTTATTTAGATTCAAAAGTAGTTTTCTTTTTTTTTTTATATCAAACCATCTGTGGACAAAATAATTATATAACGTGTCTTCCAAGTATCTCTTAGAGTTTGATTCTTACGAATCAAGTGTTGTTCATACCATACTGATCTTAAAAAATGCTTTATTTTTTCTTTCATCACTTTTGTAGCTTGCATTATTTGTGTGTCATGTTCTTGATGCTTATATCGTGAAGATCTACGTAATATTTTGTTATTAATGTTATTTTATCTTTGCAAGGAAGACTCTGGATTCGTTCCCTATTAGTGTATGGGTTATTTGGTTCTTCTCGACAGCTTGCGATTGGTCTAGTCGCATTGGTTTCTCTCTTACGTTCCAACGTGCTAAATAGCATAGCTGATCCATCCAGTAAATTATACACAGCTGGCAATACTATTGGCTCTTATGGTTAGGATAATGGAGTGCATAATGAGAATCTTGAGGTATTTTTTTTATTCTCATTTTGTGAATATAGGTTTAGTATTTTATCAAGGCTCTGAATGCATGTATGGGCATTCCCTCCACGGATGCATCAGTAACGGCTAAGTCAGCACAACAGAAGTCACATCAGATGTTAGTGTTGGGTCTGACAAACCCATATGCCATATTAATAGAGCGACTCATATGTCCAACTTTTAAAGAGATTAAGAATTTAAAAGTATTTTCAAATCGTAAAAACAAAAATATCCGCAGAACAAAAAATTAGGAACTTATTTATCTTTTTCTTTTTTGTTTATTAGATTCCTTGCACAAAGTATTTACAATTCATTGTATAGAACCAACATCTAATCAATAATTTAAGATTTATTTTAAAGTTTTTTAAATTTTAAAAATTATCTAAAAAAATTTTTTTTGGTTAATGAAATACGAGGCATTTTTCAGCCACATACCTAAAAGGTACTCACACCAGTACTTGTATGATTGTAATTCTCAAAAAAATGATTCCCAATAATCATTTCTGCAATCCTAAACAACAAAAGTAAACTACCATTTACAAATCTATCTAAAAAAATAAAAGAATTTGTACCTATAAAAAATATGCTTCAATCAATAAAATTACTCAAGTCTAGAATTATCTAAATTTATTAAATTAATACTCCTAACCAAAATTCTAAAAATCAAGCTAATAAAATTAAAGATTCAATGATTTAATCAAGGTTTAACTAGAATTGAATCGAATATAATAAAATATGGGCCTACTACACATCCATGTAACAATTTAACCAAGTTGGCTCAAACCCAAAACAATTAACGCGCTTCCAATCTCATTAAAAAAACGTGACTTCCACACGCCCCATACAAACGAAACGACTACTTCATTCGCGCTTCATTATGAAAAAACGTTCATTCTTCTTCAACACACACGAAACCACTTCGTTTTTTCGAATCTCTCTCAACATCACTCAAATTTCAATCACATTCACTGCGAAAATCACTACTAGTAAGGAAACGGAAGAAGATTTCGCAAGCAACAACCAGAAACGAACAAAAACAGCAACAAAGACTACAAAAGGTATGAGAAAACTACTGTTCATTTGAAATCAAGCAATGTCACGTTTCTCCTAGTTGCATTTTAGTTTTACTGGATTGATTTGTTTCGTTTAGTAGATGGAACTATTGTGCATGCATTTTTACAGTATAACTAGGGCTTGGAATGAAATTTGTTGTTATTTTCGTTCAATTCAGTGAATAGTGTAACTAGGGTTTTAAGATATACGTGCTTGTTCTTACTGGTGTGGATAGTTTAACTAGAGTTTTGAAATTGATTGTTACTATCTTCAGTACTTCTTTTGCATGGAGGAATACTATTCTTGTTGATTAAAAGTTGATCATTCTTACTGGTTCTGTGCATGAATGAGTTTCGGTTCAGTGACCTTTGTGATTTTGGTTATGTGCATGAATGAGTTTCGGTTCGGTGGCTTGTGGTATTTTAATTGACTTGATTAAGATATACATGTTTGTGCTTATTGGCGTATTAAGTGAAGTATTGACCAAACTTTTTTCTTACAGCAAAACAGAACAAGACAATGGCAACAATGAAGGAGAAGTCGCACTATAACGTAAGCACATTAAATATATTTATCCGCTTTCATTCGAATAATATCTATTTTCTATTATAAATATATCCTCACATTCAGTTTCATAACTTGTAGAAAACTCATTATTGCATGTGCCAAACAAAGGCAATGGCAACAGTGTACATGGATATGACTCAAGAAAAAAAAGATATAGTGGAAGAAATGGGATTTGGTGCCCTGGCACATGTCCCAGAAATGAATGTCTCTCATGCCCTGTTGAGAGAATTGATTGATCACTTTGATGAAGAGAAAGGATGTCTGAAAACTCTCTAGGGCAGAATATACATAACTCCTCGGAAAGTAGCAGTTGCCCTCGGCATAACTAATGGAGGTAATACACTTTTCACTTACTGCTTATTTTCAGTTCATTGGTTTACAAAAAATTAAACTGAGCCTTTTTTACTGATTTGTGCTACTAAAATATTGAAGGGAATTATTTTGATGATAAGGTTGATTACAACAATCTGAATCCAGAAGACAAGGAAATATTTGACAGTCTCAAAAATATTTCCTTGGCGACTTTGACAAGGAATGTGCTGGATATGAGCGTAGAAGGGGAGGAGAACCGGAAAAAATTCAAGAGGACTTTTGTTGTCTTCATCCAAAAGTGCTTCTTGCTTCCCACAACGGTAAGTGTGGCCTCCCCAATCCATAAGCCACCGATCTTTCATGTCGACAACATTTGGAAATGGGATTGGGCAAAGCATGTGCTCAACTTCTTGATGAAAGGAGTTGAAAAAAGAGAAAGGGGAGGAAACAGTCTGTTGATGGCTGTGTTTTTGTGTTGATATTGATATACTTTCACGAAACCAAGTTCCTTCGCCCGTTCGCACCTGATGCTCCCCCAGCACCTTGAGTGGCTCATTGGACAAAGCAAATGATGCTTGAACGGATTTCTAAAGAAGCAACAGAACCATTGGTAAACACTCTACTAAAATTTCCCTTACAATTTGTTTTCAAATGCTTTTAAAATACTCTACTAACTAAATAAACTTCTGTTTTAGGTTATAACTAATTTATTTGTCATACTGGTAATTGTTCACCATATGAACCTTTTTCGGTTCGGTGAGCTCGCATTTTGCTTTAGCTGATTGTTACTGTATTCAATTGAGTCCTTGTGCATGCAAAAATGTTTCTTTGATCATTAAATAATTATCATGTTTTATGGATTTTTATTCATCACATTAGTATCATTCGGTAAACTGGGTTACTCATGTTGATTAAATAGTTGTTATTGTATTTCTCATTAAATAATTGAGTCCTTGTTTCTGTTTTAGGAACTTCTGTACAAAAAAAAAGAATGAAAAAACAGAAACAAGGAAGTTGGATAAAAAAGAAAAAAGAAAGAAAATAAAAAAGAAAATTGTCGATCTGGATTCTTCTTCGAAAGAAGAAAGATTTTCCGAATCTGAATCTCAATCTGAATCCGACAAACGACCACCGGCAAAGAGAGCAAGACAAAAGAAGGTGCTTGTTGAGAAGGATTCACAATCAACAAGTGAAACTGAAAGCATTTCCATGGATTCAAAAAGCAAAAGTGAATCCAAAAACCAGTAAGTTTAATGTTCATATTGATTTCATTTAACTTGTATCTTAAATTTGTTCTTATACACTTGTTCTTATGTATTGCAGAGAAGACGAAAAAACTAGAACAAAGAAAAGAAAACAACCACCGAAGGTGGTTAAAAAGCAAACCAAAAAAAGGAAGCCTGTGCCAACAGATTCAGAGAGCACAAGCAAATCTGAAGGCCAGTAAGTATTGTTCAGCAAATGAATTCCTTTCGGTTCGGTGGTCTTCTAATTTTCGATTCTTCCTTTTAATTGTTTTCGGTTCGGTGATGTCTGTTAATTTGGTTGAATTGATTGTTATTTTCTTGTTCTTGCTTATATTTTTCTCAGTTATAAATTCGATGTATTTGTCTGTCTTACAGAGAAAAAGAAATTGAGAAAACACCCATAATAAAAAGAAAACAACCTCAAAGGGTGGCTGGTGCGCAGAAATTGTGATTACACTTTGATTATGTAAAATTCATTGCTCTTTCTTTCCCTGGCAATGGCACCAAAAACGCGATGCCAATACCATGGTTCACAACTTCGCACAACTAACCAGCAAGTGCACTGGGTCGTCCATGTAATACCTTACGTGAGTAAGGGTCGAATCCCACGGAGATTGTTGGTATGAAGCAAGCTATGGTCACCTTGTAAATCTCAGTCAGGCGGATATAAAATAGTAATGGGGTTTTCGAAAATAATTAATAAAATAGGGATAGAAATACTTATGTAAATCATTGGTGAGAATTTCAGATAAGCGAATAGAGATGCTTTCGTTCCTCTGAACCTCTGCTTTCCTGCTATCTTCATCCAATCAGTCTTACTCCTTTCCATGGCTGGCTTTATGTAATGCATCACCATTGTCAATGGCTACTTTCGGTCTTCTCTCGGGAAAATGATCCAAATGCCCTGTCACGGCACGGCTAATCGTTTGGAGGCATCACCCTTGTCAATGGTTACATCCTATCCTCTCAGTGAAAATGGTCAACGCACCCTGTCACGGCACGGCTATTCATCTGTCGGTTCTCGATCATGCTGGAATAGGATTTACTATCCTTTTGCGTCTGTCACTACGCCCAGCAATCGCGAGTTTGAAGCTCGTCACAGTCATTCAATCATTGAATCCTACTCGAAATACCACAAACAAGGTTTAGACTTTCCGGATTCTCTTGAATGCCGCCATCATTCTAGCTTACACCACGAAGATTCCGATTAAGAGATCTAAGAGATACTCATTCAATCTAATGTAGAACGGAAGTGGTTGTCAGGCACGCGTTCGTAGGGAATAATGATGATTGTCACGTTCATCACATTCAGATTGAAGTGCAAATGAATATCTTGGAAGCGAAATAAGATGAATTGAATAGAAAACAGTAGTACTTTGCATTAATTTTTGAGGAACAGCAGAGCTCCACACCTTAATCTATGGAGTGCAGAAACTCTACCGTTGAAAATACATAAGTGAAAGGTCCAGGCATGGCCGAATGGCCAGCCCCTCTGATCTAACAACCAGGCGTCCAAAGATGATTCCAAAGATTCTAAGATGTCTAGTACAATAGTAAAAAGTCCTATTTATAATAAACTAGCTACTAGGGTTTACAGAAGTAAGTAATTGATGCATAAATCCACTTCCGGGGCCCACTTGGTGTGTGCTTGGGCTGAGCTTGAGTGTTACACGTGTAGAGGTCATTCCCGGAGTTGAACGCCAGTTTTGGTGCCATTTTGGGCGTTGAACTCCACTTTGCAACTTGTTTCTGGCGCTGGACGCCAGAATTGGGCAGAGAGCTGGCGTTGAACGCCAGTTTGCGTCATCTAAACTTGGGCAAAGTATGAACTTTTATACATTGCTGGAAAGCCCTGGATATCTACTTTCCAACGCAATTGGAAGCGCGCCATTTCGAGTTCTGTAGCTCCAGAAAATCCACTTTGAGTGCAGGGAGGTCAGAATCCAACAGCATCAGTAGTCCTTCTTCAACCTCTGAATCTGATTTTTGCTCAAGTCCCTCAATTTCAGCCAAAAAATACCTGAAATCACAGAAAAATACACAAACTCATAGTAAAGTCCAGAAATATGAATTTAACATAAAAACTAATGAAAACATCCCTAAAAGTAACTAGATCCTACTAAAAACATACTAAAAACAATGTCAAAAAGCGTATAAATTATCCGCTCATCAGTGGCAAAAAAACGAACCCAATCTGACAAGGAGTAAGTTTCTCGAATCAGATTTTCTTTTATTGATACTTTCATTTTAGGTGTATTGATACTTATTTTATGAACTTTCAGAACAGAACAAGCAAAAGACAACACTGTAGAAAGAAGAAGGCAAGCGTTGGAGACGATAAGAGAAAAGAGATAAAAAAAAAAAAAGAAATGATGGAGCTCAGTCAACACACATTGCTCCGGATCAGTTTGCCTCAATAGAGGCACGAAATGAATCCTCTGAGACGTAAGATTCAATTTTTTATACCAAGTTCTTTTCCTTTCTTTGCTTACTTTTGCTAGAACCTTTTGTAATTCCTCTTGATTCAATTAATAATAATTTATTTATCTTGGTTAGACTGCCAACTATAAATCTAGGAAGTGAACCACTCTTGCAGACTCAGGGAAGCTGCGCACCATCTGTAAATGCCCAAGACAATACCAGGTTTGTTGCACTCTTTACTTTCGGTTCGGTGCTTTCCAAAAATGAATTTTATGTGTTTCTAGACCTCTGCTTTTAATCTTAGTTTCTAATTTTAATTTGTATCTTTTTTTTAGGAAAAATACCCCAGAATCCACGGTAAAATATTTTAGAAAAAAGAAAATCCATCCAAGAAAGGTTTTTAAAAGTCCACCAGTGTAAGTTAAAAAATATTTATGTTACTCTATCAGATTTAGGTAATTAAATTTTGTTTAATTAATCTCACAGAAAATTTATTTAAACGTCAATAGCGCTATACCCAATTCTGATCTACAAATCATTCAGGTTCAACAAGAAACTCATTCTGAACCTTTGAAGATGTGAGCTTTTCAATGTCCAGATTCCCGTTTTTTAGAACAAATTCTAATTATTCAATATTAACTTCTTCCTTGTTTACATTCCTTAGAAATCCTCTTGCATTATCTCTTCCAAGTTCTCTTCAGGAAGAGTTGATCAATGATGACTTTATCTGTGTCCCTTCAGAGAGTCAAACACAACAAACCTCTGATAAAGAGTAAGTTTATAAATATTTGTTTAGCACATAAATCTTGTTCAGTTCTGTGGGTGATGAGAGAAGAATCGTTTTTGGTCTAGATTTTCTTCCTAAAGAAAGGGATTACTTCGTTGCAAGCATAGCTCCAAACCAACAAACAACTCTCCCATCAAATTAAAATATCGGTTTTGTCACAAGTACAAACCCCAAATGAAAATTTACCGAAGTATTTGGACTCCGGGTCGTCTCCCTAGGAAACAATGGAATGCTCAATTACTGGCTATAAAGGGGTAAGGGGGTTTTTTTAGCTTATAAGAGGGCAAGAAAAGTAAATTCGGCAAGTGATTAAAGAAAACAAGTTAAAGGACTCTTGGCTAAGACTTAGGCAATTGAGATCATCATCCTTGTCAACAAATCGAATATTGATAATCATGAGAGGCCAACCTATTAAGTCTACTTCCCAAAAGCTTTAAGTACGTCAAATAGGTTTTATCACATCAACCCGTAAGTCCCAACCTACCTACTAATTAACTTAGTAGTGGGTTAGCGTCAATGGGTGTCAAATTGATCACCAAGGGTTCTCAAATCACCAAATCCATTATACCCAATGACTCAAATTTACCCAATTTCCTTAGCTTAGACCAAGAGTTGACAAAACTACTCAAAAACTAAGGAGAATATTTCATCAAACACATAGAGTGCAATAGAAATAAACATCATAAATTGCAAGAATAATAAAGTCTACCAACTACTAGTTGCAAGAAATGTAATATCACAACTCAATTCATCAATGAAAGAAACATCAACATCAAATTACATTAAATGTAAACCAAATCCAACATGAGTTCATCATCACAAAAGAGACATAAAAGAGAAATTAACGTTACAACTAAGAGAATCAAGGTGTAGAAATGAGAAATTATAAAGGAAACAAGATGAGATCAAGAAATTAAACATGGATATAAAATAATCTAACCTAATTCTAGAGAGAAGAGGGAGCTTCTCTCTCTAGAAAACTAACTAAATGCTCATGTTGGCTAAACTAATTGCTCTCCCTTTTCTTGGACTTCAATTCTGCATGAAATACACTCAGAAACAAGTTGGATTTGGGCCTGGGCAGCTCAGAAATCGCCCCCAGTATTTTGCCTTTAAGTGGGCCATGTGAGAGTATCAGCGCGTGCGCGCCATGTGTGCGTGCGCGTCGATTGGCAAAATCGTCACCCGTGCGGACGCGGCATGTACGCGTGCGCGTATCTATGTAAGACCACTTTTGCGCGTGCGCGCTTTGTACACGTGCGCGTTGATTGATGCATTCACAATCTTTGTTTCTTCATGCATTCTCCTCTTTGCATGCTTTTCTCCTCATTCTTTCCATCCAATACTTGCCTTATGGACCTGAAATCACTCAACAAACATATCAAGGCATCGAATGGAATTAAAGTGAATCAAAATCACCAATTTAAGGGCCTAAAAATCATGTTTTTACACTTAATCATAATTCAAGGGAGAATTACAAAACCATGCTATTTCATTGAATAAATGTGGGAAAAGGCGGTAAAATCCCCTAAAATAAGCACAAGATAAATCACGAAATCGGGGTTTATCAAATCTCCCCACACTTAAACTAAGCATGTCCTCATGCTAAAATCAAGAAAGAAGCAAATGGTATTAACATTTATTCAATGCAACTAACTAAATGCAATCTATTTACATGATGCAATAGCTTAGTCAAAATAAATCAATCTCCAAGAATACACATACAAGCACAAGGGCTAAGGTATTAGCAATCAAAGCAAACCACAATTGGGTTGAATCATTGAAAAAGTGCACAAACTTGCAAGAAAAAAATGATCATGGGTGGAAACATGTAATTGAGCGATCGAACCCTCGCCGGATGTGTATCCGCTCTATGCACTCAAGTGTATGGGGTTGATTCACTCAATTATCCCCTAATCATGCTTTTCAAGATTTATTTTTCATCTAATAATCAACAATTATTTTATGCATGCATACAAATATCATGAGGACTTCCCATAGGTTGTAATGGAGCTAGGGTCAAGGTAGGGTGCATATGGTCAAGTGAGCTTTAAATTCGAATCTTTGATTAACTTAAACTTCCCACCTAACCTATGACAAGCTAAACAATTCTAAACAATCCTAGCTATCCAATCTTCACTTTTTTACACACTCGTGTATTTTCTTTTTATATTCTCACACATATGCATTGAATTTATGAAACCTTAAATTTTGGGACATTTTGTTCCCTTTTTGTTGAAAAAAAAAATTTTTAGATAAAGCATATATACAAGAGCATCAATGCATATGGTTTGCACATGATTAATACATGAGTATGTACCCAATTCTTGAAAATTTCTCAACAAAAACACAAATACACTTTTATCTCTACCTAATGTACCCAACTTTTCCAAAATCAAATGATAAACACTCTCACTAGCCTAAGCTAATCAAAGATCCAAACAAGGGATATTTATTGTTTTTCACTTAAGCTTGTAATGTGCTACAATTATGAACAAATGGGTTAAGCATAGGCTCAAGATTGGTTAACAATGGGAGATAAAAGGTTGGTTATTTGGGTAAGTGAGCTATTTGAACAATGGCCTCAATCATATAAATGCATGTATATACAAAATAATAGACATAAAGAATCAAACAAATCAAAGATTACACTCATAGGAAGAGAATAATGCACGCAAGAATGAAAGTAAGTGGTCATGTATGATGTAACCACACAATTAGACTCAAATCTCACATGCTTGTGTTCTTTGCTCAAACATGATCCACAAGTGTATAATTTCAAGCAAGTTCTAAAAAAAATTTTCAACCAATTGGGGTGGTGCCCTAAAAATGAATTTCTTAAAAATTTTCATCATATTGACTAGGCTTATTCTAATGCAATGTTGTGATTTAGAAAATTTTAAAAATTTTTCCTTTTTCAATCAAAACACAATTCTTATATAAAAAGGGTTAACTAGATTTTTTTAACAATCCAAAACATTTTCCTAATCACAATCAAAAACTAAGATGCAATATATATATATATATATATATATATATATATATAATAAAAGTGTGCAAATACCAAAATAAGGGTATCCACAATAGCAAATATGTACAGTAATTCCAAAATGATCTAAAACATAAAATGCAAAATAAAATAGAGTAGCAGAAAATAGAAATAGATGTCTGAAAGTTCACCACATAAATGTAAACACCGGTCACGAACGGTGACCTCCCCACACTTTAGAATCAAGCATCGTCCTCGATGCTACGGTTGAAGCTCGGGATGGGGGTCAACAATTGTACCAGGTTGTGGCTCAGGCTCAGGCTGTGGGACTGGGATCGGCTGTGGCTCTGGCTGTGGCTATGGAGTGTCCTGCTGAACTTCAGGAGGGTGCTGAACCTCAGTGGTGACCTGTGTCTCTGGAGGTGCATCCTGATGAGTCGGCTCCTCAGCCAGCTCCTCCTCATAATCCTGCTCGTCGGAAGCGGGAGAGTCTGGGAGCGGCGGTAGCTCGATGCCCTGTGATACAAACACCTGCTCGATGCGGTCGAGGCGTCGCATGACACGACGCTCGAGGCACTCCATGAAGCGAAGCAGGTGCTGCACCAACAGATAAGTCGGCTCAGGTGCTGGTGGTGATGGTAAAGATGCTGCGGCTGCTGAAGTAGAGGGGGGTCCTGCTGCTGCTGCTGATGACGAGGGCTGAGCTGCCTCCTTACTGCTCTAGCTCGGGAATGGCGTTTGGGTGGGGGCTTCTCGTGTACCCACCCACCCCATGGAATGGTAACCTCTTTCTCGTCGTCATCTAGGGGTGGTGGTGTCACGTCATCATCCTCCCACGGAACATCAGCCATCTCGATCATGCTGGTGACCAGTGTAGGAAAGGGCAATAGGCCGCGGATATGCGTGCGCCACATACTCTGTCTGATCAGTCGGGGAAAGTTTACCTCCTTCCCCTCCATCACACACCCAAACAGAACCATCATATCCATCGGAATCTCTGAGAAGTGAGTGGTGGGAAAGACATAGTGGGCGAAGATATGCTGCCAGGTCCTAGCCTCCCTCGATAGATAAGTAAAACACATCCCCTTGGGCTTCTTGTTCCCAGAATCCATCACCCAGGGAGCGTCAGGTGTAGCAATCACGCGCTTAAGTGCCTCATAATCAAATGTCATGCAGTGGATGGCTATCTCTGCCTGTTTATAGGCGCAGGTGCCATCAGGGCGATGGTAGCCCTAATAGCAGCCTCAGTGATCATAATCTCTCTACCCCGCAGCTGAACTGAATCAAGAGTGGTTCGGAAGAAGTTGCAATAGAATTCTCTCACCCATGAAGTGTTCACCCTCCCCAAATCTCTATCAACAAAATCCAATCCTAACTCCAGAATACAGGTGTTAATGGCACGCCTCATGTCATTGGGAAGGAGAATTTTCTTCTCAATGTTAAGATTCTTCTAGAAGTCGGAGAAGCGGAGCTCACAGTAGAGGTTTGAGAATTTGATTGGGTCAGTGGGTGGCAGCAGCTGATTTTCCTTATCCTCTTCATTCAGGGGATTCTTAGCATAGTTTGCATAAGGAGAGGGGGTAGAGGTCTTAGAGCACTTTCTCTTTTTGGAAGTAGTGGCTATAGACTTTCCTTTGTCTGACATTCTGAAAAATAGAGATGATACAATATAAGCAGATAGCCAAACAGATATAAAGCACTCAAAGCAAAGCATATTCATGAAGTGAAGAAAGAAAAGAAATTTCTTGGAATGCAAGCAACAGAATTCAGAATTTAAATCAGACTTCAAACCAAGAATTCAAATCACATTTGCACATTACTTGTTTATCAAGCCTAAGAAACACCATATCCAAAGGAATGATCAGAAGAGTTAAGTTGAAAACCAAAAGAAAAGTTAGTTGGTCAAACAAGTTAGAGTTAGAAATCAGTTTGAAAATCAGTGATATGGTGGTTACCGGCTCAATTCAAAAGGGAATGTATAAAGTAGGAATGTAAGCACATTGACAATCATGAAATGTATCAAGTCATTGATGATGAAATATAGTATTGCTAGAGAGCAACTAATGTGAAACAAACCATCAATCAATGTAAAGATCACTAGTGGTGTTGGTGAAATCAAAACCTTGAGAATCAAACAAGTCAAACAACAATTAACACAAATCCAACAATGCATACAGGTCACAAGTTGAGAAAAGAGTGGAAAGCTTTATGGTCTATATGGCTTAATGTAAATTATGTATGAATAAAGTGAAGCACATCAGCCACATAGATTAAAAACTTTCAAACTTGTGTGTTTATGTAAAAGAGGAATGAAATCTTAAAAGAGTTACAAGTGATGGCCAGTCTAAAAATTCATTCAAATTATTCAATGCCTATAAGCAATTCATCATGAATAACAAGCAAAGAATATAATAAGCATGACCAAAAACCTGTAAACATGCCTTTGAGGAGTTTCCAAAATCATTTAGCTAACAAAGTTCTAACGACACAGAAATTGTCGAATAGAAGTTCGTTGCATCAATCAAAACATTGTTATTTCACGAAACATGGTTAGGAAAAATCCGGCAGCATTTCAGCAGCAAATTGGCTATTTCCAAGTTTAAACAGCAAATCAGGTTCCATATGAATTCATTGAAAAGCAAAAGCACAAAAACTAGGTATGAGTTCATATGAATTGAACAAATGAGCCAATATTTCAGCAGCAGATCATCAGAAACAATTTAAACCAACCAGCATGCCACAAAAGTATTCTTTTCCTTACACAATGCACAGAGAAACTGGCTTTCAGCACAGCACTAGAACAGCATCAAGAACAAGGTAAAATAGGAATTCAGCAACAACAGGGTCTTGAAAAAGAATAAAATGAAAAATTGAAGTGGAGCAGTCAATAATTCAATTCGAATTTGAGAAAAATAGAATCACTTCCATCAACAATGAACCATTCAATAAGCAAGTAATCTGAATTCCAACAATTTTAACACAAAGTAGCATTAAAACAGTCAGTAGCATTAGGCAAGGCAAACATGCAGCATAAGCAAAGCAATGAAACAGAGCAAATCCACATGGCAGCAGAAAATCAAATAAGCCTAAATCCACTACTCAGCCCAGGTTCTCTAACCACCTAATCAAACTACCTCTAATTAAACTAATCTAACTAAACTAAAATTAACAATAAACAGTAAGAGAAAGACAGATTAGAGGTTCAGGTTGTGAAACCTGTAAGCAGAGTGACGCGACAGAAATTTGCAGATTAAGAATTATTAAGAAAAATGGTGTTGCAAGTACAGCTCTTAACCAGCAAAAATTAACTTGTCAATTTAGAAAAGAGTTTTCACAAATTTTAGAAATAAAATACTGGGAGTATGAGTCCCAGGTCGTCTCCCAGCGAGTTGCAGGAAGATGTGCTATTTTACTAATCAGAGGTTTTCCGAAATGGTTTTTTAGTTTGATAAACAGGAAATTAAATTAGAGAATTTATGTAATTTAAATAAAATCTCGACCGGGAGAAGATTAATCGAAAGTTCTATTCTTGTTGGAATTTTCTCAAGATCAATCAATAATTAGTAGTTGTTTCCACTTAGTTAACCCTCAACGAATGAGGGAAAGTCAAGTTAAAAGTCAACTTCTATTCACAAGTCCTAATCCTCTCCCTTAGGAAGGATTAGAGTTAGTGACTAACAAGCCAACCAACAACGAACCAATTATAATTGAACTTCTTGAGTATTCCAACTCAAGGTTCTTCTTTTAATCAACTCCCAATCAAGTTGGGAAACTACTCCATTATCATAAATGTAGACTTTACAAAATAAAAAGGGGAAATAAAAAGAGACATGATAAACAATAATCAAAGAGATCAATTAAAATAAAAATAGTCTTGCATTAATGAACTCTAAAAGTAATCCAATGTTAACTCTGGACAGATTAAGGATATGAAAGAGTAAGTAAAAAGTAAGTAAACAAACTAGAATGACCAAGTCCGGAGGTAGACTCTTCTCAATAACCGAAGCCAAAATTTTCAAATCCTCAATTATGAGTATCTAGAAAAAAAACCTAGGGGAAGAGTGAAAATCAGATTTAAAAACTAAAAATTATGCGGAATGAATGTCGTCATTTGTCTCTGCATGTTTCCTGGCTCTAATCTGCGTTTCTGGGCCGAAAAATGGGTTAGAACGCGGCCCAGAATTCACGCCAGCGACTTCTGTAAATTCTACAAATCGCGCACGCCACGCGACCGCGTCGTCCACGCGTTCGCGTCATCCGGCATTTTTTCGTGCCACGCGTGCGCGTTGTCCACGCATTCGCGTCACTTGTGCAGCTTCCAATCCACGCGATCGCGTCAAGAACGCAAGCGCGTCACTGCGATTTTCTCCAATTCGTGCGGTCGTGTGAGCCATGCGCCCGCGTCACTTCTCGCTGGTCATCTCCTCAACTTCTTGTGTTTATTCCATCTTTGCAAGCTTCCTCTTCATTCTCTAAGCCATTCCTGCTCTATGAAACCTGAAACACTTAACACACGGATCACGGCATCGAATGGTATAAAGGAGGATAAAATAAAAAATATACAATTAAAAGATCTTTAGGAAGCAAGTTTTCAATCATAGAACATTTTTAGGAAGGATTTGTAAATACATGCAAATCATATGAATAAGTGGGTGAAGACTTGATAAAACCACACAATTAAACACAATATAAATCATAAAATAGTGGTTTATCAACCTCCCCACACTTAAACATTAGCATGTCCTCATGCTTAGTTGAAGGAGATAAATATGAATGAATAGGGACATGTAAGACTCATGCAATGCAATGCAACCTATATATATGAATGCAACTATATGATTTTGTCTATCTGATTAAAAATAAATAAGTTCTCTAAGACAGAGCATAGAACAGATTTCACTAATTCAAATCATACAGTAAAAGCAAGTAAATTTGTAAGAAGACAGCTCGTGAAAGCAGGGGACATAGAATCAAGCATTGAACCTTCACTGATGATGTGTGTGTACTCTAATCTCTCTAGTGTATAGGGTAATCACTCTATCCTTCTCTAATCATGCTTTCTAATTTTTGTTCTTTTCCTAACCAATCAACAACATTTAATGTACCAATGCAAACATCATGAGGTCTTTTCAGGGTTGTAATGGGGCTAAGGTAAGGGTGAAGGTATATATAGCTAAGTGAGCTTATAAATTGAATCTTTAATTAACCCAAGCTTTCACCTAATTATATATGTGTATTCTATATAATTTCAAATTTCATACCTAGCTACCCAGAATTTTCTTTTCACATTTCATACTCATGTATTAACTTTTTCTCTTACTTGTATCACATATGCATTGATTTTTTTTATTTTTTATTTTTTTGAACATGAAAATAAATATAGCTTATCAATGCACATGGATTTTTAATTTTTATAGTTTCACATGAGTAGGTACCTAAATTCCCATTATATTATCATGACACATTCCTTTATTAACCTTTGTTCCCACAATCTTCCCAAACTCAATTAACACACAATTTCTATCTTAAGCTAACCAAAGATTCAATAGGAATATTTAATTGTTTTTCTGCTTAAGGCTAGTAATGTGGTAAAATGTAGAACAAATGGGGTTAAAACGGCTCAAAGTGGCTAACAAAGGTAATTAAAAGGGTAGGCTTATTTGGGATAAGTGAGCTAAACAAATAATGGCCTCAATTATATGCAAGCATATAATACATTAACATTGGACATATAGGATAAAACAAATTTCAAATTACAATCATAGAGAAGTAAACACACAAGAAAAAATATTTATGGTTAAATAATGTAACCATGTACTTAGGCTCAAAATCTCACGGGTTGTGTGTTCTTAGCTTTTTAAACTATGTTCCAAATACAACTTCAAACAAATTTAACATAAAAATTTTGATTTAAATTAGTGAAATTTTTCAAAATTAGGGAAAACTTATTATTTTTTCAATCGAGTAGAACATGCATGTAATTAACCTATTATTATGTAATCTATCCTATTTTACAAAAGAAAAACTAACTAAATATCCTATTTTATTGGTGTTAAGGAAGAGAAATTACCTCCGAAAGTCAGGTACTGACCGACCTCCCCACACTTAAGGCTTTGCACCGTCCTCGGTGCCATCTGTCAGGAACAAAGGGGGGCTGGTAGCAGTATCTCCACAGCCGGGACCGTCATGGCTCCCTGTGCTGGTAAAGGAAGTGGAGTCTGGAGTGTCAGGGTCTTTGTCAGGTCTGTGGTTACCTGTGAGTAGCTCCTTGAGGTAATTGAATCGGCGCTGATTGCGGCGCTCTCGTAGCTTCGCTTTCTGGTCTTGCCGGTCCAACCTCTCCAGTATTTGATGCAGCAGCTGACTTGTTGAAGGTGCTTGTGGTGTTGAAGGAGGAATGTCTACAGCTTATTCTGCGGACTGGCTGGTAGTGGCCGTTGGAGGCCTGAGATATTTCCCGTTAGGGACGTACTGATCATCCCGTGGAAGCATGGCTTTGGTGTCCCCAGCTCTGTAGGAGACTCCAGCTGCTGAGACGAGATCTGAAACCAAGGCGGGAAAAGGTAAGTTGTCCGCAATCTGTACGTGTTCCATAGCATTCCAGATATGTCTTGGTAGAGTCAGAGGCTGGTCTGTGAGGATGCACCATAGTAGAACGGCCATGTCTGCAATGAAGGAGGACTCATGAGTGCTCGGAAAGACGTAATGGGACATGATCTGTGCCCATACTCGAGCCTCCAAGGTAAGTGCTGAAGCCGATATTCCCTTAGGGCGGGAACGATGGTATCTAAAAATCCATCTGCTGCCAGGTTGTGCAATAACTCTGAGAACAGCGTCCCAGTCAAATTTGTACATCTAGCGCTTGAGTGCGGCCTCTTGAAATGCGTCTATTCCTTCTGGAGCAAGGGAAAGATCTAGAGCTCATTGAATGGCCTCTTCTGTAATGGGGACTTGCTTCTGACGAACATAGACAGACTGCAAGGTTGGCAGGTGGAAATTAGAGTAGAACTCGACTACCCAGGAAAGATTAACCTGCTGTGGCTGTCTCTGTAGGAATCCCATTGTCGTCGCTCAATTCGCGGCTCAACAAATTCAGCAATACAGGTCGGGAGGATAAGAAGGTATTCGTTGTTGTAACTCCTTTCTGCCAGGATGGGGAACATCTGCTCACAGTAGCGCGGAGTGTCCTTTGCTGGGAAGGCTTTCTCTTTTTCATTGACCTTTATAATCCTCTTAATTCTTTTTGTTGAAGGCTTAACTGCAGTTGAAGATGGCTCTGCCACTAATGCTCTTTTTTGTTCCTGTCCTTACTGTTGATTTGGGAGTAGCTTTCTCCTTGCCTTTTTTGGTGGCCATCCTAAAAAAAAAGAGAAAGTACGTTAAAATGTCAAGGGTTAGAGCAAGGAAGAGAACGGGAAAGGTGGTAATCAATGCACAGCAAAGAAGAATGAAGTTAACACATGGTCATGACTACATGTGAAAAGTCATCAATGGAAATTTGCAAGTGCATGGGATGACAGTTAAATGCAAGGTGTTTATTGGCATGCCGGCAAAGGCATGAGTAGCATAGATAAAGCATTCAATGTCCGAGGGAGATTACCAAGTCTTCCAAACTAACAATCTATTTGTATTAACAATTATATATAATTAATAAAATAGAAAAAGGGTTTTGTGAAAACCAAGCATTCAGAGTAGTACATTAAAAGATATCTGAAAATAGTGCACAATGCCATACGGGCTTTTTCACAAACACTTAGCATGCATGGTAAATAAGGTATAGAAAGTATTAAATTGAACATGCAAGCAACCCTTTAAGAAATAATATTTAATTGTCAAATAATTTCTTAATAATTCACAAGCAAAATGTAGAAGAAAACAAATACTCAATTAAATTTCCAACACCAATTAAAGGAACAAAGAAAAAGAAAATATAGATAATGAAAGTAAAAAAGAAAACATGAATAAAAGAAAAAGAAAAATAATAATGAAAAAGTAAAGAAGGAAGAAGAAATAAACCTTGATAATGGATGTGAAAAAGAAAAAGAGAGATAGTGAGAAAGAAGGAAGAAAGAAGAAGGGGGGAAGAAAGAAGAAGTGAAAAGAAAAAGTAGGATTTGGGGAAGAAAAAAGATAAGATATTTGGCAGATTTAGATGAGTTGTGTGGCGCATGCGACGCAGACGCGTAGGTCACGCGTGGGCGCGAATAGCGCTTAGGTAAAGTGACGCGGAAGCGTCGGTCACGCGGACGCGTGACATGGATTGTAATGGTGGCGCGAGGGCAGCCTCGCGTTCGCACAACTCTCTGTGTGAACCTCATTTTGCCAAATTCTAGGGTGACGCGGTCGCGTGGTTGACGCGATCGCGTGAATGGCCATACGTAGAAAAGCGACGCGGACGCGTGGGGCCGCGGATGCGTGGGGCCGCGGACGCGTGGGGCTGCGAACGTGTGGGGCACGCGGACACGTGGGGCATGCGTTCGCGTGGTAGGGCTTGTTCTTCTAGCATGAGTCCAGCCCAACTCCAGCTCAACTCTCAGCCATACACCCTTTTTACGTCGATTTTTAGGGCACGCGTTCGCGTGTGTGACGCAGACGCGTGGGAGGCCTTTTTCCCACATGGCGCGGACGCGCGGGCGACGCGATCGCGTGGATCAAATTGTGCTAAAGGCACGCCTCTAGCCACGCTCTCGCATGACTCTCTGTAAAGTCTCTTTTTTTCCTCGAGGCACATATGACGCGGACGCGTCGACGACGCTGTCGCTTCACGTGCTCCTCTTTTTTTTATGCAATATGCAAATGCAGATGCAAACTATAGGCACTGGTACTGAGAAGAGTTATTGAAAAAGGAAATTAAGGAGAGGGGGAAGAACGATCATACCATGGTGGGTTGTCTCCCACCCAGCACTTTGCTTTAACGTCCTTAAGTTGGACGCTCCACTAGCTCAGTCTTCTACTGTGGGTGGATCTTCCAAGAGGAAGATCTCTAGCTCCTGGTTTTTCGCCATCTTTTCGCCATGAAATAACTTCAGGCGATGTCCATTTACCTTTATAAGTTCGGAACTTGAAGGATGGCTCAAGTGAAAGACTCCGTATGGCTCCGCCCTCTCTACTCGATAAGGACCGTCCCATCTGGATCTCAGCTTGCCTGGCATGAGCCGCAATCTGGAGTTGTAAAGGAGGACTAAGTCCCCAGGTTGAAACTCTCTTCTCTTGATGTTCTTATCATGCACAGCTTTCACCTTCTCTTTATACAGCCTGGAGTTTTCATAAGCTTCTAGGCGAAGGTTTTCTAATTCTTGCTGTTGCAACTTCCGTTCAGCTCCGGCTTTCTCATAGTCCATGTTGATCTCTCTCACCGCCCAGAATCCTTTGTGTTCTATCTCTACTGAGAGGTGACAAGCTTTTCCATAAACCAAGCGGAAGGGACTCATTCCTATAAGTGTCTTGTATGCAGTCCGATATGCCCAAAGCGCGTCTTGTAGCCTGGTGCTCCAGTCCTTCCTATGAGGCTTGACTATTTTCTTCAGGATACGCTTTATTTCTCTATTTGACACTTTTGCTTGTCCATTAATCTGCGGGTGGTATGCTGTGGCTACTTTGTGAATAACGCCATGCTTCTTCAATAGGGTGCTCAGTCTCCTGTTACAGAAATGGGTACCATGATCGCTCACGATTGCTCGTGGTGATCCAAAGCGACAGATAATATGGTTTCTAACAAAAAAGACAACAGTGTTAGCATCATCGGCATGGGTAGGAATTGCTTCCACCCATTTAGAAACATAATCCACAGCTAACAATATGTATGTAAAACCGCTTGAGTTTGGAAACGGTCCCATGAAGTCAATGCCCCAAACATCAAAAATCTCACAGAACAACATAATTTGTTGGGGCATCTCATCCATCTTGGATATGTTACCAAACCTTTGGCATGGGGAACAAGATTTACAAAAAATAGTAGCATCTTTAAAAAGAGTGGGCCACCAGAATCCACAGTCTAGGATTTTTCTAGCTGTCCTTTGAGGACCAAAATGTCTACCACTCTCAGATGAGTGGCAGGCCTCTAAAATGGACTGGAATTCTGATTGAGGAACACATCTCCTAATTATCTGGTCAGCACCATACCTCCACAGATAGGGGTCATCCCATATATAATATTTGGACTCACTTTTCAGCTTGTCCCTCTCGTGCTTAGTAAAATTTGGAGGGAAAGTATGGCTAACTAGATAATTAGCTACAGGTGCATACCAAGGAACTACTTCAGATATTGCATGCAAGCTGTCAAAAGGAAAAGCATCATTGATAAGAGTGGAGTCATCCTTAATGTGCTCAAGGCGACTCAAGTGGTCTGCTACTAAATTCTGAGAACCACTCCTATCCTTAATTTCTAAATCAAATTCTTGTAGCAGCAATATCCATCGTATTAGCCTTGGTTTGGACTCCTTTTTGGCTAATAAATACTTTAGAGCTGCATGGTTTGAGTACACTACCACCTTAGTACCAAGTAAATAGGCTCGGAATTTATCCAAAGCAAAAACAATAGTCAAAAGCTCTTTCTCGGTAGTAGTGTAATTAGACTGAGCAGCATCTAATGTCTTGGAAGCATAAGCAATTACGAAAGGATCCTTACCTGCGTGCTGGGCTAGCGCTGCTCCCACCGCATGGTTGGAAGCATCACACATAATCTCAAAGGGCTGGCTCCAGTCTGGTCCTCTCACAATTGGAGCTTGAGTTAAGGCGATCTTCAGCTTGTCGAACGCCTCTATACAATCCTCACTGAACTCGAACTCAATATCTTTCTGCAGAAGTCTGGATAAAGGCAGTGCTACCTTACTGAAGTACTTGATGAACCACCGGTAGAAACCTGCATGGCTAAGGAACGAACGAACTTCCCTCACGGTGGAGGGGTAAGGCAGACTAGAAATGACATTTACCTTTACCGGATCTATAGAAATACCAGTGTTAGAGACAACATGCCCTAGTACAATACCTTGTTTGACCATAAAATGGCACTTTTCAAAATTTAAAACAAGGTTTGAACTAACACACATGTCTAACACTCTAGATAGACTATCAAAGCAAAGATTAAAGGAATCACCGTATACACTAAAATCATCCATAAAAACCTCCATACAGTTCTCAATAAAATCAGAGAAAAGACTCATCATACACCTTTGGAAAGTAGCTGGTGCATTGCACAAGCCAAAGGGCATTCTCTTATAATCATAAGTCCCAAAAGGACATGTAAAAGTAGTCTTTTCCTGATCTTCAGGAGCTATATGAATCTGGAAATAGCCTGTGTAACCATCTAAAAAGCAATAATGTGATTTACCTGACAGGCGATCCAGTATTTGATCAATGAATGGCAGGGGGTAGTGATCCTTACGAGTGGCCTGGTTGAGGCGCCTGTAATCAATGCAGACCCTCCAAGCATTCTGTACTCTGGTTGCTATGAGCTCTCCATGCTCATTCTTCACTGTAGTGACTCCAGACTTCTTGGGCACCACTTGTACTGGGCTTACCCATTCACTGTCTGAGATGGGGTAGATGATATCTGCCTCAAGTAGTCTGGTCACTTCCTTTTTGACAACCTCTAAGATAGTGGGATTCAGTCTTCTCTGGGGTTGACGAACAGGCCTTTCTCCCTCTTCTAAAAATATTCTGTGCTCACAAACTTGAGGGTTGATGCCTACTATGTCTGCCAAGCTCCACCCAATTGCCTTCTTGTGTCTCCTTAGCACACTAAGTAACTGCTCTTCTTGTTGGAAAGTGAGTTCCCTTGCAATGATTACTGGGAGCTTCTGATCATCCTCAAGGTAAGCATACTTGAGGTGGGGTGGTAGAGGCTTTAATTCCAATTTCTGCTTCTGACCGGCCATTGGGTCTTCTGGAGCTGGTGAAAATGACAAGGTGTCCTCATTGTGTTCAGTGGGTTTCCCCACACTTGGACCTTGCTCCATGTGCATCTCTTCTATCTCTTCCTGATGAACTGCAGCTACAGTCTCATCAATGATGTCGCATTGGAAGACGGAATGATCTTCCGGAGGGTGCTTCATGGCTTCATTCAGATTGAAGCTTACTGCTCGGCCGTCTATTTCAAAAGAGTAAGTTCCTGAAAAGGCATCCAGCTTGAACTTTGAAGTCTTCAAGAATGGTCTTCCAAGCAGGATTCATGACGGCTTCCCTGAGTCATTTTGGGGCATCTCCAGGATATAAAAGTCAATGGAAAATGTGAGCCCCTTAATGCCCACCAGCACATCCTCAGCAATTCCAACCACTGTAATAATGCTCTTATCTGCTAACACAAAACGAGCTGCCGAACTTTTTAAAGGAGGGAGCCTCAAAGCATCATATATGGACAAAGGCATTATACTAACACACGCGCCTAAATCACACATACAGTCAAAAAATATTACACCCCCAATGGTTAAGTTAACTATGCATGGTCCTGGGTCACTACATTTTTCAGGTATATCCCCCATTAAAGCAGATATGGAACTACCTAAAGGAATAGTTTCTAATTCATTAATCTTATCCTTATGTATGCACAGATCCTTTAGAAATTTTGCATATTTAGGTACTTGCTGAATAACATCAAAAAGGGGAACAGTTACCTCAACCTTTTTGAAGATTTCTACCATTTTAGGGTCAAGTTCCATCTGTTTCCTGGATTTCCTTGCAAGGTGTGGAAATGGGATAGGAATAGCGTCTCTTACAACTTCTGCTTCTTTTGGTTCTCCATTCCTCGGTTGAACTGCTTCTTCAACCATGTCTTGTATTTCATCTTCCTCTTCTACATCCTCCACTTCAACCATGTCTGCATCTGGTGCGTATTTCTGTGGGCTTGGCTCCTCCTGATTTCTCTCTTGCAGTGTCGTTCTGGACCTTAGGGTGATGGCATTGATGCCACCCTTTGGATTGGGTAATGGTTGAGAAGAAATTCCACTGAAGCTTGTAGGTTGAGTGTTAGAAGTGCTGGATGATCCCATCTGAGAGACGAGAGCTTGTATAGCGGATATTAGACCGTTGAGTATACCTTCCATGTTCTTTTGTCCTTATGCAATGGACTGAAGCAACTCATCATTGGAAGAGGAGGGGTAAGTGATTTGAGGGACCTGCTATTGGTTGTTCTGAGGTGCTTGGGCTTGCCTCAGGTGAGGTGCTCTGTAAGGCTGGTTTTGGTTCTGCTGTCTGTTATTGTTATTATTCTACCTCTGATTTCTCTGGTTATCTCTGCCTCCTCTGTTATAGTTGTCCCTCCATCCATGGTTGGAATTATCTCTCCAGCTATGGTTGAAGTTGTCTTGCCAACTCTGGTTATAGTTTCCACTTTGGTTGTAGTTGCCGCCTTGTTGGTAGGAACTTTGATTTGGGCGGTCATAGAAATTGTGAGTGGCTGCCAAGGTGTTGTCCTCTTGTTGGAGTTGTGGACACTCATCAGTATAATGACTATAATCAGCGCATATCCCGAATACCCTCTGAGGAACCAGTTGTTGACTATGTTGGGGTGGGGGAGGTTGAGACTGTTGTTAATTCAGGTTTATCTGCTTCAGTAGATTGGTCACCTCTCCCAGAGCTTTAGTGAAAGCAGCAGTCTCACCACTAGAGGACACCTCCGTAATAGTCTTAGGATGGTTGGTCCTGTGTCTAGTGTTCCGGGTAGATTCAGCCAGATCAGCGATCAGCTGCCACGCTTCTGTCGCCGTCTTGTACTTCTTCAGAGAACCATTACTTGCAGCATCTAATGTAGTTTTATCTTAAGGCTTTATACCTCGTGTAAAGTAACTAATCAACACCATCTCATCGATCTTGTGGTGGGGACATGAGTCCAAGAGGTTTCTGAAACGTTCCTAATATTCGTAGAGGGTCTCTAATTCTCCTTGGATAATGCAGGAGATCTCTTTCCTTAGTCTATCTGTAACTTCAGCTGGAAAGTATTTGTCCATAAACTCCCTCCTGAGCGCGTCCCAGTCGGTAACTACTGCCTCCGGTTGAGTGTAGTACCACTCCCTCGCCTTTCCCTCAAGAGAAAACGGGAAGGCCATAAGCAAAATAGTAGTTTCATCTGCACCATGACGCCTAACAGTAGAACAGGCTATCTAGAAATCCCTGAGGTGCTTTATGGGCTCCTGAGCAGGTAAGCCATGAAACTTGGGTATCAAGTTGATTAGCGACGTCTTCAGTTTAAAATCTGCAGCCAGATCTGGGTGACGCGCTTGATACGCTTGCAGGGTAAAATCTGGGGCTCCTGCCTCCTGGAGGGTAATCCTCTTAGGTGCTGCCATGTCACCTGCACATGAATCAACTGAATCAGTAGTAGAGGAGCTTGTTTCCTTCTCAAATGGCGGTTCAGATTCGCTCTCAGATAAGACTGGTGAATTGGCAACAACCACTTCACCACCCTCAGAGGCTAACCGACGCCGAGCTCGCCTAATACGGGAAAGAGTTCTTTCAATTTCAGGATCAAAAGCGGCTGAGCTCGGATCAGGCAGTGAACGCGTCATTCAATGAAAGAAACATACA
Source organism: Arachis hypogaea (assembly GCF_003086295.3). Taxonomy (NCBI): domain Eukaryota; kingdom Viridiplantae; phylum Streptophyta; class Magnoliopsida; order Fabales; family Fabaceae; genus Arachis; species Arachis hypogaea. The sequence goes on along the minus strand of NC_092047.1, from coordinate 69,400,824 downwards.
GCTCATGGTAACAAAATAAAATAACATAAAATGCAAATAAATAAATTCCAACTAATAAATTAGCACTCTATTGCAACTCCCCGGCAACGGCGCCAAAAATTGACACGTCAGAAATTTGTAGATTAAGAATTATTAAGAAAAATGGCATTGCAAGTACAGCTCTTAACCAGCAAAAATCAACTTGTCAATTTAGAAAAGAGTTGTCACAAATTTTAGAAATAAAATACTGGGAGTATGAGTCCCAGGTCGTCTCCCAACGAGCTGCAGGAAGATGTGCTATTTTATTAATCAGAGGTTTTCCAAAATGGTTTTTTAGTTTGATAAACAGGAAATTAAATTAGAGAATTTATGTAATTTAAATAAAATCTCGACCAGGAGAAGATTAATCGGAAGTTCTATCCTTGTTGGAATTTTCTCAAGATCAATCAATAATTAGTAGTTGTTTCCACTTAGTTAACCCTCAACGAATGAGGGAAAGTCAAGTTAAAAGTTAACTTCTATTCACAAGTCCTAATCCTCTCCCTTGGAAAGGATTAGAGTTAGTGACTAACAAGCCAACCAACAACGAACCAATTATAATTGAACTTCTTGAGTATTCCAACTCAAGGTTCTCCTTTTAATCAACTCCCAATCAAGTTGGAAAACTACTCCAATATCATAAATGTAGACTTTTCAAAATAAAAAGGGGAAATAAAAAGAGACATGATAAACAATAATCAAAGAGATCAATTAAAATAAAAATAGTCTTGCATTAATGAACTCTAAAAGTAATCCAATGTTAACTCTGGACAGATTAAGGATATGAAAGAGTAAGTAAAAAGTAAGTAAACAAACTAGAATGACCAAGTCCGGAGGTAGACTCTTCTTAATAACCGAAGCCAAAATCTTCAAATCCTCAATTATGAGTATCTAGAAAAAAAACCTAGGGGAAGAGTGAAAATCAGATCTAAAAACTAAAAATTATGCGGAATGAATGTCGTCATTTGTCTCTGCATGTTTCCTGGCTCTAATCTACGTTTCTGGGCCGAAAACTGGGTTAGAACGCGACCCAGAATTCACGCCAGCAACTTTTGTAAATTCTGCAGATCGCGCACGCCACGCGACCGCGTTGTCCACGCGTTCGCGTCATCCGGCATTTTTTCGTGCCACGCGTGCACGTTGTCCACGCATTTGCGTCACTTGTGCAGCTTCCAATCCACGCGGTCGCGTCAGGCACGCGAGCACGTCATTGCAATTTTCTCCAATTCGCGCGGTCGCGTGAGCCATGCACCCGCGTCACTTCTCGCTGGTCATCTCCTCAACTTCTTGTGTTCCTTCCATCTTTGCAAGCTTCCTCTTCATTCTCTAAGCCATTCCTGCCCTATGAAACCTGAAACACTTAACACACGGATCACAACATCGAATGGTATAAAGGAGGATAAAATAAAAAATATACAATTAAAAGATCTTTAGGAAGCAAGTTTTCAATCATAGAACATTTTTAGGAAGGATTTGTAAATACATGCAAATCATATGAATAAGTGGATGAAGACTTGATAAAACCACACAATTAAACACAATATAAATCATAAAATAGTGGTTTATCACAGAGCGGAAGCAGAAATGGGAGAAAAGGGCAGAGGAGGCTGTAAGGTGGTGCTGCCAGCGGCGATGCCCACTCCGGCGACAATGGCGCCGCGGTTGCTTGATGGCGGTGGAGCAGAGATTAAGAACGGAGGTAGAGCAGGGAGGGCGGTTGATATAGAGAGAGGGCCGAGGAATGAAAAAGAGAGGGAGAGCGAGGAAGAGGTGGTTGTGGCGACGGTGTGGTGTCGCCGGAGGTCACTGGTTGTGGAGGGAGAAAGGAGAAGGGTGTTTGTGGTGAGTGAGGGAGAAGGAAAAGAGACGTTGGGGTGAGGGACGAAAGGGGGTTGCGCAAATGCGCTAGGGCTTCGCGTCCCTGGGGTAAGTAAAAATTTGAATCCACGCGTGCGCGCACCGTGCGCGTCCACATGGGTGAGAAAATAAGGAAGTGGCACGGAAGGGCCATATGCGCCTACGCGTAGATGGGAGAATTGGGGATTGGCGCGTACGTGTACAGTGCACGTCTGCGCGGGTGTGCTTGGCCAGAGGCACAAAAGAGGCCCAAAGTTGGCACAGCTCTCGGGTCCCTTGGCATGGTTGATGCTATAACGCATCGACGCGCGCGCGCACTGTGCGCGTTCGCGTGGATGGCTTGAGGTTATTGAATGGGCACGGAGGCGCCAGGTGTGCCAACGCGTGGGTAAGGAAACAGGAAGTGGCACAAACGCGTACAGAGTGCATCCGCGTGGGTTGAGGCACAGAGTTGGCCCAAAATTGGCACAAATCTCTGGTCCTTGGCCCAGAAAACTTAAATACGCAGCCGACGTGCGCACACACTATGCGCTTGCGCGTGGCTTGGATTTCTCCTTTTTTTTATAAGAGCCTCAAAAAGAGCTTATAACCTTTCCATCATTCTCTAAGATTCTAAAACTAGCTAAGATGCAAAATTAAACACACTTTTGAAACATTGGAGATTTTTCAAACAAATTGAGAAAACTTGCAATCCAAGCAAAAACTCAAATTCAAAGAATCATCCCTAATTAAAGCATAGAATGTATAAACACCTTAGCAAGCAAAGCAAAATATACTAAGAAGTAAAGAAATTATATACAATGGAACCCAATTCATTCATTCATTATATCTACAAGAGAATGGAAAGAGTTTACCATGGTGGGGTGTCTCCCACCAAGCACTTTTAGTTTAAGTCCTTAAGTTGGACAATTAGGAGGCTTCTTGTCAAGGTGGCTTATGCTTGTATCCATCCTTGAACCTCCAAGAGTGCTTGTCCTTCAATCTGTTGTCAGATGTTCCAACCTTCTTCACCAAGCTTTGGTGAGGTTCTCTCCAAAATATGAGCTCCCAAAATTGATTGCTATGATGTGATCCAGGATCCCATACTTTGTCTTTGCACCCATCTTCTAGTTGATCGACTTGATTCCATCCGGGTGACAAGAAAGCAGAATTCTCATGAAAGCACCAAACTATCCTCCTAGACCCATTCAATTGAGCATTGCACCAATTCATGCTCTTCAATTTTGAGCTTCCAACCATAATGAGTCTAGATTTAGAATGCCAACTACTAAACATCCTCCTCTTTCGCTTAATTCCACAAAGTGCCCTAAGTTGGCCATCCGTCTCAAGCAAACCATACTCAAGTGGGATAATAAAGCTGAGAGTTAGAAGTTTTACCCACTCAAGCGAAGGATTGGATGGCGAACTAGGTGGAGGAGTTTCCAAAGATCTTGATAAAGCATGCTCTACTCCCGTCCATCCTCTTCTAGAGGCTTCCACCACTTGGCAAGGTTTTTCAAGTTTCTCCTCTTACCAAGCTTCCTCAAGTTCACATTCTTCTTCACCAATTTTTTCTATCTCTTCCCCATCACTCTCATCATAAATAGGAGGTCTAGTGAAGTCTACCTCGTCATAAATTTTAAACATTGTGGGGAAGGGCTCTTCAAACTCGAAAGGATCATATGTTGATGCGGAATCATCATAGATAGGAGGGCTTGTTGCTTGGAACATTTCTTCCAGTTCCTCACTTACAATAGGTCTTGGAGGTTGCACGTCCTCCTCAACCTTGCTTTCTAGTCCACCGGGAGAAGGCTCAACAAGATTGTCAAGGAAATTGGTCAATGTGGGCAAAAAATCACTAGTGATGGAATCCACTTCCTGATCAATTTCCTTCAACTCTCCGTTTACTTTTGCAACTTTACTCTCCTCTTTAACATCTCTTCCATACTCTGTGGAGGAGGGTTCTTCAACTTGAGATTCCCTTATGTGCTCAACATATCCCAAACATCCACCCACTACTTTCTTTTGTTTGCTAATCTCTACCTTCTCCTCTTGTTGCACTTCTTACTTCAACTCTTCTTCCTCACCATGGAGCTTCAAGTTCATTCCTTCACTAAGCTCCTTGATTGTTTATCCACATTTAACAATGGGGGTACTTATGGTGCATGAGCTTAGGTGGGATGTTAGGTGATTCACGGCTTCTACCATGCTAGCTATCATTGCTCTTAGCTCCTTAAACTTAGTTTCATCCTCCTCTTATCGCCTTAAGATACGAGATTCAAGGTCTCTCAGTTCTAATATGAAGGTTTTGTCGGGAGGTGGTGGTGGAAGATAGGGTTCGGTGTTTGAGGGAAGATTGTTGATGTTGGAAGGTGGTTCATATTGGTGGAATTCTTGAGGTGGTGTATGTAAAATTTGTGGTTCTTGGGAGTATTGGTATTGGGATGGTGGTTGTTCTAGATATGGTTCATATGGTAGTTGATATGGTGTGTATGAGTTATGGTCATATGGAGTTGAATGGTGGTGTGAGGCTTGTGAGTATGGTTTATGGCTATATTGAGGAATGGGATCATATGCATATGACGATTGTGGTTGACAACCACAATGAGGATCATCACACACATTGGCTTGATACACATTAGGATCAGGATTATACCCATAATAGTTCGGAGGAGGTTGTTGCCATGAAGGTTGTTTATAAGTTTGGGGACCTTCCCATCCTTGATTTCCAAATCCTTGATATATATCCTCATTAGAGCTTTCATTTCCTACAACATAAGTTGAACTATACTCATAGCCAAAAGGATGAGAATTCATAGTGAAAGAGAAGATAAAAACAAAGATTAATAAGAAACAAAGAAAATAAAATCCTAAACTAGCAAAAACTAGCAAACAACTCAAAATTCAAGCTATTCACAATATATACAATAGCCAATAACATAGCACCATTGTGTTTCTCCGACAACGGCGACCATTAATTTGATGAGAGAAGAATCGTTTTCGGTCTAGATTTTCTTCCTAAAGAAAGGAATTACTTCGTTGCAAGCATAGCTCCAAACCAACAAACAACTCTCCCATCAAATTAAAATATCGGTTTTGTCACAAGTACAAACCCCAAATGAAAATTTACCGAAGTATTTGGACTCCGGGTCGTCTCTCTAGGAAACAATAGAATGCTCAATTACTGGCTATAAAGGGGTAGGGGTTTTTTTGGCTTATAAGAGGGCAAGAAAAGTAAATTCGGCAAGTGATTAAAGAAAACAAGTTAAAGAACTCTTGGCTAAGACTTAGGTAATTGAGATCATCATCCTTGTCAACAAATCGAATATTGATAATCATGAGAGGCCAACCTATTAAGTCTACTTCCCAAAAGCTTTAAGTACGTCAAATAGGTTTGATCACATCAACCCATAAGTCCCAACCTACCTACTAATTAACTTAGTAGTGGGTTAGCGTCAATGGGTGTCAAATTGATCACCAAGGGTTCTCAAATCACCAAATCCATTATACCCAATGACTCAAATTTACCCAATTCCCTTAGCTTAGACCAAGAGTTGACAAAACTACTCAAAAACTAAGGAGAACATTTCATCAAACACATAGAGTGCAATAGAAATAAGCATCATAAATTGCAAGAATAATAAAGTCTACCAACTACTAATTGTAAGAAATGTAATATCACAACTCAATTCTTTAATGAAAAAAACATCAACATCAAATTGCATTAAATGTAAACCAAATCCAACATGAGTTCATCGTCACAAAAGAGACATAAAAGAGAAATTAATATTACAACTAAGAGAATCAAGGTATAGAAATGAGAAATTATAAAGGAAACAAGATGAGATCAAGAAATTAAACATGGATATAAAATAATCTAACCTAATTCTAACCTAATTCTAGAGAGAAGAGGGAGCTTCTCTCTCTAGAAAACTAACTAAAGGCTCATGTTGGCTAAACTAATTGCTCCCCCTTTGCTTGGACTTCAATTCTGCATGAAATACACTCAGAAACAAGTTGGATTTGGGCCTGGGCAGCTCATAAATCGCCCCCAGCATTTTGCCTTTAAGTGGGCCATGTGAGAGTATCGGCGCGTGTGCGCTATGTGTGCGTGCGCGTCGATTGGCAAAATCTTCACCCGGACGGACGCGGCATGTACGCGTGCGCGTATTTATGTAAGACCACTTTTGCGCGTGCGCGCCTTGTACGCGTGCGCGTCGATTGATGCATTCCCAATCTTTGTTTCTTCATACATTCTCCTCTTTGCATGCTTTTCTCCTCATTCTTTCCATCCAATACTTGCCTTATGGACCTGAAATTACTCAACAAACATATCAAGGCATCGAATGGAATTAAAGTGAATCAAAATCACCAATTTAAGGGCCTAAAAAGCATGTTTTTACACTTAAGCACAATTCAAGGGAGAATTACAAAACCATGCTATTTCATTGAATAAATGTGGGAAAAGGCGGTAAAATCCCCTAAAATAAGCACAAGATAAATCACGAAATCAGAGTTTGTCAGTATATATAGCATTATTCTCAACCAAATCAAAGTTTAGCGGTATTAGGAACAAATATATATTGTGCCACTGGATATTGTGGTAAGCTAAATTTCTTATTCACTGCTGATTCCTGTTCAGTTCAGTCAGAATGTTAATATTGGTTCACCTGATTCTTATGTGTTCTGTTGAGTTCTTTTGCATGAAGAAAACTTTTTTCTTCATGAATGAATATTTTTCACGTCATATTCAGCATATGAATTGTGTTCGGTTGGGTGAAAATTTGATTTAACTGATCTTCGTTTTGCAGAATTTTATGTTGGGAACACATGGCGTGGAGTACATTGATAAAATGACAAACAAGGCATACCGGTTTGATGTTGAGCAGTATGCCCACCACCGCCAGTTTCTTGACAAAAGAAAACTTGTTTCGCATCCATTTGTAAGTTGTAATTTATAAACATTCTTCAATAATTCTCTCATTTGTTATTTGTTTCCACTAAAATATTCTATCATTTACCCACAATTCAGCTATTTGTGCCAATTTGTAACGGAGCTCATTGGTGGTTGTGGATTGCTGATGTCAAGAAAAAGAAATTCTATGTGCTTGATCCTATCAATAAACCGAAAAAACATATACTTGAATCAAGAGTGATGCTGAACAAATTTGTTGTAAGTTATTTTCTTGTAAATTATTCAAATAATTTAGTATATGAAATGAGTTCGATTCACTGTTTATGCTTCTTTTTTTTTTTGTGTCCCTTTCAGGGATTAATAATTTCTCAGATGAGGGTTTACGCTGGGGCGAAACTCTTAATGGAAGATGGGCTGGGAAAAGAAGCAGAGTATATCCAACTGAATGGTGAACGTACAGAGTAAGAATCTTTCTCTTCTATAGTCCTATATTTAATTTATTTTATTTTGTATACCATTAATCGTATTATATTCAATTCTTGCTTAGCTATGATTGTGGAATATACGTCATGAAATGGCTTGAAACAATCGATCCACGAAAGATCAAGAGCGGGAAGAGATATAAATATAGAGTTTGGACACAAGTAAGTACTTTCTAAATTAATAAACTTCTTTCTTTTCTTATTTTAGTTGAGTTCATTTGTTATGTAACTAATTCCTTTCAATTGAAATGTAGGAAGAGATTGATGACTTCAGGTACCAATATGGTCCAAATCTTCTGTTGCATGAAATGAACAAAATCAGAAAGCAAGTGATTAGGAAATCTAAAGCAATAAGACTGTCAAAGCCTTCTGCTGCCCTCTCCAGCCCTTATTGTAAATTCACATATGGAGATTTAGATAGTAAATAAGATATACTGTGATTCACTAGTTGTATTTGACAATATTTTGTTTAACTTATTTAAAAAAATAATGTATATATGTGAATATTAATGTAAATGCTAATCTATGTATCTAATCTTAATATCAATAACTTTTTCAATGTATTCAATGTACTCATCTGAGATGTTAATTTATAAATCTCTTGGAACTATCTGGCTGTTGTTTTATTTCAGGTTCTCAGTGATTGCAATCAGTGTATTTACAAATATATTAGAAACACCAAGAAACACAGTGAACCGAAATTAATACACTAGCCGAACCGAAAGTTTCAAATACACTGAACCCTAAACCTCTAAAACCCTAAAATCCTAAACCCATAAACCTCTAAAACCCTAAAACCCTAAAGCCTAACACTAAACCCTAAACCCTAAAATCCTAAACCCTAAACCCTAATCTATAATCCCCTAAACCCTAAACTCTAAATCCTAAAACCCTAAAGCCTAACACTAAACCTTAAACCCCTGAACCCTGAACCCTAAATCATAAACCCTAAATCCTGAATACTAAACCCTGATTCCCGTTTCTCAAAACAAATTCTAATTATTCAACTTAGAAATTAATACACCGAATCAAAAAACTGCAAATATCAATATAGAATTTCACAAAAAAAGTGACTATTCATTAAACAATAACAACAGTCAGAAATTACCCCTGCTATAACCATGGTGAACCGAAATTTGCTCATGGATGAACAAAAATTTACATTAATAAAAGCTAAAACTTGTACAATCCTCTCTTGGATAATTCATATCTGGTACATTGTAAAGAGTGGAGCTTGACTGAATCAATGATGCAGAGTCTAAAAGGTTTAACTACAAAAGACATAATTAATTATATATTAGCAAAATGAACAATTGAATTTTTAACTAATCAAAAGCAAGTCAATTTTCCCTCGCTTGGAGCTGTATCTTTCTTTTTCTTCATGGCATTTGAGATCTTTTTTTCCAGATTTTGATCCAAGTCTGTTCTAGGGCCGACCTCTTGTTTTGACACGTGGTGGGCTTTGAAGGTCATTCACATTGCTTAATGCCGCTTCTTTGTGTGTTAACAAACTTTTTTCTTTGCTTCTCTCTTGATATTCTTCCATCTCCACCATGACCTTATCAAATGCTCAGTGTAGAATGATAACGAGGATTCTTGTTAAGGTTTGGAATCGATCAAAACAAGCATCAATTCGTTGGTAGCATAGTCCAAACCAACAATGAATTCTCAAGATCAAATATTAAATCCAATACAAAATAATCGAGAGTATTTAGCTCCCGGGTCGTCTTCCCTAGGAGTTGCAATAAAATGTACAATTATTGGCTATTAGAGAGCATGGAGAATTGAGAATGAAAGCAAGAGAGCAAGAGATATAAATAGCAAGAAAGTAAATGAGCATGCAAGGAATGTAAATGGCAACTCTTGGCAAGAATTGGGGAATTTAGGATTCCTATCCTAGTTATGGACCACAAACATAGCAATTGTGTGGAATCAATCCAAATCAGTCAATCCTCCTTGAGAATTAGTCAAAAGGCGTAATTGATCTCAATCCATAAGTCCTAGTCAACTCACTAATTACCTAGTGAAAGACTAGCGTCAATGGAAACCAAACCAATTAACCATTCTCATACAATGCGAAATGGACATCCACAACTCAGTTCCACCCAAACACCCAGTTTCTCAACCAAGAGTGTGAAAATTAAACATGCAAGAAATTAAACATCAAAGCAATTAAAAGTCAAAGCAATTAACTGCAAGGAAAGGAAACTTAAAATGCAAGAAAACCTCTTGGCAAGTAATTGAGAGTTAAAGTTACCTATCCTAGCCATTGACCACAAACACATAATGATTATGAAGAATTAATCCTACTTAGTCAACCTTACATTGAAGATAAGTCAAATAGGCATAGTTAATTTCAATCCCTAAGTCCTATGTCAACACTAAGGGGTCACACAGAGTCAAGGGAGACCAAATCAACTAACTACTCTAATATATCAAACAAGAATGGACATCAATGACTCAAAGATCACCAATGTCACCAATTTCAAGCCAAGAGTTAAGAAAAACTAAGTGAAAACTAAGTCAAGCATTTTATCAAACACTTGGTGTGCATGAAACTAAAATAATATTAAAAATTCATTAAATAAATTCTAAAGCTACCAAAGCAAGAAAATGATAACAACAACTAAGAAAAGCAATAAATGAGCATAAAACATAAATTTGTATTAATTGTAAATTAAAATAACAAGAGTGTCATAAAACATAAAAATGACAAAATAAAGGAAATAATAAGAGAAATGAAGAAGAAGAACAAAGAAGCAATAACAATAAATGACAAGGAAAAGTAAATAGAAACAAGAAGTAAAAGTAGAAATTACAAGAAATTAAAATAAAGAACCCTAATTCTAGAGAGAGGGGGAGCTTCTCTCTCTAGAAAATGAACTACATGACTAAAATCTAACCCTAGTTGCTCCACCCTTTCACATAGAGTGAGGCCTTGTTTAATATGGGAAGAATCAGCTTCAGAAGGTCCAAAAACTGGGCTCTGGAGGCCCAGAAATCACCCCCAGCGATTTCCATTAAGTGAGTCACGTGCTGGGACGTGTGCGGACACACAGGTGTATGCGTACACACACATGCTGATTTTCTTCTTGTGCGTACGCACAGGCGGTTGTGCGTACGCACACATGGCTGTGTCTGTGTGGCTCTCATGCGTACGCACACTCCAATGTGTGCTTCTCCTTTGTTTTCTTCATGCTTTCTCCCTTTGTACATGCTTCCTTCCACTTTTGCCTTGTCAAACTTGCCTTTAGGACCTAAAATCACTCAACAAACACGTCATGGCATCGAATGGCATAAAAATGGGATAAAAGTGATTAAAATAAGTACAAAATAGCATATTTTTACATTTAGGCACAATCTAGCGAGAAAACACAAAAGCATGTTATTTTGATGAATAAATGTGGGTTTGTATGATGAAATCCACTTAAATCAAAGCAAAATATATCGTCAAATATGGATTCATCATAGAATTCCGGTCAACTCTTCAGACTCTGATGCAAATTCACATATATTGTGCGACCGAAACACCAATTCATCAAATCTCTTACTTCTCGGCTCCAATAGAGGTTCATCTTGGCTGTTTTTTATGTGTGTATGTCTCCTCTTTATCTTCTTGCTCCAGCGTTCCAATATGTATTTCGGTGCCACGTTATTCACTCGCTCAAAGTTTAGGACGCTTAGCGAATGGTGGCACAATATGCCCCTAGACTCAAACAGCAAGCAATGGCACTTCACATCTCATGATACTGCGTCGTAGGTGACGACAAACTTGTGGAATGTGGAGTTGGAAACCTGCTCTATGACTTCATATGTTGTGAAACCTAGGGTGGAATGCATTGATCTTGTGATACAGTTCACTTTACCTCTAAATTGAGCTTGAACTTCCCTGAACTTCTCATGGGTATATACATGCTGAAACTGTGCCTCTATCGCTGATTTTGTTACGCACGGTATCAGGGTGTGAAAATCTGCAGCATCAAATTCTCTCTCTGCTTCCTAGGCAATTGCCGTATTACTTCACAAATTGTCTCAAGGAGCTATTCTGTGTAATGAACTTGTTGAAAAATAAATGCATGCTCTCGCTCCTTTGTGTGCTTCTCATTCCGGCCCAGAAGTGGTGATCCAAGTAAACTGGAATCCATATATGCCGATCCTTATATAGCTCTGCAAAACAAACCGAACCCATAAGGTGTGGTGAACCGAAAACAGTGCATGCTTTTGGAAAAAAAGATATGAGCATTAATTCGAATTGAAACCTCAATTACCTGAAACCCACTTGTTGCCTCCGAGGCAATACTTTGTAAGGAAATCGTTCCAGTTTTTGTCAAATGCGTCTTTTGTGTACGAGTTTCAAACAACATGACTCGTCTCTTGTTCAATATCAATGTGTCCCTTGTAGCCGTTTAATTTGCTTGGGATCTTCTTCATAATTTGTCAGATGCACCAACGGTGAATTGTTGTTGGCCTGCACAGCTCAATTGCCCTTTGAATCGATGCGCATTGATCGGTAAGAATACCTTTTGGTGTCTTTCCTCCCATGCAACGTAGCCAACACTCAAATAGCCATTTGAATGATTGGATGTCCTCATTTTTTATCAGCGCGCATCCGAGAAGTGTCGACTGGTCGTGGTGATTCATGCCCACAAAAGAACCTAAAACCAAATTGTACCTGCATAAATAACAAGCAGACTGTAGTGAACCGAAATATATACATGCACTGAACATCAAAATATATTTGAATGAACCGATTACCTATTTGTGTTATAGGTGGTGTCAAATGAAACCATGTCTCTGAAATACTCAAATGCAGCCCTGCTTCTTGCATCGGCCCAGAATACATGTCTAATGCAGTGATCGCCTTCAAGGTTGAGCTCAAAGAAGAAATTTTGGTTCTTCTCTTTCATTCTTACTAGGTACTTCCCAAATTCGTTGGCATCATCTTCTTCGGAAATATTCCGTACTTCCCTTATGATGTAACTCCTCACATCTTTTTCAATAAAACCTAGTTCACGGTGGCTGCCAGCTGCTGCCACAAATGATTGGTAAGTTTTGCTCGGTCTGATTCTGGCTTCCTCGTGGGTTTCGATGGTGCGATGCACAAATATGCTAAGCTCCCTGTGTTGTTTGAGAATCTCAGCCTGGTTTTGGACAGCAAGGATGCGAGTGATTCAGAATAACTTTGGAAATTGTCCAAACACCAACGTCCTTCATTATGTGTACATAAATCCTAGCTGGATAGTTTAACCCAGCTGAGGGATTTGTCTTCAGAGTTGGAGATATCTTGGATTTCCACCTCCCCTCTCTGGTGCATACAATTAGATGATTCTTAATCTTGTCTCCGTCCCGAGTCGTATTCCTTATTTTCGTAGAAAAATTGGCAAGTTTGGAATAATGTTTGTAGAACTTTGCAGCTTCTTCTAATATCTAAAAAATCATCCCCACATTTGAGACAAATCTTTCATCCACAACACAGCTGGTCTGCACGGTGAACCGAAAACTTCATTAACGGTGAAACAATTCTATAATACTTACCGAACCGAAAGGTTACTAACAGTAAACGAAAGATAATCCATTATACAAAACCAAATTCAAAACAACTCTGTCTACAATTTAGATAGTATCAATTCAATTCAATTCAATTCAGATTCAGATCACCTTCGTACATTCAATTCAATTCAAATAAAATTAGCAATTGCATTCCATTGAATTCGATTCAAAATTCAATAATCCAAACCTCATCAAATTGATGCGTTTTCGAAGAATAATCGTACTCATTCAACTGATTTGAAGTTGATTCATTCATTGTTTCAATTCAAAACTCCAGATCAAAGAAAAAACAAAGAAGAAGAAGAAGAACGACGAAGCTAATTACGTCAAAGTCAATCCAGATCCATAATGCAAAGAACAAAGAATTTTATTAGGTTGAAGAAGAAGGAAAACGCGACAACAGAACAAAGTTTATGTTGAGAAAGGTTTACATTCAGAAAAGTTTATCACGAAGAAAAGGTTTACGTTATATACGTTATATGAGGCGCGTGTATAACAAACGACTGTGGGGTGAGGGACGGCGCGTGTGAAGGAAGTTACTTGGATAATATCCATGTATTTTTTACATGGATATAGAACTTTTTCAAATAAAATAATATATTTATGTATAAAATATATAATTTAAAAATATATTTTTTTTTTGTGATTTATTATTTAAATCGATTAACTACTAAAAAGTAGCAAAAGTTTGATTGGTTAACGAATTTGACAATTTTTTTCGTTTTTTGAGCAGTTCTTTCTTTCCCAAGCAAGTTTTACCTTGAACCAGACCCGTTTGGTGTCAATTCCTAATTAATTGGTTCGAATCAGTTGTTTTAATCTCGTTCTCAGAACCATGTTAGTGACTTAAATTATGCTACCTTAATTCTCAATTCTTCACCACCACTACCACCCCCACCCCAACCCCAATCCTTGCCACCACCATTCAAATCCTTTCTCATCCAAATCTCATCCCCAGCTTTCGCCACTGTCACCGCCTCCTTTTCACCCTCCTTCAAATCACATATCCCACTCTTCTCCTCTGCTTTTACCAAATTTCAATTACGAGATCTTCCTTCCATTTCCACACTCTAAATCTTCCAATTTCATTTTTTGATTTGCTTCGTCGCTTTGCATTCATATCAAGATTCGACAATTATTAGAGTTTTGGCTCTTAGGGTTGGCTTTGATAATATTGTACTTCATCTCGCGAGATCTTCTTGTCGACCATTTCTGTTTCTTACTCGTTTGATTTATTTGTCTTTGTGAAAATCATCATCGTTGTTGTTGTTTTGGTTGTGCTATTGCGGTTATCGTACGGTTTTGGTGTGGACACAGGTCTAGCAGATTACTATATGCTTCCAAGGATGAGATCTAGCGAAGGAGAGGTTGTGGAAGGGACTGAAAAAACTAATAGCAGCAGCAGCAACAACAACAACGACAATGGCGTATGTGGTGGTGTTGTTGCCACCTTTTTTCACAAGAGCTGAGTTGTTTGGGGGCTAACTGTCTGCTCGTTCTCTAGTGCTGCCAAGGATTCGACAGTTAACGACACTGACCAGAGCAGAAACAACGACGACAGCAGTAACATAAATGTTGAAGTGGACCTTAACTAGTTTTGTGGTAAAGGAAAGGAGGCTGCAATGGTAGTAGTGGTAGCAATGGTGGCGGTGGTGGGAGCCGCTAGAGATGAGAGTTGGATGAGGAAGATTTTGGATGATGGTGGCAAAGGATTCGGAATTAGAGTGGCGGTGATGGTGAAGAGTTAGAATTTGGTGGGGTAGGTTAGATTCAAAAGGTTAGTCTAAGAATTTTGAATAATTACAAATTCAGGTAATTTTGTTAACTGAAGGCTATCTTTCATAGGTACAAAATTAATTTCATTTTTTACGATATATTTATCAACATTTTAAATATTTATAAATAGAAATGATAGTTTACTTATTATATGATAAAACTAGGGACCAAAGTCCCGAGAAAAAAGGAAATTAGAATTCATATGATTTAACAAGGAAAAACAACTATTTGTACCCATGAACTTTACGAACGCTGACAAAAGTACCCATTAAAGAAGGAAACTAATGTATCCATTAAAGATGGATTCCGTACGACAAAAATACCCAAATCCTAAATTTATGTTGACTTTTTAATAAAATTCCAGAATTACCCCACCATTATCTTCAACCCCTCCTCTCTTCTTTCCCAAATCTCAAACACCTCCATTGCCACTACCTTAATCACCTTCTATTCTCTACTACTCTACTAACCACCACTACCGCCATCTTTCCACGCTGACGATGACAAAGACGACAACAAGACAACCAGGCAATCCATCCGTTCCCACGCAACGCTAGATGGAGAAGCTCCGGAAGTGAGGCTGAACCGAGATCCAGCGCGCAAGGTCCTGTGGTGCAATTCAACTCCTCCTAGGTTCACTTCAAGCTCATGGACTCCATGGAAAAAAGTCCTATATTTACAACAGTACAAATTACAAATTTATTATATAATTAACGAAGTTTAACTTTCTCACTCTCCCAAATCACCACCATCATGTGCAAGATTCCTGTGTTACTCACATGCGACCCCACCAAGGCGATCTTGCCAAAGTTTCAATTTTTAGCATCCAAAGGTGCTTCTCCTTCTGACATTGTATTGAAAGTGATGGAGGAAAGGTGGTGATGGTAATGGCGGTAATACAGTGTTGATAGGATTTAAGATTGGAGAAGTGATGATGAGAAGTAAAATTAAAAGTTAGAGTGAAGTTGTTGTTGCTGTGACAATGGAGAAGGAGGAAGATGAGGCTGACGGTTGGTGACGGTGGCGGTGATGATAGTGTTGGTGGAGGTGGTAAAATTGATGAAAAGAATAAAGAGAGATTTAAAATTTGCTAAAAAGGGTATTGAGATTAAGGTTAGAAAAATGGTAATTTGAAGTTTTTAGGTATTGAGATTAGGGTATTTAGGCAATGGAGGTGTTTGAAATTTGAAAAAAAAGAGAGGAGGGATTGAAGATAATGGTGGGGGTAATTCTAGAATTTTATTAAAAAGTCAACATAAATTTAAGATTTGGGTACTTTTGTCATACAAAATCCATCTTTGATGGACACAACATTAGTTTCCTTCTTTAATGGATACTTTTGTCATCATTCGTAAAATTCATGGGTACAAATGGTTGTTTTTTCATTTAACAAATCTGAACATTTCTAAGCCAAACACATGCATATTAACAACCAAATTAAATTACAAAAAATGCCACCGAGTTAGCAAAGGAAACTTAGTCAATGGAATCAGCAATCTCACCTAACTTGTATAAAGGACGACCCAAAAGATATTCATACCGTGACTTTGGCACAAGATTTACAATAGATAGGACCACCACCAAGCAACTGGTTCTTCGATCTTACCAACTTTTAAACTCTCTCAAGCTGTGTTTCTCTTCTGTTACCGACCTACAGTGAGTAAAATGGTTCTAGAGTCGGTCCATTCAAACACACTGATGCGATCGAAAAGTGCCATTTGAAAGCAATTTGACTATCGCTTTCTCAATTCGTTGAGAACCTGAGCCAGGTCTCAAAATATTAGCATCTCCCCATGTTAAGCATGTGCTGTTTCCAGACTCACCTAAGCACCATCCACCAGGAACAACTGATCCAGGACTCCGTCTCAGAAGTTTTTGGTCAATTAGATCAAGCACAGGATCATCTGGTTGAAATTTCCGAGCGAAGACAGCTCCGCTGCGAATCATGTCATCAAAATCACTGGAATTAAGAGGTCGAGGATCACTTATGTGACGGTTGTCATACATAGCATATAATAAGTTCTGATTTATGACTGTCCTGTTGAACTGACGTGAATTACAAAGAACAGAGGGGAAATAGTTGGACAGCGACCAGGGTGTGTTTGAAAAATACATCAGCAGTAGCCGTGGAAGGTTGTCTGCTCCCAAGATGCAGAACTCCAGAAAACTGCGAGTCAGGATAGAAAAAGAGGAACCTACACAAAAAGGAGTTAGTACAATTAACACAACTATCTCCGAAGAAAAAAGAATATTGCTAGATGAAATTATATATATGATAATAATTCTTTTTTAAAAGTGGTACAAAAAATATCAAGTAATTTAAGCAATTATGAGAAAACCACGGAAGAGAAGGCAAAAACAAAGGATTTGGCTCCTCTAAAGTGAGGGATTAACCTTGAGGATACAGCCCAAAAATAGCCCATAAATTGATAAGAAATTGAAGTAAAGTTTAGATAAGGACAAGAGCAACAAAAATGGATCAGTTAAAATGTCAAGTATTTATAAGTAGTAGCTAATTTATAGTTTAAAATCTATACTCTAATATAATTGGCCGAAGATAAAGTTTTTTTTATTGAAACATAGTTTCGACCCGCAATGTTGTATGGATCAGAATTCTAGGCAGTGAACTGCAATCACAGCCAAAAAGAAGAATATCACAGATGAGGATGCTGCAGTAGATAAGATTACTCATATAAAGAAGTTAAGAGAAGTAACTTATGATGGTTGGGGCAAGGAAGACTACCTAAACATGCCAGGATTATGTAAGATAAAACAGACAATCACCCTTCAAAGATAGTACATCAAACTGAAAAAGACATAAACAGACACTAGTTAATAGTAGGGTACACGGAGCACCAAGATAACTTCAGTATGTGACTTGCTTATGGTTTTCATTTCCAATTTTCATCTCTAACCAGATTCTACTGCTCATCTTGCTAAGCTCACATTCTCGGTACACTATTTCAGTTCATAAATGGAAACCATGTGATTCCAAAGCTTCCTTCAGAACTCTAATTTATCCTTTATTCCACCTCTACTGTATCTGAAAGCAAAATTCCATAATTTCATTGCACCAGATACACCTTACTGGAAATGAAATCACTATTTTAGCATAAGCTTTAGCTTTAGGTGCATTCAGAAAAACTGTGATGCTGCAGTTTGTGAAGATAGCAACATCAAGCACGATTTAAGTGAAAATTATGTCAATTGTTTAACAACAATCACAATCATATCTTTTTCTATTGATGTTGAAGTTTATAGCCTCTATTACCAATAACATGAAAAGCTAAAAGTACATGCAGACTCAGAGCAAAGGCATTCAACAAAATCATACCTGTAAAAACGCGGAAAGCACTAGGGAGATCTCTCTTCTGAGTGGCATAAAACATTTCAGTCCCTTCAGCAAGATACAGGCCTGGATCAACAATAATGGGTCTCAACCTCCTCGACCTACAGCATTAAAAGCTATGAAAAATAAGTATCACAACTATAGTTCATTCAGCATCAAACACTTGAGAATTGCAATTCCCTCTCCAAAACACTACAAACAATAAAAAAGACTTAATTTCCACACACTAGCAAATATAAAATAACTTCATAATGTAAGCTAGTTTTGGGATCATGGTGAGAAACTATTAACCATGATAAATACCTACCTTCTAAATTTCAATTAACAGAAGGAGAACTTTGAAACAACAATTGAGTTGTCTTTATATAATCTCGAAGACATGGATTGAAGCCAATTAGCCAAGTTAGATGGCCTGCATTATAATCCATTTGGCTATGGTCCTTTTCCGGACTCTCCATAATCCAGGATGCTTCGTACCAGGCTTCCCTTATACTTCTATTGAGTATCTATATCTATACTATATATAATGAGGATTTTGAAAGTGTTGATGTCTAACTTTTTTTCCTAAAATACCTTTCATTATATATAGTTTACAAAAAAAAGCATTACTTCCAAGATTTGAATTCCAGTAGTTAAATTATAAACTCAACTAATCCAACATTTATTATTTTTATACATATTTAATACATAAAAGAGTGAATCAATAGGCACTACACTAGTGAGTATAATGCAATTTTAAAACAATAAACGCATAAAACTGAACATTAGCTTACTCTTTCCAGCCAATATAGCTTGAATGATTCACAAAGTTCATATCTTTAGGCAGGAATGACATGATGTGAAGAAGATCTGACAATACACAAAAAATAAAAAAAAAATAAAAATCAATGCACCAATTCATATAACCGAACCCAAAAAAAGAGCCACAAATGCAGCAAAAAAAAAATACACCATACCATACCATCTTGGGTAACAAGCGGGTAAGCATCAGCACTAAGGCTAACAAACCAATCCCACTTCAAGTTCAACCGAATCAGTATCGACGCTGCGTGAAGCGCAAGCGAAACGGGCGAGGATCCTTTCTGGTACGCGAAATCGGGTTTCCCCATAACATGAACATTCTGTGCGGCTTTAAAAATAGGGTTCGACTGGACAGTGAGAGCCACGCGCTCGCGGTCCGCGTGGGAAGCGGAAGGGTCGAGATGGAGGAGGTACTGGTTGAGGGGATGGTAGGTGGCGTGGAGGAGTCGGATGATCCGACCCGAATCGGAACGTGACCCGGAAATGAGGTAGGCGATGGAGGGAGGGGGAGGGTTGGCCTTGGTAGAGTCGTAGATGATGCGGTGGTTGTGGGCCTGGTGGGCCGGGAAGAGGAAAGGGTCGGGCCCGGAATGTGGGCCCGTGGAGGATGAGGAAGTGCAGAGGGAGAAGATGAAGGTGATGGAGAGGAGTGAGATGGCTAGGAAAGTGTAGAGGAGGAGGGTGGGCTTGTTGTTGGGTTTAGGGTCTCTGAGTGAGAAGAGGGTGGAGAAAATGGGTTTTGAGGTGAGGATTGAAGACCACTGATGTTGTTGTGGTGGTGGTTGTGATTGTGGTGGCGTTGGTGCTGCTGCTGCTGTTGAACCCGAATTTTGCATTTCTTTGGGTCTCTTCTTTTTTCTTTCTTTGTGAAGTTTGAGGGGAAGCTGGAAAACGGTGGTTCGAAGTTTCCAAGTTTGGTTTTTCTCGTTTCTTAGAGACTGAGATCTCGATGTGTATGTGTCCGCTGCAGACTGTTTTCTCCGGTTGTAAATTTGTCATATATATATATATATCAATCTCGCTACGTTACCAACAGCGACAACTTCTACCAACTCTTATTTATAACTATGTTTAATGGAAGTGTCTTTGTGGATGTGTCTAATAAAAATGTCTTTTTTATGGCTGTGTTTAATAGAAGTGTCTTTATAGATATATTTTTTAGATGTGTCTCTTTATATATGTGTTTAAAATATAATAAGAGCAATGCTAGGGGTCAACAACTTTTGTGATTAGTAGCCATCAAATAGTCATCAATGATGATTTAATAGTGTGAGATTGGTATGAAATTTCATCCAATGGCTCATCTTTCTCTGCTGGTTACATGCTGGCTAAAATTCAATAAAATTACTGACCCCTAAACTTTTTCATATAATAATTAACTATTATTGATTATAAATTAGTAGATAATATGTTGGTACCTTATACTTTTCCTATATATATATATATATATATATATATATATATATATATATATATATATATATATATATATATATCTATTTTACCCTCTTAATTTTAAAGAATAAATGACCTCTTATCACATGTTATATTATTATTGGATAAAATAAATTAATTTGTTATAATTAATTTTAATTTTTATTTAACTTAAATTTTGATAATTTAATTAAATTAGTTATGATATAATTTTTTTTACAATTTATAAAAATAATTAGAAAAATTCCATTTTTTAAATCACATATCTATTAATTATTTAAAATAAAAATAAAACAAATAAGAGAACCAAAAAAATTCAAAATTCTCTTTCTTGATAATTCTCTTTCTTTCTTCATCTTTAAAAAAAAAATCTTTCATTTTAGAAAATCTCTGCTATCATTTTAGCTATCTTTTCTTTTTTTTTTTCCGATAGTTTATATGTTATACAAAGAAAAGCTATGAAATTTCATATGGCTGCCACTGAAAATATAAAATTTTCATTTACACGAAGATTATAACATTTTTTTTGTTTTTTTGTTTTTTTTTTTTTTTACTGACCATTAACATTCATATCATTATATAACACTACTATTTATTAGATCTTTTTTTAATTCAAATGCATAATTTCTCTTTTATTATTGCGATAATATACAGTTTTACCAAGTTATGATCTATATATTGATTTCTATTTAATTTATGTGTTATACCATATTATTCTTTAAATGCCAAAAGAATTATACCATGATTAATTAGTTAAGTTGTTAAAACTTAAATTAGATAAAAAAAATTAAAATTAATTATAATAAACTAATCTATTTCATCTAATAATAATGTGATATATTATGAGTAATTTATTCTCTAAAATTGAAAAGGTTGGATATAATTTATCATTTTTTTCATATTAGTTTCATGAATGTGAAATACATATAAATGATTCAATTTGGGTGGTGTATTCCATATATTCCATATATTCCTTTAGGTTACGTTTGTTTTTAGAGACAGGACAGAACATGACACTGAAACGGAGACAATAGGATAGAGACACTAAAAATTATCTTTTGTCTATTGTGTTTGGATACGATGGACAAGACACTAATGTAATGTCTAGTATTATGTTTGGATACACATGAACAAGACTAAAATATTATATGAAAGGACTAAAATAGCCCTATGATTCCAAATTTTCTACATCAATACAAATTAATTTAATAAAAAATGAGAGTACGTAGGAGTACAGACGGAACTTGAAAAAAATATTTAAAGAGGCAAAAAATTTTAATAAAAAAATATATTAGTATTTATATTAAAATAAAATTTATAAATATAATTATTTTATTTTAAAATTTATTATTAATATGTAGGAATACATATGGTTAAGATTAACAAAAAAAATAAATTTGAGTTTGATTAATAAAAAATTTTGTTTAAGTTAATAAGCCAAATTAATTTTAAATAAAAAATTCATTTTTACATGAAAAAATAATTAGTTTTTGCATATAAAAATCTATTTTTATTTAAAAAAAACTAATTTTTTTTTATCTAAAAACTGATTTTTCTTTATAAAAAATTAATTTTTCTTTAAATTATATAAAATCAATTACAATTTATAAATTATTTTTTAGCATTTTAAAAGATCAATTTTACTTTTGCTAATATTTATCTTTCAAAAGTTTTAAGATTAATTATTTTTGTTATTATTTTTATTACAAATCAAATAATATAATATAAGGTTAAAATAGTATTGAAGTAAAACGATAAAAAAAAAAAAGAATTATCTACCCCCAATAAAAAATTCTACAGAAAGGAGAGAGTACCTGGAAAAGAAAGAGATAGAGGAAGAAACAGGAAGAAAAAAAGTATATCTGAACAACGCAATAGGAAAAATAAGAAGGGGGTAATAGTGGAAAAAAAGGAAAATAAAATTTATAAAATTGTCCGTGTCTACTCTTCCAAATCCCGTGTCCATCATTGTCCTTCGTGAAAGAGTGGACACAAAAGTATAAAAAATTGTATCGGAGACAATATGTCCACTGTCCATGTCTCTGCTTCCAAACACTTTTTAAACAAGTGTTGTACATGTCTCTGTGTCCTGCCCCCGAAAACAAACACTACCTTAGATATTAACTAAACTTAAATGTAATACTCAATTATTGATAATATGTCTCTTGCGTATTGTATATTTAAGAGTAAAGTACTAACTCGCTCTCTATCCATTTGTCCTAATGACAACGTGATCTTTGATAAAAAAAAATTATCCACTTTGGTTGCATACTCTCAACCCTATGCTTCGTTTATTAATACAGTCTTTCTGTTACTTTCGCCGTTAAAGAATGACATAACCTACGAATGTATCTCGTTAAGTTGCTTAGGTGGAAGGTTAAGGTGGTGAGGAGGAGGTTAGAGACCTAGATAGCTTGTTAAAAATAATAGGGACCTATTTATTCTCCTTTATGTGAGCACAAACAATATCGTTTTGCTCCTCCAAAAAACTCTTATTGAATGAGTTTGGTCATCTCTCTCACTTTTCCTCATGTTTGGAACCCTAAACCACTATGAGCAGTAACAAAGAACGTGAAAGTGGAAGAGATGGAGTGAGCGATGAAGAGTACTATTATTCAATCACTCTTATTCAATCATTTTTTATGGAGACTATTAGATCAGCCTACTCAAAATGCATCAAACTAGTTGATAATAAAAAGTATTAGATGCCAAATAATTCACTTAAGTCATTACCTTCTCCAATTAAAAAAATCTGCTCATCGTCCTAAAATGAATAAAAGAATTGATCTTGTTGAGGGAGAGATGCATTTCAATAAGGCCAAGAAGATATTTGAAATGATCTGTAACAAATGTGGTCAAAAGGGTCATTACTACAAGATTTGGTCTAATCCCCTAAATATCTTAATTGGAAGGCTATGACCAAAAGAAAAAAAGAGCTAGCAAGAAAAATATTGCATCAGTGAACTCTACCAACACCACACAAGTATTGTCACTTCAAGGTTCGATTCATCCTATTCAAGAAACAGTTAGGAGTTTAAGTGTTATATTTTGTGTTGGTCAGGGTTTAATTGTCTGTAAATAAAATGGCTAGGTTTTTGACGTTAGGATTTTTGTTGGTAAAGAATTTTATAAAAATAGTCGCGTTGTAGATATAGTTTCTAAACTTACAGAAATCCCTTCGTACAAACGTTTAGTTGTCACAAGTAACAAACCCCTTTAAAATTGATAACCGAGTATTTAAACATCGGGTCGTCTTCTCAAGGAATTGCAGGGAAGTATGTTCTTATTATTGGTTATGAGTCTTGTAAATTGGGGATTTTGAAAGTAAGGAACCAGTATGTTAAATGATAAGAAAAATAAAATAGTGATAATAAAATAAACTCTTGGCAAGGTATTAGAATTGGAAGTCCTATTCTTATCAATTGTGATGAGAATTGGATTTTAATCCCACTTTGTTAACCTCTAACTATGAAGGTAAATCAAGTGGATTAATTAGCTTAATCCTCAGGTCCTAGTCAATTCCTATGGAAAGACTAGAGTTATTGGAGCAACTCCCAATTTCAACTACTGCTTTATTTGACAGCTCAAGCGTTACCAATTACTTAACCCAAGTCAAAAGGGAGAAAATATCTAAATTAAATCAAAAGCATCAATATAGATAAAGCAAAACAATCTTAAATCTGAAATACCTCAAATAATATTAATTAAGAAAATCATAACATGAATGTAACATAAGCCAAATTAAAAAGATAAATAATAATTAAAAGTATATAATAAAAGTAGAAAATAAATAAGAAGAACATTGAACCTGTGATGATGAAGAAGAAATAATCCTAAATCCTAAAACTAAATCCTAAGAGAGAGGAGAGAACCTCTCTCTCTCTAAAAACTACATCTAAATCCTAAAATTGTGTATTATGAGCTGATTCTGATGAATGGATGCATTCCCCCACTTTATAGCCTCTAATCTGTGTTTTCCGGGTCAAAAACAGCCCAGAAATTGCCCCCAGCGTATTCTGGTATGTTCAGGTCGCGGCAAAGTGACGCGGAGGCGTCGTCCACGCGTTTGCGTGGATTGCATTTTTGCCAGGTCACGCGTTCGTGTCACCTGGCGTCGGGGCAGCTATGGCAAATTATATATCGTTGCGAAGTCCCGGACGTTAGTTTTCTAACGCAACTAAAACCATCTCATTTGGACCTCTGTAGCTCAAGTTATGACCGTTTGAGTGCGAAGAGGTCAGGCTGGACAACTTAGCAATTTCTTTAATTTCTTGTATTCCTTCCACTTTTGCATGCTTCCTTTCCATCCTCTGAGGCATTCCTGCCCTATAAACTCTGAAGTCACTTAACACACATATCAAGGCATCTAATGGTAATGAGAGAGGATTAATATTAGTAAATATAAGGCCAAAGAAGCATGTTTTCAATCATAGCACAAAATCAGGAAGGAGAATGTAAAACCATGCAATTAGTATGAATAAGTGGGTAAAGAGTTGATAAAATCCACCCAATTGAGCACAAGATAAACCATAAAATAGTGGTTTATCAACCTCCCCACACTTAAACATTAGCATGTCCTCATGCTAAGCTCAAGAGAAGCTATAAAGGAGTGAAGAGGAATGGTAGAATGCATGAAATACAACCTATCTGTATGAATGCAACTACATGCAAAATGTTTCTACCTACTTGGTTAAAAGCAAACAAGTTCTCCAAGACAAATACAAACCAATTTTCACTAATTCAAATCGTACAATAAAAAGCAAGTAAACTTGTAAGAAGACAGCTCATGAAAGCAGGGAACATAGAATCAAGCCTTGAACCCTCATTGGTAGTGTATACCACTCTAGTCTCTCAAGTGTATAGGATAATTCACTCTACTCTTCTCGAATCATGCTTTCTAAACTTTGTTCTTCATCTAAACAATCAACAAATATTTAATGTACCAATGCAAACATCATGAGGTCTTTTTAAGGTTGTAATGGGGCTGAGGTAAAGGTAAGGATATATATATGGCCAAGTGAGCTTTATAAAGTGAATCCTTGATTAGTCTAAGATCTCACCTAACATATACATACTTTATATAATTTTAAAATACTTTACCTACTTACCCAAATTTTTCCACTTTTGTATTACATGCTCATGTATCAAACTTATTTTTGAATTTTGTCCCATGTGCATTGATTCTTTTTATTTTGCATTTGGGGTAATATTATTTTTTTTTCCTTTTTTTTTGTATCCCCTTATTTAATTACTTAATTTTTTGAATATTTTTTCAATGCACAAGGTAATTTAATTATTTTGATTTCACATGAGCATGCTTCCCAAATTTTCAAGACTTATTCAATTTAATTTTCCTTTTTTTTCTTTTTTTATTTTTTTTCTATCATCCCATGTTCCCATAAAATTTCCCACACTTAAATTATACAGAATATCTATCTTAAGTTAACCAAGGATTCAACTTGGGATTTTTATTTTGTTTTTCTGCTTAAGGCTAGTAATGTGGTTATGAAATAGAAGGGGGTTAAAAAGTTCAAAGTGGCTAACAAGGGTGATGTAAAAGGTAGGCTTATTTGGGATAAGTGAACTAATAACAAATAATGGCCTCAATCATATGCAAGCATGTAAATACACTAAATAATGGACATATAGAATGGAACAAAGCAAAGATTGCAATTATAGAGAAGAAAACACACAAGAATAAAAATTTATGGTTAAATAATGTAACCATGTAAATAAGCTCAAAATCTCACAGGTTGTGTATTCTTTGGCTCAAAAACCATGTTCCAAATACAACTTCAAACAAATTTAACACATAGAAAATTTTAAATTTTTTTTTAATTTAAATTAGTAAAATTTTTCAAAAATAGGGTCTTAAAAAGAAACTTATTATTTTTCAACTAAGTAGTACTTAAATGCAAACAATCAACTACACATGCAATCTATTATGCAATGCAACAATGAACTAATAAAGAAAATAAAACAATGGTGTTGGAAAGAGGAAAATAGCTAACCCATGGAGATCGGTATCGACCTCCCCACACTTAAAGATTGCACCGTCCTCGGTGTATGCTAAGATGTACAAGTGGACGGGTTGCTTCAACTGATACTTTCCAAAGATTGTGCCAGTGGACTTGTTTGTCTTTCCATTAAGAAGCTTTTCTCTCCCTTCGTGGTGGCCATCCTAAAAGAAGAGGAAAAAGAAGAAAAGTAACCCAAAAATAAAGATAAAAAATAAATAAAATATGGGTGTTAATGTCAGATAATAAGGGTCCCAATTACATAGTAGCTACAACATGCAAGTGAGAAAATAGTAAAAGTACATGGCAAATCAAGAGTGCAAAAAAATTACAACAATGGGGAAGAGGGTGCAAGACAATATAAATTAATGTCAATACAAAATTAATACAAATATCATAAAAGATTAGCATTGACTTAAATAATATTATCCAACAGTATAAAATAAGTCACTGAGCACCAAAATAATACCAGAAAAGACACAACAGTTGAATATGAACAAGTGACACCAATGGAAAAAATAATAAATTTAGAAAAGAAAAGAAAAATATGTACAAAATGCAATTTAATGAAATATGCAAATAAATTAAGTAAAATAGAATGAAGGTGAAAAAGAATGAGAAGTGAAAGAAATAAAGTAAGAAAGAAAGAAGAAAAAAGAAAAGATAGAAGAGATTAGGATTAGAAAAGAAAAGATAATTGGCGCTGATCTGGATAAGTTGTGCGCCGCAGGCGACGCGGACGCGTGAGTGACGCGGTAGCGTGGTGCGCGATAAGGTCAGGTGACACGGACGTGTGGCTCACGCGATCGCGTGGTCTGATTTGTGCGATTGGCGTGAGTGCAGCCTCGCGTTTGCGCAACTCTCTGTTCGAAACTCTTTTTGCCAAATTTTTGGGTGACGCGGTCGCATGGTTGACGCGGTTGCGTGAATGGCCTTTCTTTTAAAAATGACGCGGACGCGTGGGGCACGCGTTCGTGTGGTAGGACTTGTGCTTCTAGCATGGTTCCAGCCCCACTCCATCACAACTCTCTACCATACACCTGTTTACGTCGATTTCACAGGGCCACGCGTTCGCGTGGGTGATGCGGACGCGTGGGAGGCATTTTTCCCACATGACGTGGACGCGTCATCAACGCGGTCGCGTGGATCAATTTTGTGCAAAAGGCATGCCTCCAGCCACGCTTTCGCGTGACTCTCTGTTCACGTTTCTTTTCTTCCAAACGCACTGGCGACGCTGTCGCGTCGCGTGCGATTTTTTTTTATATGCAGTATGCAGAATGCAATGCTAATGTAGATGCAATAAATAATTCCAGGTTCAATGAAAATAAAATAAAAACAAACAAAACGAAATAAAATTGAAAAAAGAATGATCATACCATGGTGGGTTGTCTCCCACCTAGCACTTTTAGTTAAAGTCCTTAAGTTGGACATTTGATGAGCTTCCTGTTATGGTGGCTTATGCTTGAACTCATCCAGGAATCTCCACCGATGTTTGTGATTCCAATATCCTCTGGGATCCTAAATCTTGTTTCTACACCCGTCTTCAAGTTGATTATCATAATTCCATTCGGGTGGTTCAGCTTTAGAATTCTCAGTGAAGCGTCCAAACAACTTCCTAGACCCATTCAGTTGAGCTTTACACCAACCCTTGCATTTAAACTTTGAGCACACAACCATGTTGAACCTTGCATGACAACTCCAACTACTAACCATCTTCCTTTTACGCTTAATACCACAAAGAGCTCTAAGCTGACCATCTGTTTCAAGTAAAGTATATTCAAGTGAGCTAATTAAGCTTAGAGATGAAAGATTTACCCACTTGAATGAAGGAATGGATGGTGATGACTTTGGAGGAGAGGTCTCCAACAGCATTGGCAAGGTGATTTCCAGCTCCAGTCCCTTGAGTTCTTTCTTGTCAACTTCCACCTCCTTGTAAGTTTCTTCAATATCAACCTCTTCCTCTTGGTAGCTTTCTTCCAATTCAATCTCTTCTTCATTGCTCACCAAGGGCATGGGAGGCTGTGCTTCTTCTTCTGTAATCTCCATCTCTTGACCAACCTCTTCCAAGTCTTCAACTATGATATGCCTTGGAGGTTGTACACCCTCAACATCAAATGCAACCATCTTGGAAGGAGGTTCTATGTCTTGACTTTCCCATGGAGGTTCAGCATCTCCCAAGTCTTCAACCACTTCTTCTTCTTCAATAATTCTGGCTTCCTCCACTTGTTCCAGTACAAATTTATGCTCCTTACTGTCCACCGGAGTTTCTAATGTCTCCTTTATGTTACGTTCTTCATTAGATTGTCCACATGAAGCCATGGGGATTCCTTGAGTGTCCGAACATCGGGAAGCTAATTGATGTATCACTTGCTCCAATTGATGAAGGGTTGCATGAAATTGATCCACTGTTTCCTTGAGACGATCCGTTGATTCTTGTTCCGCTTGGGTATTATAAGTAGGACCATAAGGCTCTTGGATTGATGGATATGGATATGGTGCATATAAAGGTGGTGGTTCTTAGGAGTAATTGGGTTGGAATTTGGGTGGTTCTATATATGGTTCACATGGTTCATAAGGTGGTTGGTATGGTGGATGAGGGTTAGGATCATATGAGGATGTTTGGTGGTAAGGGGCTTGTGAGTATGGTGGTCCAAAATGATGTTGAGGAGGTGGGTCATAGGTATATGATGGGGGTCCACCATATCTATCATCTTGGTATGCACCTCGGAATGGCTCTTGACTATAGCAGTTAGGTGGGTGTTGGCTGTCACGGAAGGGTCCACCATAACTGTTGTTTTGACATGCATTGTGGAATGGTCGTGGTCTATGGTATCTTGGAGGGTGTTGTTGCCTAAAGGGTTGATCAGATCCTCGTGGCTCCTTCCATCTCTGATTGTTTTGACCTTGATGCATGTTCCTGTTATAATTTTCATTCCTTGCAACAGCATTGGAACCAAACTCAAAGCGAGAGGGGTGAGAACTCATAATAGTAAATAAAAATTAAAAACGAAAATAAAAACAAATTTTAAATTAAAAGGTTATTGAAATTTAAATTTTTGAATTTGAAAATTAAATTTTGAAATTTGAAATTTGAAATTTAAATATTGAATTTTGAAATTTGATTTTTGAAATAAGATAAGATAAGATTTTGAAAAAGATATGATTTTTTTGAAAAAGATTTGAATTTTGAAATTTGAATTTAAATTTTTTTTTAAATTTGAATTTTGAAATTTGAAATTTAAAATTTGAGTTTTAAATTTTGAATTTTTGAATTTAATGAGGAAAGAGAAAAACAATAAAATGACACCAAACTGAAAATTTTTAGATCAAAACGAAGAAAACAACTAAGAACAACTTGAAGGTCAAGATGAACACGAAGAACAACTTGAAGATCAAGATGAACACCGAGAACAATTTTTTTTTTGAAAAATTTTTAATAACTAAATAAAAACCAATAACCTCTTAATTTACGAAAAGGCAAAAATAAAAACAAAAATAAAAACAAATAAACAAGCAAAAAGCAAATATTTACAATAACCAATAATAAGGCACACGTTTGCAATTTCTCGGCAACAGCACCATTTTGAAGAACTGAAGATTGACGGTTTAGAATTCAGAATAAATTTCCGTTGCAAGTATAGTTTCTAAACCAAGTAATCATCCTTTCTTACAAACATTTTGGTTGTCACAAGTAACAAACCCCTTTAAAATTGATAACCGAGTATTTAAACATCGGGTCGTCTTCTCAAGGAATTGCAGGGAAGTATGTTCTTATTATTGGTTATAAGACTTGTAAATTGGGAGTTTTGAAAGTAAGGAACCAGTATGTTAAATGATAAGAAAAATAAAATAGTGATAATAAAATAAACTCTTGGCAAGGTATTAGAATTGGAAGTCCTATCTTTATCAATTGTGATGAGAATTGGATTTTAATCCCACTTTGTTAACCTCTAACTATGAAGGTAAATCAAGTGGATTAATTAGCTTAATCCTCAGGTCCTAATCAATTCCTATGGAAAGACTAGAGTTATTGGAGCAACTCCCAATTTCAACCACTGCTTTATTTGACAGCTCAAATGTTACCAATTACTTAACCCAAGCCAAAAGGGAGAAAATATCTAAATTAAATCAAAAGCATCAATATAGATAAAGCAAAGCAATCTTAAATCTGAAATACCTCAAATAATATTAATTAAGAAAATCATAACATGAATGTAGCATAAGCCAAATTGAAAAGATAAATAATAATTAAAAGTATATAATAAAATTAGAAAATAAATAAGAGGAACATTGAACCTGTGATGAAGAAGAAATAATCCTAAATCCTAAAACTAAATCCTAAGAGAGATGAGAGAACCTCTCTCTAAAAACTACATTTAAATCCTAAAATTGTGTATTATGAGCTGATTCTGATGAATGGATGCATTCTCCCACTTTATAGCCTCTAATATGTGTTTTTCGGGCTGAAAATTGGGTCAAAAACAGCCTAAAAATCGCCCCCAGTGTATTCTGGTACGTTCAGGTCGCGGCAAAGTGAGGCAGAGGCGTCGTCCACGCGTTTGCGTGGATTGCATTTTTGCCAGGTCACGCGTCTGCGTGATCCACGCATTCGTGTCACCCGGCGTCGGGGCAGCTATGGCAAATTATATATCGTTGTGAAGCCCCGGATGTTAGCTTTCCAACGCAACTAAAACCATCTCATTTGGATCTCTGTAGCTCAAGTTATGATTGTTTGAGTGCGAAGAGGTCAGGCTGGACAACTTAGCAATTTCTTCAATTTCTTGTATTCCTTCCACTTTTACATGCTTCCTTTCCATCCTCTGAGCCATTCCTACCCTATAAACTCTGAAGTCACTTAACACACATATCAAGACATCTAATGGTAATGAGAGAGGATTAATATTAGCAAATATAAGGCCAAAGAAGCATGTTTTCAATCATAGCATAAAATCAGGAAGGAGAATGTAAAACCATGCAATTAGTATGAATAAGTGGGTAAAGAGTTGATAAAATCCACCCAATTGAGCACAAGATAAACCATAAAATAGTGATTTATCAGTTTTTAATAGATTATTTTTGAATAATTGTTTATACAGGTTCAAAAAATAGAGGCAAGCAGTTAGAATGCCAACTCTACAAGAACTATCCAGTAGTGAGTAGTCTTCAAAAATTATATTTCACATATGTATTTATAATCTTTTTTAGATATATGAATTGTGTGTTCTTTGTAACTCTAGACAAAGACAAAAAAAATAGAAGAAGAAACTATCTAAATCAGCTCCAAAGAGAAGGATACTAGTCACATAGGAGTATGAAATTTCACTTTCACAATTTGCTCCCCCAAGTAGAGGTTGTAATCTTTCTCACAATTAGAATTATGTCCTTATAAGAGTGGTGTATCAAAATCTCTCACCGTTGGCTCTTGTTTAAGGCCTCCTACTCCACCCAACACGCAACTTCCCACCAACATTGTGTCTAATGCTCGTAGTGGATCTGCAGTGCCTAAACCAAGTGGACAAGGTGGAGTCATGGAGACACTCATACCTTCATCGTTCACTCCATCTCTTCCACTTCCACTCTCTCTGCTATTGCTCATGGTGGTTTAGGATTCCAAACATGAAGAAAAGTGAGAGAGATGACCAAACTCATTGAATAAGAGTCTTCTGGGAGAGTAAAATGGCATCATTTATACTTACATGAAAAAAGATAGATAGACCCATTTTCTTTTTAACAAGCCAAGGGGGTCTCTAACCTCCACCTTACCACCTTAACCCTCCACCTAAATAGCTTAACGAGACACATAAGCAAGTTTCGTCACTCCTTGATGAAGAAAGTCACAGAAGGACCGCGTTGGCAGATAGAGCACAAGGTCAGGGGCCAAAGCAGATCATTTTTTTGGTCAAGAGTCGTGTTGTCATTCGCAAAAATGGATAGATATCAGATTGGTACTTTACTCGTATATTTAATATTAAAATATACAATAGCCCCTTCGTATTGTATATTTAAATATTAAACGTATAATATGCTCCCTGCGAATTGTGCCACCCCAAAATTTTAAAAAACACAATAAAATTCAATAATTGAATGTTAGACCAAAATTTGATCAATGTCTAAAAAAATTAACTGGTGTATTCCTTGGTTATGAGGAAAAAAATTTTTCTAAAACAAAATCACCAGGCCCGTTTCATAAGTTCATTCGATTTGGGCAAATTGATGATTTTTCATTAAAAAAAGGGGGGCACAACTGAAAAATATGAGAGAAAGTTAAGAATATTTTTGTCAATTTAGGATAAAATAATGAGAGTTGCTTGTCATCGGTGATCTGTAGCTGGCTTAAGATGGGTGTCAAATATGCATATGATGGAAAAAAGGGTGCTTTTGATTCGTGAACATGTCTCTTTTTCTCACTACAACATCCCTTTTACTCTCACATTATGGAAATTATTTGTTCCGATGGATACCTGAAACGTTGATTTGGGTCTGAACATGAGGTCCAGATCCTTTGTGAGGCAGCGTCTGACTTGTTTGGTGTCGAGGTGCTATTGTCCGAGTTCTCCATGGGGAGGTGGGGGTGGTACCTGCAAAAGACTCTGATACTTAAGTCAGCAAGGGCTTTAGGTAGGTTTTTAGTAGATCAGAACGTAAATTATACCTGAGGGTGTCAGTGTACTTATAGTAGAGCCACTCGACCATGTGGGAGAGGGGTGAAGCTACTCGCCCCTATTTGATAAGTTAAGGAGAGGGGCCCTCAACTAAAAATAAGTTTCATTCTCGACATTGCAAACTCTTTTGTTACCTCTTTCACACCTTTGTTGGAGTAGTTCCACCTTTATTGATGGATAACAGTTTCCTTTATCTTGGGAGTTGTTGAGATCTATCTTTTAGGAAAGATAGAAATAATGGGGGAGATTCGCAGAGGTAGTTACTTGCTTGGGCAAGCAGAGCTGGGCTCCTTTCACGGTGTCCGACCTCTTTAAAGAGGTCGAGTATAGGTCAAAGGCCCATTTTTGGGTTGGACCTTTTCTCCTTATTGGACCTGGCTTTATCTGTTGGGTTAGGGTATGAACAGTGCCCCTGTTTGAATCCAAGCTTTATATTAGGTCGGGCTCGAGCATTTAGTGTCTTCAGTTTCTACGTCGGGTACGCTACCCTCAGGAGGTTGAGCACCCGACGGATTTTTGAAAATTTGAACGTTGCCTCCTTAAATGAGAGGGTGAACATTGCACGGCAGTTTTCCTGGGATTCGCGCATGTTTTTAAGAGGGGTTTAAAAAGGCCCTTTTGCCCCTTTTCTCTTATAAAAGCACTTTGGCGCATCCTCTTCTTCTTTTTCACATTTCTGAAAGTTTTTCATCTCTTTCTCTTCGCAGAGAACCTTCTATTTCTCCTTATTACTGTGAGGATTCTCTCTCTTCCCTTATCGCTTTTCAATTTCTCTTGCTTCCAGGATTTCTTCGTCTTGGATCTTCTGAAAGTTTTAGCTTGTTATTGTGGAGAGGAACGTTTATGGTTTTGCCATTTGACGTGCCTTTCCTTCTTCGAATTTTCAAGGTTGGTGATTTTGTTTCTCAGTAGCTTTGTGTGCTATTTGTCTTGCAACTGTCTTGAATGGCTTTCAAACAGTAATGCTAGCAATAGGCTTCTTTGTTTTGTTGATTCTTGGATTTTGGCGGCGGTCTTAGTTGTTTTCTTTGAAACTTTTCTTTTGAAACTACCGCCGTTTAGTCTGAAAACTTCTTTTGAAACCACTTTTGTTGATTGAACCATAATAATTTATGTTGATTGAATCACTGTTAGTTATCTGGAGGATTTTCTGAGTTTTTGTGGAATTATATTTGTAACCATTTTGCTGTTTGTTGTCGTATTGCCCCCAATGGTGTCACTACTATGTAATGATGTCATTACTGATAGCATAGGAGAGACACCATTTTTGACGCTTTTTGTATATATAAGGGATTTGAAACTATGTTGATGTGTTTTATTTGTTTTTGCCTGATTTGTTTTGGACGTCGTCCGAGCACTTTCAGTGATAATCTCTTTATTTTGCATTTGTAGGTATAGCTTTTATGTCGTGCTGTATTATTCTCAGTATGTCAACTAAAGTTCCTCCTAGTCTCCTAAATTGGGTAGATACCTCTGTTCTTTCTTATTTCCCCGTAGTTGATAAGCAATATTGTGAGGAGTTCCGTAGACACCATAAAATTTGTGAGAATAGAGAGGATGAGAGAAATTACGAGCTAGTAGTGCCCGATCCCGAAGAGAGAATATGTTTTCCTCTTCTAGATAACTCGGAATGTCCTTTCTTTTACGCCTATGATTGCTTTTTCTCAAAGTTAGGCGTTTCACTTCATTTTACCGATTTTGAATCAAACATTCTTTGGGCTTGTAACTTTGCTCCTTCTCAACTTCACCCGAATTCTTGGGCCTTCTTAAAGATATTACAGCTTCTCTGCCGAGAACTTGAAGTTCGACTTTCTACTAAGATCTTCTTTTATTTCTTTGTTTTGACCAAACCAGGGACATTGAAAGGGAAGGCTTCTTGTTTTTTCTTTCGCATTGTCCAGGGTAGAAAAGTTATTTCCATTTTTTATGAGTCTTTCCATGATTTTAAGAACTATTTCTTCAAAATCCATTTCTGTAGAGGGTGCCCGACCTATATATCTAGATGAGAATGATGAACCCTCCTTTTTATTGTACTGGCAAAAGGAGCCTATTATAGCTAAGTACGGTGTATATAACTTAGATGAGATCGAAAATTCTTTTGTGAATATGTTACAAGAGTGCTAGGGGTCGGGCTCCTTATTTGGACACAAATAGATTTCTAAGAGACCCCGGTCAGCTTTGGTCTGAACAAGATAGCTTTCCGTCCTTTAGCTCTCACGATTTACTAGTTGTACTTTGTTTTCTAATGAACTTTTATTCTTACTTTGTAGATACCATGGCTCCTAAGAATGCGGCAATGAAGAATTTGCGCCAGACCCGGAAAACAGTCGTGGCTCGAAGTCTTCAAGACAAATAAGTCGGGGGTACCTCCTCCGAATCTTCCCCTATGAAGTCTAACTTAGGCCCTTCATCTCAAAAGAAGGTCATTCCTACCCTAAGAATTTGGTTGATCCCGCTGGACCCTCTTTCGGAGAGTCCTGTTGCTCCGTCTCCTCCTTCATCTTTAGAACCTCCTCTCAAGAAAAGAATTATGGGGATGTGAGTATTTATGACAAAGGTTTTAACAGTTTCACCTGGAGTGAAAAGAATATCCTTCCTCATAGCCACATCAGTATGGATGACGTGGCTATTCAAAACCATCTGAATCTTATGGCTCGCAACGGTATCTGACTTGCGGGGATATGTACTTCTCTAACCAAGGAATTGAGAAAAGCTCCCCTTAATGCCACCCAAAGTTCTTTGGAGGCCGCCCAAGCTGAGGTGGAGAAACTGAAGGGGTTGAAAGAGGAGTTAGAGAAGGAGAGGGCCGGACTTAAATTTGATTTGAAAAAGGCTCGTGCCTGAGTAAAAATGGCTGAGGCTGCTGTAAACATGGCGGAGGGTATTAAGAAGAGGGGGGAGAAGATCTATACCCGAGTTTGTGGGAAAAAGCTTGACCTCCAAGAGGATTTAAAGAATGCCTGAGAGGAGTATGTGACTCTTCAAGAGTCCGTGGCTGTGGGAATGGACGAAATGTTTGACAATTTGAATTCTCGAGTTCAGGTCCTTGCCCCCGACCTCGACCTTTCTTTATTAAGTCAGGACAATGTCATTACAGATGGCAAGATCGTTCCTACTCTTGAAGACGAAGAGGCAGGGCCAGTGCCCGATCTGAAAACTCAAGGCGGTGGGGCTTTCCAGATTCCCGAGGTCTAGCCCGAGACTGTTAATATTGAAGCCCTTTCCTCACCTCCTGGTCCCATCCCTGCTGTCCCAGTCTCAATACATCGTCTGATCCCTTCTGTCTGAGGTAAAGATGTTGAGACCAGCGAAGATCTCAACCCATTGATTGGCACCACTTCTTAGCTTTTGTAGTTCTTTTTTAGTGATGTTTGGAAATGGCCCGACTTGTGGGTCTTTAAGCAATTTGTTTTTCATAATAGTTAGTAGTTTTTTTAACACTTTCTTTTAGTTGCAGCTTTTGACAACTTTTAGTATTCAAACAACTTTTTTTTATCTTTTAAGAAACCTTTCTACTTTTGAGCAAATGAAGTTAAATCTTAGAAGCTAGATATAGTTGCTTTGATTAGCAACTTTTTTATGATAAATAATGAATTCATTTACGAGTTTCCGTAACCGATAGTATGCATACCTCACTACAATTCCTTTGAGAGATGACCCGAGATCTAATTCTCTTGGTTTTTATTGGTTTGACTTCATGACAAACAAATTAAACTATGATTCGGGATATTTGTTGGTTTGGAACTATATTATCGACGAAGCAATACTTTTTGAGAAATTCTGAACCAGCGAATGGCTCTCATCAATAATCGAACAGGTACTGATATTCATGCAGAAACCGGCAGTGAAAGTTCCATTTGCATCCCAAATAACTCCTCTATAAGCCTCCTTGCTACCCGGTTCAGTAATGGACTTGTCAATATTAAGCTTTGCCTAGTTGATTCCTGAAGGAGTCCCATCCTATCTGGTCTTCTCTTACACATTCGAGGACTTTATTACTGCTTTTTGTCAGGGTGAGTATCGAGTTGTAGTTGTCTGCTAGGTTTAATATTATGCGAGCTACTTGGTCATTTTGAATGCAGTGGTTGTTGAAGATAAGTTTGTTTCTGCATCTCCAAATTGTATTGCAGGTCGTAACAAATTTGATGGCTCAAGAAATCCCATTTTGAGTGTGAAAGATTCTATACATGTTGCTCCTTAACCAATCCTGAAAATTGTGATTAAAGAAATAACCTAACTATCCCTGTTTACCATGCTAATCTATACAATTCAGAAATAAAGATCGTCCCAAAGATTATGGAGCAAGGTCACTTCCTCCTCATGACATTTGATGCAGTTTCTGTTCTAAGTAAGCCCCTTCTTTTCCTCTTTGAATTTGTAAGGAGAACTTCTTGGCATAAGAGCCAACTATGCCTTTGAGCCTTTAAGGTAATTTAAGTTTCCAAATCTATTTGCATATGTCATTTGCATCTTCATTGTTAAAGTAGGTATCATAGGCTGACTTGATAGACTAAAGGCCATTAACCATATGCATCCAGCTAACAAGGTCTTCCACTATGTTACTATCTGGAGCTTTTAGGATGTGCAAGTGCTCAATAATCTCCTCGGGTAACACTTTTTAGATGGCTTTCCGGTCTCAATTCCCCTTATCAGTCACATAGTCTGCAACTTTTTTCCTAGAATATCCTCCGAAAGATCACACAGGGCTAATTCGTTTAAACTATTAAACCCTGGAATCCTATGGTCATTCCAAAACAGAATCTTTTTGCCATTACCTATCCTCCAAATAAGATGTGTCTGGAAATTATTCCAAATAGATAGTCATTCTAAGCATTAGAGTTGTTGACTTTTTGCCGAGCCTTTGGAATAATATCTTCTCCACATCCATATTTTGCCCTTATCACCTTGACCCATAAAGCCTCCCTATTGTAGATAAGGCCCCAAGCTACTTCATACGAAACAACTGATTCATATCTCGAGCTTTTTGAATGCCTAATCCTCTTTTTTCTTTTGCTTTATAGATTTTATCCCAACTCAATCAGTGAATCTTTCATTAGTCATCACTGGTGTCCCATACAAAATCCATGCAAAGCTTGTCAATTTTGTTGCAAACTATTAAAGGAATTTTCATAGTTTGCATGCAGTAGATCGGAATAGTAGAGAGAACTGATTGCACAAGAGTACATTGGCCTGCTAGAGAGAGATAGATTTTCGGTTCCAACTGTGTGGTTGACATTCTTCGAGAAAAAGACACAAGATTTGTTAAAATTAATCTATTGTCCTGAGCTTTCACAAAAAAGTTGGAGAACCTCCTTAATCACTTGAACCTGCTTTCTGTCAGCTTTTGCAAATAAGACAAGGTCTTCTGGAAATCAGATATGAGAGATTTTAGGCCCATTTCTTGTGTGTGTGTGTGTGTGTGTGTGTGTGTGAGAGAGAGAGAGAGAGAGAGATGGTCCCATTTATTTTTCTCAACCAGCCTATTAATTAAGTGAGACAGTCTTTCAACACATAAAATAAATAGATAACGTGATAAGAGATCTTCTTATCTAATTCCTCTAGAAGGGCGAAAAGAATTGAGGAAATGCCATTCTAAATCAGGTTCAAAGTAGAGGATGTTATGCAGTGTTCAATAACTTTGCTAATGTTCTCAGGAACGCCTACTTCTCTGACTGTTTCCATTACAAAATCCAATTGTAGTTTGTTATATGTTTTCTTTAGGTTAATTTTAATTGCCATAAAGCCTTTTTGCTTGTGTAATGACCCAACTTCTAGCCCGTCATGACCAAGGCTAGCAACTAGGCGTTACTGTTCGGCTTTCTTTAGGAACTCTAGATCACATACTAAATATATACATATGAGCATGTATTGTTAGTCAAAATCGCATATTTAGTTGAATATGTCAGAATAATTATAAATTAGACATACAACACATGAAGCAGGTAAACATACAAAGGCATAGCAGAAAATAGTCATATCATACATATATGCCCGTAGGCTTAATTTCTTATGTAACTATGGTTCATCCATCACTGCTTATTTTTAAATATTTATAGACTTTATTATTTATATTAGCAAACCCCGCATAACAAGGGCCACCCTAGTCTGGGACTTGTTTTAACTTACATGTATTAAATATTTACAAAATAACTAGCCTTCTAAAAAGTCTATATAGTGCAAGGGCAAAGACCACTACTGTTGATCATGGATAACTAGAAGTTGATGAAATGTTGTACTGAAGCAAGGAGAGAATCATTCTGACATGCCTGTAATGTTGTTGTTGCTTGCCTCCCCAACGGAATCCTCTTCCTCTCTTATCTCGAAAGAGCTGGTGTACAAGTCTACCATCATCTAGTCAACCCATGCCTACGAACTATCCTCTGATGAAAATGAAGATCCAAAGCCCATGGGAATCCCTAGTTTGTCAATCTCTACCCAAGGGTCGTTAACTAGCTTGGCTGTAGGGGATAGTGGTGGAGCAGCGGGCATAGGTACATTGGGAACTACTGGCTCCTGCTTAAGGTCAAACCATAGTGGGTACTCAAGCACATCAATTATCAGGGATTCCAATATGGGCTCCGCCATGTTTAGAAAGTAAGACGGGAAAGAAAACTAGCCTCCGCCAGGGTAAAACTCTAATAGCAGCATATCATATGGCGCATCAGGGGTCAAATTTCGGGCTGAGCAAAGGGTGAGAGAAAGGATGATCGGGAAGATAGTAACTATGGGAATGTGGACTTTCCCAAAACATTGCACCTCCCGTCGTAGGATTTATGTATCTGCCATATGCTGGGTACTCAAAGAATATCATGTCGGTCCCCCTTTGCGGATGTGAAAAATAAGGGAGTGAGAACCTAAGGTTCCTAGCAGGGTACGACACAATAAACCTAAGGGGTCCGTAGTCTAACTCTAAATGTCCGCAAGGTTATAACAGTTATTCACACATAAGCAAGCACAAGCACAGGAATACAATAGAATAACAATTACATATACAAATAAGCAATCACAAACAGAGAAATGCAGCAACCAAGTATGATACATGCCTGGTCCAATGCAGGCCATAAGCTCATGCGTGGGTTAGCTATCCAACCTGCAACCCGATGTTACCTGACCCAACATCCGGGTATGACTACTCCACTGTCTACAATCACGCACAGGTGCCTCATGATAATCATGTACAGTCATGGTACTAATAAAAGAATGGCCCAAAATATAATGTGCTCACGGTGAGTAACTGTCCATATGGTGGGCGTCTCCACTCCTATATAGTCTCTAGCTAGGCAAAATGGAAGACCACTCTACCAAGCAACCTCTAAGGGAATTTACAGTTTTCTTTTCCGTGCACATCTCAATAAACTTTATCTCCAAGGGACTTCTCTGCCCATCTCATTTGAATAAGACTTTTGCCCTTTTTGTACTTATTTCTCTTTTTCTCGTTTTCTTTAGGCTTTTAGTGATGTTTTCACCTCTAATGTTACTATTTTACCATTTTACCCTCAAGTTTTTGTTAAAATACTTTTTTACCCTTTATTAAGTTAATAACCATTTTTATATTTTATTTTATGTCCAAAATTATCATTTACCATTAAGTATTCTAAGGTTTTACTTTAGCCTTATTTAATGTCGAAACTTTACTAAATTAATCCTAGGATTTATTTTGTGACCAAATTACCTGTAATACTTTTAATTAATACCAATTTACCCCTAGAGACCTAGAAGACTATTTTACCCTTGATTAATTTTCTTACTTGTTTAGTTACTATATTTTATAATTTTACTCCTAACTTTTACTCCTAACTTTTACTAATACTTTTATTTAGGTCTAAAATTTTATTCTAATTATAATTTTGACCCAACTAATTTATATAATTATAATTTTACTTCTAAAACCTCTAAGATCATAATTTTAACCATAACACCCTTTTTACTTTACCACACTGGTTTCATAGGATTAAAATTATTTTTCTAACCTCTTTTTAAATCTTTTACACATTACTTTTCATGCTTTTAGTGACTAAAATTTTGAGAGGTGCAGTTTTGTAATTTTATCAACTTTTAGTGATATTTAAGGCTCGAAACTTTAACTCCCAAGTGTTCTAAAATTTTTTGTTGTTTCATACAAAATTCAAAGGCAAATAAACTTTATATTTTACTTAAACAACAAGCCAAATAGAGTTACATGATAGAGTTTCTAGAATTACAAAACAAGCACAAATTCACCAAAAAGTGGCTCATATGAATACCAAATCAAGCACAAACATATTCTAACTAAGCCTAACCCTTACCTCTTGTTTAATTCAACCCTTAAACACTTTAAACTTCATAAATTACTCAAACAAATGGAGGAGGACAATTAATGAATTTTTAGTGCTTCTTGGCCGAAATAGTGTCACAAAAAATTATGAACTTCAATCACTTTGAGCTTGAATTTTCTTGGCTCCTTAGGTGTTCTCTATATGTGCTTCAAGAGGAATTTTCTAGACATGAAGAGAGCAATAATTCACCTTAAAATCAGTTGAAAAAATCAAAAAGAAGAGGTGAGGAACAAGGGCTTACCTTGCTAGAATTTTGGTGAAAGTACCAGAATTAGCAAAGAATGAGCAAGGAATTGTGTTTAAATGGCTTGGATTCTTGAAGAACAC
Organism: Arachis hypogaea; assembly: GCF_003086295.3. Classification (NCBI taxonomy): domain Eukaryota; kingdom Viridiplantae; phylum Streptophyta; class Magnoliopsida; order Fabales; family Fabaceae; genus Arachis; species Arachis hypogaea. The sequence continues at coordinate 69,359,342 of NC_092047.1, read as the reverse complement.
TTGAAGAACAAGTGAAGAACAACTTGAATGTGGGCTGGAAGTGCAGAGAAAAAGTGCAGAAAATTCTCTCTTTCCCTCTCTAAAACACAGTTATCTCTCTCTCTTTTTGCCTAATATTTTGTCAAATTTTTACTTAATAATCTATAAATAAAATGCTGAAGTTTGGCTTAATTTAATGTGGTAAAAGGCTGGAAAATAAGATGAAAATAGGCTGGAAAAAGAGAGAAAGGGAGTGATTCCAATGAAGCACACCCAGTCTCATAATGACGTGTTTATCTGTAGTTTACCACGGTTAGTTACTTGGGGTTAAAACACTGAAAAGAGGGGTAAATAGCAGAGATAATCTCGGCTATATGAGTGAGAGAGAGGGGCGTGTTGCTTGGGAAATAAGCAAAAGGATTCGGGGTCTCTAGGAGGTATTTGTGGAATACTAGTCAGAAGTTCGCTTCGGATTAACTTTTTTACTGCATGATAAAATAATGAGTGGCTGAGATTTATTTTTAAAGGAATAAATCAAGAATGAATGGCCAATATTATTTTTTTATTACAATTACCTAGGTGGAAATTACTTTTACCACACACAGGTTCTAAGGTTTTCGGGTGCTAACTTTTTCCCAGCGCGCACAATACCGTCGCTAAAAGTAAATTCCGACTCAAAAAGCACGATTCTGAAAAACCAGACCGGATCGACCAGTTTGACCAGTCTATCTGTGAACCGCAACAATTACGGTCTGGTTAGCCTCCTGAAACATTGTTTCAAAAACCAATGGGGAACTTTCCGGTAGGTTTGAAGAAAACGTTGTCGTTTTGGGCAAATTTGGCTTACTGAGCCTAATGTCTCTCACTCTTACTCTCACTCTCATTCCTCTCAGCCTCCACCAGAAGTGCAGGACTCTAAATCCCCCTTCTCCAACCCTAGCCTCTCTTCGAGCCACTGCCGCTGCCTGTCCATCGAGCGACTGCCACCGTCCGTCTGTGTAACCACTGCTCTCTCAAGCTATAGAACTTTGAACCATATCATTCCCCCTTCTCTAACCGTAGCTGCTGCCACCACCGGTCCGTCGATCCACTGTCACCATCCATCTGTCGAGCTCGGTCACCGTTTGTCCATGTAGCCACTGCCCTTAAGCCTCCAACCCCTGCTCTCTTCTTCCGCGAGCTTTCGGTGCATCCCCTGCTCTCTTCATCTTCTCGCCGTCATCTTCATCTTCTCGCTATCGTCAGATCGGCATCTTCCGTCATTCAAGGGTCTGTCGGCGTCATCTTCGAAGGTCAGTGAATGTCTTGATCACTTGTTCTTCACTTGTTCAGTTCTTCTTCATTTTTTTTTACTTTTTTGTGTTCTGTTTCTGTGATTAGTTATGGTTTTGTGTGTTGTGATTTTATTGATTAATGAATGTCTTGTGATTAGCTCTAGTACTTTACTGATTAGTGATTAGCTCTGGTTCTTTACTGATTTTGTGTGTTATATTTTACTGTTTTGTTTTGTAATTTAATTGTACCTAGATTGTGACTATGTTGATTATTTGATGGCAATTGTTGCACTTTTTTTTACTGAGTACTTGTTTGATTTTAGATTTAGTGAAACACCTTTTAGGAGAAGCCTTAAATCACCTTTAGTGAGGCTCATTTTATCTGTGATTCATGCGTACCTGTCAAGCCCTACAAGAAGAAGGGAAAAATCCCTGACAAGTAAGTTGATATCATCTCTTTTGTTGACCTATATCTAGCTATTCCTCAATTAATATTATTCATATTGATGTATCTAGGAGACAGCAGCAACAACAATCAGAGAGGGGTGGGGGACTTTTCACCATGTTTAAGTCCAAGATTTGACTCCAAAGAACATTATGATTTCATCTTGGTAATTAAGTTTCCCTACTTGGCATTTCTATTCCACTATGTTTAGCGGAAGGATCATTTTTTCTTTGAAATCTAATGTGTATGCATTTGCTTGTGTTAAGAGCCTCATCATGTTGTTTCTATTTTCTTTTCCACTACATCTATTCTATGCAAGAGCAAGAATGTTATATAATCTGCATGATATCTTGTCGAGAAGAAAACTTGAGGAGCAGGCTGAATTGCAGTAGGTCATTGACCTTCAAGAACGAAGGCTGAAGAACCTACAGCTTCCAGACTTCAAGAATATTCGCATTCATCATCATGGTCAAGTTAGCATTGCTGGTCTTTCTTCTCAAAACAACATTAAAAGAGATCTTACAAGTTAGTCAATCGATGATACTCTATGGAATGATTCCAGTTAGGAAGGGTTAGACTCTTCGCAATATTGAAATGCTTTAGTTCATTAAAATATTTAAGTTTGTACTTTATCTAAAGATCTTAAGACTTTGGTTGATGACATTTCATGTAGTGCTTTAAATTTAGAAGAAATTTTAATGTTTATATTAGACTATAATTATGTTTTAGAGTGTTTATTTATTATTTTAATATGAAATAATTTTTTTGGTTAGACCATAGTTGAACCGGTTAGACCACTAAACTAGTTAACCAGTAATTAGAACGGTTCGATGACCAGTTCGACTTTCAGAACCTTGTCAAAAAGTCTCTAATGAGAAATAATGGACCAATGAGAAGTGAATATTTATTTTTAATAGTCAAATTTGACTTAAAAGGGAGTAACTACTCTCATAAAGTCAAGTTTGACCTATTAAATACCATTTTCTTATTTATTTTCGTTTTTTTCATTAGGTCTGCCTCTCTAATTTGTAATGGGCCATGGTCACAGATTTTGCGGAATAAAGTACAAAATAGTAAAAAAAAAATCAGTTTACCGAAAATCGGATACTTACAATTTAATTATTGGTTCTCATGGTATGAATAACTTTTTGAGCAACTAAAATATTATCTGTACTAATCCCGCCAAGCATAAAACTAGTGTGAGTATTTGAGATAAGAGTAGGCATATAATTCTTAAGCCGATTAGCAATAATTTCAATAACAAATTTATAACGAACATTGTATAAACTAATAAGTCTAAAATGACCAAAATTTTCTGGTGATAGAATCTTAGGAATAATGGCAATGAATGTCTTGTTGACCTCAGCAATATTCTTAGGATCATCAAAAACCATTTTAATCCAATTAGCTAAAGAATCAGCCACAATCCTCCAAGAATGCTGAAAAAATTTAACTGCTAAATCATTACTCTTTGGTGCTTTTCAACTTTTCATACTAAAATTTGCTTCCTTGATCTATTCCAAAGTGACTCCCTTTGCAATAGCATCATAGTCACTCTCTGTATCCTCGGAAAGCATCCTTTTAAAAGAAAAGGAGAATAGTCCGAATCTGCGGAGTATAGGAATCTAAAAAAGTGAACTCTTCAAGATTTGAAAATGTTGACATCTTTAATCCACACCCTTTACTCATTCTTCAGTTAATAGTCAAATTCGTCTCTAAAATATCGCTTATTCTTTAAATTAATCCTCAAATGAATTTTTTATTCGTATTAGTCTTTGAAAGATAAAACATAAGTTAAATTGGTCCTTCCTTTAGTTAGATGATGGCGTGTCACGTTAAGTGTCACGTGGCATGATGATGTGGTAGGTTAATGCCACGTGTCACAAGATAATTTGGTTGACGTGTTAAGTCAGTGACACCTAACACGCCACGTGTCACTTGACATGTAAAAAAGTTATTTATAATCAAAATAGTCTCTAAAAATCCAGACGTAAGTCATTTTCATCTCTAAAATTTAAAAATTAATCAAATTAGTCCTTATATAATTTTTTTATAATATTAAATTTAAAGTTTTTTGGATAGTACTTATTTTAATATTATTTTTTAGACTTTAATAAACAAAATTCTCTTTACATAAAATAATAAAAATAATTAAATTATTATAAAATTATTTTGTCATTTGTATTTCAAAATTTTACATTTTTAAATTGTAATTTTTTATAGTCAAATTTTTTGATTTAAACGAGTTTATCAAATTATTGTTGATTATATATTTAAAATTTTAATCTTTTAAATTTCACTAAATAATATAGTAATTATTTTAAAATTTAAATTTTTTAATTTTTTAAAATTATAATTTTTATTATTATTTAATTTATATGATAGTACTCAATAATTGAAAAATCGATTTGTGGGATCACTTATTGAATCTTAATATTTTAATATAATTTTTTAAAATAACTACTATATTTAATAAGTAAGATCTAAAAGATTAAAATATTTAAAATAACTACTATATTTATTTAGTCAAATCCAAAATATTAAAACTTTTGATCTCGGTAAATAAATATAGTAGTTATTTTCAAAAACTATATTAAAATATTAAGATTCAACAAGTAATCCCACAAATCAATTTTTTAGTTATTAAGTTCTACCATATAAATTAAACAATAATAAAAATTATAATTTAAAAAATTTAAAAAATTTAAAAAATTTAAATTTTAAAATAACTATTATATTATTTAGTAAGATTTAAAATATTAAAATTTTTAAATATATAATCAATAATAATTTGATAAATTCGTTTAAATAAAAAAATTTTACTATAAAAAAATTACAATTTAAAAATATAAAATTTTAAAATATAAATGACAAAATAATTTTATAATAATTTAATTATTTTTATTATTTTATGTAAAGAGAATTTTGTTTATTAAGGTCTAAAAAAATAATATTAAAATTAATACTATCAAAAAATATTTTAAATTTAATATTATGAAGAAAAATAAAAAAATTATATAAGGACTAATTTGATTAATTTTTAAAATTTTAGAGATAAAAATGATTTACGTCTGGACTTTTAGGGACTATTTTTATTATAAATAACTTTTTTACATGTCAAGTGACACGTGACGTGTTAGATGTTACTGACCTGATACGTCAGCCAATTATCTTGTGACATGTGGCATTAACCTATCACGTCATTATCTAACTAACGAAAGGATCAATTTGACTTACGTTTTATCTTTTAAGGACTAATATGATTAAAAAAATCATTTGAATACTAATTTAAAAAATGAATAATCTTTCAAAAACAAATGAGTAAAGTATCGTTTTTGTTCCCAATGTTTGGGGTAAGTCCTATTTGTGTCCCTAACGTTTAAATCGTCCTATTTGTATCCTTAACGTTTATAAAAGCTATTCAATGTTATCCTACTATCAATTATACTAACAAATCAGATTATATTTTTCAATTATTTTCACATGGATGTATTCATTCTCAATTAGGACTCATTTGAGTGTGTTCGATTTTAATATTATACCCACTATTTGTGTTTAGATTCAATTATGTCCCTAGAAAAGTGAATTATGTAAATGTTGTAGGAATTAGTTTCAACATTTGATGAGCTATTTTTTGGAGTAAATAAGAAGAGATTTTTAAAACTCAAACTAAAGCGCTCATGATGTAATTGACGACAGGATAACATTGAATCACTTTTATAAATATTACAGATACAAATAGGACGATTTAAATGTTAGGAATACAAATAGGATTTACCCCAAACGTTAAGGACAAAAACGATGCTTTACTCAAAACAAATTTACCTATTAACCTCTCATTCTTCAGAGCTGTTATTTTATTTTATTTTTTTTTTCTGATCATTAGCTTTTTTATTAAAGTATTTGGTACTTTTATCCCTGAAATTAATGCGATCTTATTATTTTTAATATTACTTAGGTATGTGTATCACAAGATTGCCAGGCAAAGGTATGTAGTTTGTTAATTCACTATTATGGGACAAGAAATTAGAACCTCTGATTTTTTGTTGGCTAAACGGTAATGTGCAAAAAATTGCACACTGATTTGCATTATTTAATTTCTTTAAAAAAATATATAAATTAGACTCTTTGATTTACATTTTTGAAAATTAAAGAATTCATAACATTAAAATTTCACCTTCTGATTTTTATTTCAAAATATTTTTAAATTAAAGTCAAATTCTCTAATTTTTATTTTAAAAAAATAAAAAAAATTTAAATTGAAATCAGACCCTCGAACTTTGTTTTCTCCAAACAATCCTCACATTTTGATAAAAAATAAAATAAAAACAAAAAAGATAATATACTTAAAAAATATAAATTTTAATTTTATATTAATTTTTTTTATTATACTATGTGTGTATCAAAATTAGTTACCAAAGTCAGTTATCAGTATAAAATATATGTTAGAATATAAATAAATATTAAAAATAAATTAAACCACACATGTATTTATATATAAATATATTAATAACTGATTTTAGTATAAGAATAATATTTTTTAATTTTTTTAAGATGTACTGTCAATAATTTTATCCGTGCATTTAATTACGTAACGTTATATTAATAAAAATAATTATCTTTTATAATAATTGCATAAAAAATTACTAAAAAAAATAGATATAATTTTACAAATGTATAAAATATTTTACACTATTAGAATATCAAAATTAAATTCATTTTTTCGAATCCTTCGTTGTCTAAGATCTTGTATTCTTGTCGGCAGCAAGGAATGATTCTTGAGGGGGATCAACACACACAAGCGAATACCTAATGCTATTGCTATTTATCTTCCTCTTACTATTTTGTGGGTGAAATTTTTGGTGAGCTGAAATCTAGATTGAAATTATCGAAAACAAAAGAGAAATTGAGATGTGACATTGTGAAATGTGAATTGAAAATCCCTCATAATTTTTATTTTATTTGTATTTTGTAGGATTAAGTACAATTTTGGTTTCTAAAGTAGAGATCGAAAATTTATTTTATCTCTGGCATTTTTTTCGTCACAAAATAATCCCAAAGATTTAACTTAATTTTAAAATCGTCTTTTTTATCAAATTTTTTTATTTTTATTACTAAATTATCCCTAAATAAAAAATATATAAAAAAAAAGAAAACGGGAAAAGGGAGAAGGTCGCGCTTTGGGTGGGGCGGTTGTTTCCAGGGAAGAGGGGGAAAGGGGAAGGGAAGGTGGGGAATCTCCTCGCCGCACCGCCGCCGCTGCTCCTCGCCGCCACCGCTGCTCCTCGCCGCCACCGCTGCTTCTTCGCCGCTGCTCCTTTCTTCCTCAGCACACTCACACTAACGGCAAGAGAGGAGAGAGCAGAGGAAGAGAGAAAGAGAAGAGAGGAACGGAGCCGTTCTCGTCGCCACACCCCTGCCCTCGTCGCGACAGCGCTGCCAACCACCACAGTGCCCTCCTCGTCGCGATTTGTAGCCCGCCACCACCGCATCGCCATTCTCGTCTCAATTCGCGGTGTCGCCACCACTACCGCAGCCCTTTCTATGCGATCCGCCACCACTACGGCATCTCTTCTCCCTTCGTGATTTGCAGTTCACCGCCGCAGCCCCTCCTCCCCCACCACCGTAGCAGCCCTTCCCCTTGCGATTCGCAAATCACCTGCTCTCCCTCGAGCTCCCTGCTATGCTGTTTCAATTTTTTATTCCTTTTTTCTTTAATTTTTCATATTTAAAGGAAGGTGTTTTGCTTCTATTTATTCCATTGTTGTTGTTATTGTTGATGTTTTTGTTGTTATTTCTTTTTATTCCATTACAAGAAAATGGAGCATTTGTAACAACAAATTTGTATCAAATTTAAAATTGTTACAAATTATGGTTTTTTGGTAACAATAATTAGTTATCGTTACAAAATAAGAATATTTTGTAACAATAATAAAATTTGTTACAAAACATTTCAATATTTTGTAACAACGTGATTTCTTTTGTTACAAATTATGTTGGCTTTCGTATCGAATTGTTGTTTTGTTGCAAAATATTATAATGTTTTGTAACAAAAGATTATATTGTTGTAAAAATTCAAAATATTTTGTAACAAAATATCTATTTGTTTCAAAAGGTCTAAATATTTTGTAACAAAAAATTAATTTATCACAAAATACAATATTTTTGTAACAAGTTATTTATTTGTCACAAAATTCAAAGATTTTTTTACAACTAATATAAATTTTTATTTTAACATATTAAATGTAAGACTTTGAATTTCTGAAAATTAACATAATGAGTTATTTAGATTTATTGTATTTATTTAAGATTTTATATTCAAAAATTTATTTTACTAAAAATATTTATGTCAAATTAATGATATTTTAAGTTTAAAATTCTTTTAAAAATTAAATAATAAGTCATTTAAATAGAATATTTTTTTAGTTATAATTTAAAATTTTAGTAGTTAAAAAAATATAAAAAATTTATATGATTTAATTTAAATATTTGAAATTTTTAAATTCAATACTTTAAATTTTTGAAAAAATTTTATTACGAGCTAATCTCAATTTATTTATTTATTAAGGACTTTATTTTCAGAAATTATTTTATTAAAAGTAATTAAATTTTAGTTTTAATAATTAAAATATAAATTTTATTTAATTTTATAATTATCGAATTATTTTCTATATTTAAATTATAAAATTTAGTAGTTATAAAATAATAAAAATTTTATAAATTTGATTTAAGTAATAGAGATTTTGGAATTTAATATTTTAAGTTTTATTAATAAAAATTAATTAAATATATTATTGTATATTTTAAATTAGAATCCTTAATTAAGAGCCAGCTAGTAAATTGATAAGTAATAGTATTCTTAAAAGCAATTTTTAAAATTTATTTAGGTTTCAAATAAATATTCTATCCCCAAATCAAAAACCCTCACCCTAATTTCCAATTTGATTTTACCCTAAATTTCTAAATCATTTTTAAACAAACAAATCCTAACCCCTTTAACCTAACCCTAACCGCCTTGCAACCTCCCCCCAAACCTCAACACTATCCTCACCTTTCCTCTTCAACAGCACAACACACACACACTCTGAAACAGAAGGAAAGAAGAAATGGAAATAAGGAAGGGGATGAGAGCAGAGGGGGATCCGAGAGAGAGGAAGAGAGCGTCGGGGGAGGAGCTGTCTGCACCGCCATCACGCGTCACCGCCGCCAAGCCTCGTCGCCGTCGCCACTGGGGCCGCCGAGCCTCGTCGTCGCCACTGGGGCCACCTAGCCGTCACCGTCACTATTGGGTCGTCATCGCCGTCAGTTCCACCGAGAGGAGAGTTCGCGCGAGAGGGAGGTGACGTAGAGAGAGAGAGCTGCGCGAGAAAGGGGAGTTCTGTCCAACCGTCGCCGCCGCTGTCGCGAGTTGGGGGTTGTGCCACCGAAGCTCTGTCGCCATCCATGGAGTCGCAGGTGTGCATCGCCATCGAGAGGAAGAGCGCCACGCTGAGGGAGAACCAACTAGAGAGAGGAAGAGGCGTCGCGTCTGCTGCGAGCCTGCCATCGTCACCCTCATCGCGACTTGTCACCGCCGCTGTGAGCCTCTTCTCCTGCCATTCAAGGAGCTGTGCTCCGTCGTCGTTTTGCCACCGTTGGAACCGCCATCTCCTTAGTAAGCTTTAGCCCTGTTATGGTTTTTTCTCATTGTCGGTCAAAATCTTGGTTACTATAAGAGTTGTTGCTGAGATTGTTTGTACCAGGGATTGTTTATCGTGAGTTGCTTCATCGTACGTCACCGTCGGAGCTATCATTCTGCTGCTGCCCCCTTGCTCTGAGCCGTTCCATTGTTGCAGCAAGTGTTGTTATTGTGGCTGCTCGATTTAGTCGCACCTCTTTAGTATAGTAAGCTATTCCTTGATTCAGTTTCGAACTTTAGTATGGTAAGTTATTTGATGGATTGCTGCTGGTTGTTGACTTGTTTATTTCATTGTTGCTGCCTTGCTGGTTGTTCTGTTGAATTACTGAAATTGCTTCTGCTTGTGCTGCTCTTCTGCTCCTCTGGTCCCTGGTCCTCTGCCTCTACTGGTCTAGTTCATTTCAGCCGTTCTTCCTCCCCGGTAGTTCTCGGCGTTGTCGTTCTCTAGTTGCTGTGCGTCGCTTGGTTGCTATTTTCTGGTTCATCTCGGCTGTTCTTCCTCTACAGGTGTTCTTTTTTCTTGTTTTAATTCGTCTTATGTTTTTCCTATAGCAGCTTTTTCATAGTGTTAGAAATAGTTAGAGCATAGCATCCATTGTTGGAAGCAAACAAAGAATTGGTGGAAGTGCACCTAGCTTAAGAAAAATCTGCGCCTCACTTACCCATACAAAAAGGAGCCAATGCCAAGTAAGGTTTTCCCTGTCTTTTTGTGAGCCTGTGTTTTATTTTTTCTCACTGTTGGTGAACTGATCATTGGAGACCTGATTTAATTGGCTATCTTTATATGCTTGACAATTGAGTAGTTGCTTCCTTATATATATGAAAGATGATAGTATAGAGTGAATATATGATACTTTGAAGGAGTGTGCTGTCATTGGCAAATCAGCAGGGGAAATTGGTGTTTCTGTTCACAATATTTGTGCCATTGGCAGCTACATACGTGGAACAAATGGGACATCTAATGGTATTGATCAAATGGGAGGCAAGAGGAAAGGTAATAGTTCATCCATGTTCTATAACTTCCATTTCTAACTGTGTTAATAATGTTACGTTTGTAGGAAGAGCATCGTGCGAGAGATCTATTTTACGCATTTTGGGTTCTTGATCTCTTTATGGAAACAAATACAACTATTGTTTTTATGAATAGAATGTTTCAATGAGGTATAGGTTTGAATTTGTATCCCCTTTGTCTGCAAAAGATAAGGACTGAATCTTATGTCTAAATTTTTAAATATTTTCTGTTGCTTATTTTGTTTGTTTACATCTAGATCTTGTGGTGGACTGGATGAGTCTATTTTACTAATTAAGAGCTGTCAACAATTCTCACATTATCCTTGTTACAACTTACACGACGAGATGTTTCAAAAGTTCAATTTTGATATGGAATGGGATGTCAAACTTATATCAAAGATTACAAATGATGAGGATATTCCAATTAAGGGTGATGCCATTGTGAAGCAGGTTATAATCTACTTATTAACATTATCATTCATTAGGATATATTTGATTTTGGAAAGAGGGAAGATGTCTGAACCTGTGCTTTTTTACTCATCTTCTCATATAATAACAATTTTTCTTTCATGATACACAGTGGAATCATCACATATGTACAATACTTATTAACATTATCATTCATTAGGATATATTTGATTTTGGAAAGAGGGAAGATGTCTGAACCTGTGCTTTTTTACTCATCTTCTCATATAATAACAATTCTTCTTTCATGATACACAGTGGAATCATCACATATGTACAACTCTTGGGATGCAAATCAATGCAGAAAAAGTTCTTCTTCAGCATAAGAAAGAGCCTAGTTGAATTTGATGAAGTATTGGAGGTATGTTATGAGGAGACATTTTAAAGACATAGTTAGTTAAGTAATTACTTTGTAGCTTGTTGTCATAATATTCTTGGTTATTCAAATTGGTGAAAGTATGTTTTGTCAAATTAGGCTTATTATTATTTTTGAATAAAAGTGAATGGAAAAAATTGTAATTAATGTTATATCTTGTTTCTAATTTTTGTTTTGATTTTTCTCATTTACAGGAGTGCAAAAATAGTGACAACATGCTACCTAAAGGATTCAAGAGTATTTTGATTTATAGAAACACTAATCTATGTTAGAACTTTTAACTTTTGGTTGAACTAGTGCAAGACATATAACTTGTAGAACTAATCAATGTACTGACTAATGTTATTTTGTTTTAAAGCAATTTTAGCTAAATGAGACATGTTTGAATTATGTATGTTTTTACATATTATATAAATGTAGACTTGCTTAGTAAAATAGTTAATATATTAATTAAAAAAATAATTTAGTAAATTATGCATGCAATTTGTATTAAAAAAATTGTTACAAAATAATTATTTTGCTTTTGTAACTAAAGAAAAAAAATGTTACAAAATCAAGTTATATTTTGTAACAAAATTTTATGATAGGAAAAAATAGATTGTCACCAAAAATACTTTGAAGATCAAAATTTGTTACCATTTTTGTAACGATTTCTGGTTTTTTGTATCAGAAAAATTTGTTACAAAATATCATTTTGAATTGTAACAGTTTCGTTTTTTGTTACAAAATTTTTTTGTAACGGGATATACTGCAATGGCCCCTTTTTTTTATTACAAAATCCTTTTGTTTCAAAATTTTGATTTTTTGTAACAATTTTTTTTGTTACAAATATTACTTTTTCTTGTAGTATGCTTCTGGTTGCTTCTGCTTCTGCCTGCTTCTGGTTTTGCTTCTGTTGTTGCTCTGATTCCATTATCCATTGTTATTGTTATTGTTGTTCTTCTGGTCGTTGTTGTTTGATTAATGTTATTCTGTTTCTGTTTTTTTGCTTCTGCTTTCTGCTTCTACCTGCTTCTATTTCTGCTTTTGTTTTTTTCTTTGCGCCAAGGAATGGCGAAAATCCCCGACGGGGCGGGTACTCGCGGGGATTTACCCGTCACGGGGCGGATATGGGGACGATTTGTACCCGCGAGGATGGGAGACGGGGTCCCGTATATTAAACGGGGTGGGGGCAGGGATAGAGGTCCCCGCCTATGGAGACCCGTTTAAACCCTGTTTATGTAAAAAGACTAGAATACCCTTAATATATATATATATATATATATATATATATATATATATATATATATATATATATATATATATATATATATATATGAAGGAAAGTGAAAACCCTAGCTGTCACACTTACAATTCACAATCCTCAACTTAGTCTTTGAACTCTTCACCGCCCTCAAACCTCAGCCTCTCGCCCTCTCCTCTCGCCCTCTCTGAACCACACACGGTTGCACCATCACCACCACCGACCGCCATCTCTCACCCTTGCAGTCCTTCACCGCTACGGCGCTACCTCCACCCCCTCAGTCCGTCACCGCCACCTCTCACGCACTGTGGAGTGGAGGTCAATCAGGTCACGATCACGTCACGCACACCGCAGCAGGGAGTCCGTCATCTTCACCGTTATCGCGTCTTCGCCGGTTGTCACCTCTTCTCTAGTTGTCGCGCCTTCGCCGGTTGTCACCTCTTCGCCATCGAGTAACTGGGTAAGTCATAGAACTTTATTTTTTTCATGATTTGCTTTAAATATAATTTATATGATTATAATTAAGCATTTGTTATAATCTTCATGAGTTGTTGATGGTATAATGTATATGATTATTTTTCTGAGTTGTTGATTCTGGTTTCTATGATTATGAAAGTTTTATTATTTATTGTAATTTTCAAGATTTGTTATGTTATATATTTATGATGTTATTCTGAAATTTTTTTGTTTATGATTATGAAATTGTGTGTACTGTGATTTTGTTAAACATTTGTTATAATTACTGAGTTAGGTTAAGATTAATTTATATGATTATAATTAAGCATTTGTTATCATTTTCATTATCTTTGTTTGCTTTTTCTGTTATAATTACTGTGATTTTGTTAAGCATTTATTATAATTATTCTGAAATTTTATTATTTTACTTTGATTTTGAATTTTTGGTTAAGCATTTGAGTGCTATATAATTCATAATATTAAAGGAGATATTGATGTAAGTAAAATATTAAATTATATACAATATACTATTTTTCATATTATTGACTTATTATTCAGTTATTATATGATTTTAACTTTAATTTGTTTTCTTTTCGATGTAGGATTCAAGTAAATCAAGATCTACTATTACTACAGGATGAACGGAGGATTGAGAATTATGTTTTTACAATGTGGTGAACTTTGTTTGGTTGTTTATATGGTTGTTTATGGAATATTTGATAGTTTATGAATATGTTTGGATGTTTGTGTTTGTTGATTATTGCTATTTAAGTCTTTAAAGACTATGCAAATTATGTTTGTAATGACAATTGAAGATTATCTTAATTTTTTTTAATGTTTTCTAATTTTTTTTAATTTTTTTAATATTTATTTTTTTTACAAAAATCCGTGGAGACCTAGGTCCCCGGTGCATACGGGGTCCCCGTTACCCGTCGCGGGGACGGGAACGGATAATGGAGGTTGGGGGCAGGTTCCCGCTGCCATGGGAACTCGTTGCCATCCTTATCTATACCTTTGCTTCTGGTTGATTTTGGGAAAGAAGAGAGGAGGGATATTTTCGTTCGAAGGACGATTTTAAAACTAAGTTAAAACTTCAAGACCATTTTGTAGCTAAAAAAAGGCTGTAGACGAAATAAATTTTCGGCCTCTACATTAGGGACCAAAATCGTACTTAACCCTATTTTGTATTAATAAGATAATAAAATAATTTTATTTATTTTAATCTTTATATTTATTCTCTTATTTTAAAAGAGAAATTGAGATGTCGAATCTTCATGACATAGATCAAAGACATTATTGCGTTAAAGTTAGGTTGTCGGCTGAAAGCAACACACTGTATGGCTCGTGTATAATGTCAAATGAGTAAGAGCCACTGCACTGATGCTTGAGTGTAGTATTAAATGAGTAAGGGTTCTCGCATTTTTATGAAGAAATGAGGGTAAATAAACTAGTTCACAAAGTAAAAGATAAAGGTAAAAGTTGGAACAACAAAAAGACATCAGTTGGTTAGCTAAGCTTTTTAATGAAATTTTAAGGTCAAAGAAGATGTCAGATGAGTGGAGAAAAAATACTTTGGTACCTATCTACAAGAATGATATACAGAGTTGCGAAAATTATAGAGGGATCAAACTCATGAGCCATACCATGAAGTTATGAAAAAGGGTAATAGAATGGATGTTGAGACAAGAAACACAAATAACAGAGAACCAATTTGGTTTTATGCCAGGTAGATCCACCACTAAAACTACATACTTGTTAAAAAGGACGATGGAGAGGTATCGTAGTAATAAAAAGGGATCTGCATATAGTGTTTATTGATTTGAAAAAAGCGTACGATATGATGTCAAGGGAGGTCTTATGGAAGGTTTTGGAAAGAGAGAGAGAGTAAGGATCACATATATTCGTGCAATTAAAGACATGTATCATGAGACTACAACTAGTGTGAAGACTCAAGGTGGTGTGACAGAGAAATTTTCTATTGGTTTAGGATTATACCAAAGATCATCCTTAAGTCCATACTTTTTTACATTAGTCTTGGAAGTACTCACAGAGCATATCCAAGAGCCTGTGCCATGGAGCATGCTTTTTGTCGATTATATCGTCTTTATGGGAGCGTCAAGAGAATACCTAAATAAGAAGTCTGATTTATGAAGAGAAGCTCTATAAGTGTATAGTTTGCGCATAAGCCGTAGCAAGACAGAATATATGGAATATAAGTTCGACCGCCCTAATACAGAGGTAAAGATTGGAGAAAATATCTTACAAAAAGTTAAAAGTTTTTAACTTTTAAGTATCTTGGATGCATCATACAGAATAATGGAGAGATTGAACATAATGTAAATTATAGGATCCAAGCAGTTTGGTCAAAATGGCAGAGTGCGTCTAGTTTTATATCTGATAAAAAATGTCTTTAAAACTTAAAGATAAATTCTATCGCACTACTATTAGACCAGCTATACTTTATGGTACATAGTGTTGGACGGCCAAAGGGGAACACGAATATAAGTTAAGTGTGACAAAGATGAAGATGTTGAGATGAATGAGTGGTCATACACGATTGAATGGAATAAGGAATGAAGACATAAAAGAGAGAGTTGGAATAGCACCTGTTGTAGAAAAGATGGTAAAATCGCGTCTCAGGTGGTTTGAACATGTATGAAGAAGATCGACAGAACACCCATTCAAAAGGATGGGTGGATGAGATGGAAAATGGACAAGAGGTGAAAGAAAAAGACCATCCATAAAGTGGTCAAACGAGATCTACATATAAAATTTGAACTGCCTTTCTGTAAACATGATATATGATAAAGCTCAATGATGTCATTTAATTTATATAGCCGATTTCACCTAGTAGAACAATGTTTTGTTGTTGTTATATTTATATTAAATCAAATATAATTTTATATTAAAAAATATTAAAATATTATTATAAATTATAATTTATTATTATTAATTAATTATTTATATTTAAAAATATAAACTAAAATATTTATCCTATAACATCCCTTGAAAAGAGGATTCTTAGATAGTGGAATTCCAACGTGGCCTCCACCACATTAATTCTCACAAGTTCTTTCTAATGTGCATCCTAATATACGTTGTTCACATGGTCCATTCTCCCATAAGTATGACTCATTCTCATGCATTTTCCTTTGTCCATTTCCCTTCCCCTTCTAATGTGCTTATTTGGATGTCATTATTTTGATAAAAAAAGATCTTTTTTCAATGAAAAAATATCTTCTTTTTTTTTAGTGTGTTTGGCAAATTTCTAGTAGTAAAAGTAAAAGCACTAAAAAAAATAAAAAAAAAGCATCTTTTTTGAAAAGCTGTAATTTACATCTTTTTTTAAAAGATATTTTTCTCTTAAAAAAAGATATTTTTTATGTAATAAATAAACAAAAAAGTACTTTTATATTGTTATATCCAAACATAAATGATAGATAAAAAGATCTTTTTGTATGAGATAACCAAACATAAAATTACTTTTACTTTTTTAAGATCTTTTAAAAAAAGATAACTCGAAAAAAGATCTTTTCTTAGAAGTTTGCCCAAACAAGCTCAATGTCCAGACCATTATTTATTCAATTTTTTCTTCCTCACACTCTTGCTCTCCCTTTTTTCTACTATGAAAAAGCCATTCAAATGCCTCCATTAACCATATGTGTCGGTCTTCTTCCTTTTTTTATTTTAAAGTCGGCATTTGATTGATGGATTATTGCGTTTATTTTTTTTTAAATTTTTTTTAATAGTGGTTTTATATTGTTTTAATTTGAGAGTGATATTACTATTATATTCTTCAATACGTATTTTAAGCATATTTTAAAAGTTTGATTTTTATTTCATATAACTTTTTTAGAATCTTATTTTTCCAATACATTATTGACTAAGATTCTTAATATTCCTCATTTTGAACATCAATTTTCTTTTGTTATATTTTTCTTAGGTTTTAGTATGAGATTGGGGTCTATTCTGATGTGAAGTATTTCGAGCACATGGCGCTTAATAGTAAATTTGATTATGTTGAGAAGTTACTTTCTGCATTCACAAGGGTTAATGAAAATGAGCATTCAACCTATATATACATTAATTTGAATAAACAAGTAAGTTTCCATAAGATTCTTTAGTGGTGTAACTTTGTGTATGTTCTATTATGTCGTCATTAATTATTCATTTCAATTAACTCTATATCTGATTTGATTAGTAACCATGGTGCCAACTGCCAAGACTTTAAATGTTCTCATGAAAGAACTGTAGATCATTCTAGATTATCAAGGGACAAATAAAAATTGCTTTCTTTAGTGTGCATGCAGAAAATTTTTTGATATCTCATTCATACATAAGCAAGATTCTACTTTTTAAAGAGGAAAAGAAAACAGAACGAAGAACAAATAAAACACAGAAATTGACAGTCTTTAGTTTCTTTTTCCTCACTTGAGAGGAGATGATTGAAACAGGACATGGCTGAACTTATTAATAAATAATAAATTTAACAGATCCTCCATTACCGTTCAGTTTATTAATAAGATTTGAAGAATCACAAATGGAGCCACTATTTTTTTTGTGGGTGAGTTCGTTCTGGTTTGTTTCCTTCTAGATTAATGGTATGTATCAATTGCTTCGCAACATTAGTATTTGATATTCTTCTTTCAGTGGTTATGTATTAGTTCGATAAGGTGGATCTGGCTGGTGCAAAGTTTGAATATTTATGGTTTGGAGTGAATATTTTTTTTTTTGAAAATAAAAGATCACGAAGCTTTAGCTTTAATTATTGTATATTCATGCTCTAACTACACATGCTATATTTTTTCAGCTAATTTTTGCTTTTTTTTTGTTTTCTTGAGATGATGAATTCGTCTCTTTATCTTGAAAAATTTATATGTTTGGCAAATATATGCATTTAAACCATTTTTTTAATTTTTCTTTTCAAAGCTTCTGTTCCTATATAATTAAGATAGTTCTTTCTTAGACTCTTTCATTTTGAGAACCAATTATTTTACATAATGAGAGTTTAGAGATCAACCATTTTGCATTGCGTGCATTGTGCTTTTTGTTTTCTAGAAAAATAACTAAAGTTCTCAAAAAACTTGCTTACATTACTGAAATCTGATAGGAGAGCCCTTGAGCAACTAAGTGAGTAAGAAGATTCAGTACTTCGTTGTACTTAATGTTCTATGCTCTTTTTTTTTCGTTGTACTTAATGTTCTATGCTCTTTTTTCTTTTTTATTTCTGTTGAAGTCATGTGCTTTCTCTTGCTTATTTGCTTTTCAAAGAGTTGTGTGCTTATTTGTCTATATATTATGACTTAATTTTTTCCATTTGATAGATATAATTTTACTTTATTATTATTATTATTGTTATTGCAGCTTACTACTAATATTGGTTGAGAAAGCCTAGGATGGATCTATCTTATGATTCACTTCTTTTAGTTTTATATAATGTGTTTAAAATTCCAGCAACATGGATTGAAGACCAAATGCAACAGATGAATCTGAAATTTTAACAAGGGTGTACCGTGTCTGAAGCTTGCTAATGAGGTAAACTATTGATGATTTATTATCTATTTTACAAGTATTTTATTGTTGTCATTGTAAGGTTTATGGGTCACGCTTCCAGTTTGGCTTATTACTTAAAGCCTCACTAATTGATTGGGTTTGTAGTTTATGATAATTTTCTTGGTGCAACTTGATTTTGATTTGGCAGAGAACCTCACTGATTGTATGGATGTTCACATAAAGAGGTGTGTTGCAGGAAAACCAAAAACCAATATGCAGTGCTATCATCATTACAAGATGTATGCTCTTTGATATAAATTTTGTATTGCTCATATACCATTTCTCTTTAGGATTTTGGAATGCACCTTTACTACCGTATGTTCTGACTTGCATTCTCTTTAGGGTTTTTAACCAGATAGTCAAGAATGAAATTATAGGTAAGAATGATCACTGAAGATTGTAAATTAGAAAGAATGTACCATATATGTAAATGAATGTTGCTATTTTTTATTAAATTATTAACCATGTGGCATGTATCATATGATGGTCTGTGTCTTTCAACTATTATCATGCAACCAATCATTATATGATTTAACATGTTATTTATAATGTTAATAATGCTTTGATACTATTCAAGCACATTTAGTGAGATAAGCTTAGTTATATTGTTTATTTAGCTCCATTTTCCCGACCCTTAAGTGTTTCATCCAATTGCACAATCTTTCCTCATGTATGCAATTGTTAAATTTTGGATTCTGCCAAGAATTCTCTCATTTTTTTTCTGCTTTAGTTAGTAATTTTCTTTCTTTGAATAATGGTTAATTTCAGGGGTTTGTTTGCCATTGGTAATGGATGCAAGAAGTTAAAAAATCTGATACTGACTATTATTTACTAAGTCACAAGGGTTTGGAAGCAATTGCTACCGAATGCAAGGAACTTACACATCTTGAAATCAATGAATGTCACAACATTCGGGCTTTGGGGCTAGAATTCGTTAGAAGATCTTGCCAATATGTATATAAAATAAGGAATGAATTAATCATTCAATAAATAGGCAACATAAGGAAGCATGTGACACATTTGGTCAAGTTTTTCATTGTTTGCTGTGTTTGTTTCTCTTTAGGATTTTTCTGTTTATTCTTAGTTATTGTTTGCTGTGTTTGTTTCTCTGTGTATTGCTAATATACTATTTCATTGCTTTTTGTTTCTTGTATAGCATATTGTTTTTTTAATTTGTTCTCAATCTGGTTAATGTGTTTGTTACATCACTTACATGTCTTTAGTTGCTACAAACATTAGCTATATACATGTGATTCAAGCATTCATCTATTTATTTTTTAAATTTGATCTTTTGATCTCTTTTGCTTTTTTTTGGATTTATTGCAATTTGAATAGTATTTTATATCATTGTTGGTTTTAACTTTTTTCTTTTTCTCTTTTCAGGAAGCTAATTATTTTTTTAATTTGTTCTCAATCTGGTTTATGTGTTTGTTACATGTCTTTGATTGCTACAAACATTAGCTATATACATGTGATTCAAGCATTCATCTATTTATTTTTTAAATTTGATCTTTTGATCTCTTTTGCTTTTTTTTTGGATTTATTGCAATTTGAATAGTATTTTATATCATTGTTGGTTTTAATTTTTTTTCTTTTTCTCTTTTCAGGAAGCTAATGTAACCCTTATTTTTATTTTTTTTCTATTTTCAGATTTTTTTTAATTATTATTTGATTCATTGACTAAAATATTTGAGATTGCTTAGTACTTGAATTTTCAAGCATATTTGAATAGATGTAGCTAAGTTTGAGTATAGTTTGATAATTTGGGATTAGGTATATCTTAAATTGTACTCAAAAAATAAAAAATAAGATTAATTTCGAGTAATGTATCTTTATCTTATAATAATTATTTTATTTTGTTTTACTTTTTTTATTAGCAGAATGATTGGTTTTATGCTTTGATCAATTAAAAAATCACTTGAAACCAACATCACGTTAATAAAGATTAGTCTAGAGTGAAAGGTGAAGTGGTGTGCATGATAGAAAAAATGGTATAAGAAAAAGCTAATGGAGATATATTGCTAATTGATTATTAAATATTATATAGTTCGTTATAGAAAAAATAGATGTCAAAGATGAGAATTTGAAGGTGGTGTATAAATTCATAAAAGCCAAAGAACATATAATTTTGGAGATGCGGTTCTTGAAGAACAAGAGTACAAAACAATTAACGTCAAACATATATTTTAGGATTTATGCGTTGTGGCAAAACGTGATATGGAAAATGAATGAGTTGGATGTTACGAGAATATGATTTATTAAGAAAAATGATATAATGTCAATCAAAATAGAGTGTTTAATGTTAATAATTTTAGAGACAAAATGATGAGGTATGCATGAAGGACATGAACACTAGCAGACTACAAAACTGAATCGGTTCTAAAAGTAGAGTGATATTGTTGATTTTTTTTTCTTAGTTGATTTGAATACTATACCATATTTCATAATTAAAAGACTTATTCTTCTAATATATTTTTGATATATAAATTAATCATTCTACTGTTAAAAATTTTACGGTGAAAAGATAATTTATATCACTATAGAATTTATCCTTTTTGTATTTTACAACAAAATTCAAATTATCCAAATTTTAAAACTAAATGCTTGAAACTTAAAACAAGAACAAATTGGTTGAGGACAATATAAGCTTATGTTTAAAGAGAATATAGAATTTTAGTTTTCTTTTTTTATAATAGTCTATTTACCATTATAAAATTATGTAAATTAAATTATCATAAAAAATATTTTGTATTCTAAAAATTTATTAATATTAGTTAATAGTTATTTCATTATTTAAGTTAATTAAATACTAATTCTATATCTTACCATTTTAATTAACATGTATAATATATTTAATGATTTTTCATAATTTTTATGTCATACCTAGGGGTGTACATGGGTCGGGTGAAGCCGGGTTTGATGTGACCCAGACTCGACCCGAAATATACACCGGGTCTATTTATTAGACTCGAACCCGACCCTAGACCCGATAAAACCAATACACTTTCGGGCCACAATTATACCGGGTGAAAATCGGGCCGTTAACATTACAATACGTTGATACCTTCTTGTAAGCTAGCATGTAAAAATATCCAAATTTCCAAAACTCCAACCATTATTTAACATGGTAAAATTCACTTAGAAAAATATAACAAGAACCAACCCTTTTTTAAAATTAAAGCATAACCATAATCAATACTAAAGCAAAACCACAATCAATACTAATATTGTCTAATAATACAAAATATTTAAATCAATACAAATAACACAATATTATGCATTAGTCTAAAGTCTTATGCATTCTAAACATAAAACATTAACTTATAGTCTTATAATGACTAATAACAAAAAATATTAAGGTTTACAATACTTAATTCCACATAAGAATAGTCATGATCCATCACTAATAACACAAAATATTAATTGTGTATGATGACCGGGCTACCGGGCCGACTTCAGGTGACCCGAGCTATGCCCCGGACCCGACCCGAAATAATGACCGGATCTATTTTTAAGATCCTTACCCGACCCTAAATCCGATGAAAACACACCAAATTAACTCCTAAAGTGTTCGAGACTGGATCGGACCTTCGGACCGGGCCAGACCTTCGGGCCGGACCGGGTCTGTGCACCCCTAATCATACCCCCGGGTCATGCACTAGTTAGATTTCTAAACTAAAGATATCATATAACTAAAAGGGGAAAAAAAATACTAAATTCTTTAAATACAAAGTTTTATTTCTCAATCTCAGGTCTTATCTCTGGCTAAGGAGTTGTGACTCTTTGCTCTCACCCAGTCTCTCTGCCTTGTCTCCGCCGCTGTCAGCCAGCACTCTCGCTTAGAAATCCGACGTTTCAACCTCGGTTCTCACCGTTCGGCATCGTCTCTCACCACCCTCCTCTCGGCCTTGCTTGCAGACGTGTCGCCTCTGCCTCTACGCTTCTGCCGCTAGCAGTGCGGCCGTGCCTCTGTCTCTTCGCCTCTGCTTCTCGCCGATTCACGGTGCCTTCCTCCGAGGTCGTCACTGGACTCACTGAGGCGTCCTTCTGTTGCTGTCGCTAACTCCCCGTTCCTTCTGGTAGGCTGTTGCCTGTCTTTACCTGCTGTGCCTTTTTTATCTTCCCCTACGTGATTCTGTGATTTTAGGGTTTATGTTTTGTATTTTTTGACGCTGATTTCGATGTAACTTGGCTGATTGTAGGTTTAGTTTGACTGTTATAACACTGATTTGGCTGGTACTTGACTGGTATCCCTTTTAACAGAAGTTCTGTTGTAAAGTTATTTTGGTTGGAGCTTTTGTTCTGAGATATAGTCCAAATTGTGAGTTCCTTTATACACCGACGATTTTTCCTTTTTTTTTTTTCAATAGATAATACTCTTAGAATTATCAATGGTTTGCATTACGATAACTCTCAGATGACTATATCCAACCATTAACCACAGTCCAGTATATATTACTTGATGTTCTTTAAACAAATCTTCCATTAATCATATGTGATTTTATACATATAAATCAAGATACTAATTGTTACTATCAACAATCTTATCTCAGCTGTAATCTCAGAAAAGCAGGTGTCCATCACAGTTTCAGCCACCCCCGTTTCAATGTGGACACAAAAAGTAAATTGAGATGTCAACGTACTATAGACAAATCAATTACCAAATAGTTCTTTATGCACTATCATCTGTTAGCAGAGTTAGACAATCAATGAAGTTAAAATGCTCAAATTTGAATTTAATGACTTCATGATTTTTTGTGGTTAAAATGAATGGTTTTTGTAGAAGGTTTCAATGCTCTTGTTTAAACATCAAAATAGGCAAAGTTACCTGACCAATGCTTAATATCACCCAAATCTGAGTAGTTAATTGTAATATTTTGTTAAAACTATTAATCAATTTGTATAAATGGGTTTGGACAGGTAGAAAATTAGACGGTAATGCATGCCTGAGAACTGTGCCTATGTTTCAGACAATAGCTGGACTCTAAAATGTTTTGTAGCACAAGTAACATAAACAGGGTATTTAAAATAGGGTGCTGTCATAAGAGTAATTGTGTCATAGACTCATAGGTCAAATGGTTCTCCTCTTAATTGTTCCTTATTAATAACCTCCTATCCTTCTATATCCATTTGTTGACAGACTAACTCAGGCCATATATTTTAAGAGATTGCTAACACCCCATCCTTATCCATGGAACAACAAACCCAACCCAACCCAGCCACCAACATCAACCCGAAAGCCACCAACAACCACAATCAACCATCATCATGGGCCAAAAAGGCATGGCGCCTCCTCTCTGATGTTCGAGCTCAGTCCCCACTGATCCAGTGCATCACAAACTTTGTCTCTATGGATCTCATGGCCAACACCCTCTTGTCCGCAGGTGCGTCCCCTGCCATGCTTCACTCCCTCGAGGAGCTCAATGACTTCACACCTTGCTGCCAGGCACTCTGCATCAATGTTGGCACGCTCACGCCTTCCTGGCTTCCCTCCATGAAGTCTGCTGCACAACTCTGCTCCCAACTGGACATACCGTGGGTGCTCGACCCTGTTGCCGTCTCCGCCTCTGGTTTTCGTTTGAAGGCTTGCATGGAGCTTGTGGAGTTGAAACCTGCTGTCATAAGAGGGAATGGTTCTGAGATCATTGCTCTCTCCATGGCTTTCACTCAACCCTCCAAGGTAAGAAATGGTCTATTCTTTTTCGTTCCAAGTAGAAGTGAAAACTGAAAAGGTTTCTTGGTTGTTAAGCATAATTGTCTCTCTTAATTGTTTCCTTTTTTAATAAATAATTTAGTTCAATTCAATGATGTTATGTGTAGACCACAATATCAGTCAATATCATCTACTTGCTATAATGCTATTAGAATACAAACTGACCCCATAGTCCCATTAATACAGAGTGAAAAGGGAGTACCCTATATTTGAGTAGAGGTGGTAGTGTTCATGGAGTATGTGATAATTTCCTCAAAAAGAATATCCTGATGTTAATTGTATCACTGAGGATATAAGGCAGTGAAAGTAAAGTAACCTTTATGAGAATACACTGAATTACGGGGAACCTTTTTTAATAAAGTAGGAAATAGTGCCTCTGTTTTCAGGGTATAAGAAAGGGTAAAGAAAATGATTCCACATGGTTTTATGTTTTAAATTGCTATCTGCAACCACAGTTTAAAACATGGCCAGCTGTGAATGTTCAGATGCGAGGCATAACAGTTGCCTAATTTGAAAATGCCTGTGAGGTGCACCAAAACTCTCTAAGTAACTAAGCAAAAAGTCCCTGTAACTTTGAGATAAAAGGGTGCCTCATCACAAAGGGGTTTTAATAGTGTTGATAATTAAGTATATAGTTGTCCTTTGGTAACAATATTGTAAATCATGTTTCAATTCTGTTTGTCTAATTTGATTGTTACAATGTCAGTCTTTCACTAAACCTAATTTCATATTTGTACCGCTAAAGAAAAAGGGGAAAAATTAAAGACAGTTAAATGTAGATGACTAAATATTCAGGGATTTTAACTTCTAAAATAATTCGGGATTCATTTTGTTAGGATTATAGACAAATTCACCAAAGGACTGTGATAGGAACCATGAAGAACGAATAGAAGGAAATGATATTAGTATGTATTTATCACTATCTCTCACATTGACATTAAAGAATCAGTGAAGAGGAATTTGGAACAAAACTTATGAAAAAAAGGCAACAAAGAAATGGAAATACAGGGCACTATGGAGCAGCTCTACTCTCCCAATTTCTAACCAATATTCAGCCTACCTTGCTACTCTCTCACATCCCTACAAATAACCCCGTTCTCCTCTATGATGACTGCCATGCTGGCAGCTATGGGGTTTGCATAGTGTCTGTGCATTCTGTTATGGGAAATAATGGTATGTAGATCTGAGCTCCTACATGTTTCCCCCCTTTATTTTTCTGGAAATAACTCATTAAAAACCCGTGAAGGGAGTGAGAGAAAGGTGACAATGGAGTCCTAAAAACCAAAACATAAACTAGATACAAAGTAAGGGAAACTAGCAAAATTTTAATATAATAATGTACTAAACAAAAAACTACTAATTCCCTAGCTTCTCAATGCTTTTGGAGCAATCCACCCGTTATTTAATCCATTTGTAGCACCAGCTCATGTGGCTGCCAACATCTGGAACAAGGCACAGTTTTAGCTTCAGCAAATCCTAACCTGAGTCATCTTAAAATAACAACAGTTCCAGCAATTAGCCATATTCTCTATTCAAAGTTACGAACATCTAAAATGCAAATCTCCTCCATTCCCTTTGACATAATCATCAAGAATAATGAAAATCTACACAATTCTCGTTTTGGTTGCTAATTTTCACATAGGCATCAACTCAAGATCTTTCTTGTGTTCTAATTTCTTCATAGTGTCATCCCTATTCCCGAGCTGATTTATTTTCGCATTCCCAGTGGTGATGATACATACCTTTGCTCTCTATTCTGTTGTTTTCCTAATGCGGTTTCTATCACACTCCCAAAGACATAAACATGGACCAGAGTGTTTTAAATTCTTCTGTTACCTTTAATTCTAGAAAATTGTTAATTGATGTTTGCAATTTAGCTATATTTTAAAGCATGCTGATGCATTCTGTCCTAAATTGACGATTTGGAGAATCAAGTTTAATGGCTCCTGCAAATGCAAGTACGCTGCCGTAGTTGCAACATTCTTAGCTCTTGACTCTATTATATGATATGCCACATTGTTCATGCAACCGGTGGTGTGGAAATGGTGTTGAAAAATATAATATGTGTAGCCTTTCTAGTGGTAAAAGTTGGCTTCCATGACAATTAAAATGTTCTTATATCACCGAGTTATTTGGGTTTCAATGACAATCAAGATTAGGTATCTTAGTACTCAGTCCTTCTCTTTTATCTGGGATTTGTACAGGCTATGTAACATAGACAGAGTTAATCGACATTGATGCCATATTCTGAATTTTCTTCATTTACCAAAATGTTGATGATGCCTAGTTGTTGTACATGATTAGCCTTATAACTTCAGATTTTCTTTATTTTTTCACCTTTTATTTATTTATTTGTTTATTTGCGGAAAAGGAAAGAAAATCTAGATAATGTGTCAAAAACTTAAAGTAAAAGGTCTTTATTTGTTCTCTACCCTTTTATCTGAGAAATTCTATCATTTCACTTTGTAAATAGGTCTCCATTGTCAAGGGTACAGACAGCATCCATGAGTCAGTGGATGCAGTGGAAGCTGCAAAGTTATTAGCTAAAAGCAGTGGTGCCATAGTTGCAGTATCAGGAGCCACCGACATTGTCACAGATGGAAATCAAGTCGTTGGAGCTCACAATGGGGTGCCATTGATGCAAAAGATAACAGCAACCGGGTGTTCAGTTACGGCACTTATTGCTGCCTTTGTAGCTGTTGACAAAATCCATGCTTTGGATGCAGCAGTATCAGCATTAGCGGTATTTGGTGTCACCGGTGAGCTAGGAATGAAGAATGCTAAAGGTCCTGCGTCTCTGCGAATGCATTTGATAGATGCCCTCCATGGGCTTGATGAAGCTGCTTTGGAATCTCATGTTAATATCACAAGTTTGTCTTAAAATGCGAAGATCTTTGTTGCAAATGGGTAATTATAATTTTATTTATACTCATGTAGATGTCTACCGTTGGGATTATAAAGGATGCGACATTTTTTTCCTTTTTTTATAATTTATTTTCCAATAAATAGTTCTATTATTTCAAAGATTTAATTCTTCGTAAGATTTTTATTGATGTATAGGAATTAGTTTGGTAGAACTTCTAACAGATAGCTTGTGAATTGTTTATGTAACATCCTATTACATAAAGTTTTACGTTTAACCAAAGTTACACAATTTTTCTAAAATTAATTAATCATCCCAAATCCAATTTTACGTACTATCTAGAAGGATTTTAACCTCAACAGATACATTACAACACATCAATACATATCGAGATATAACTCAATCAATCAAGGCCTCCCACCCAAAATTCATTCAACATTCTAACGATCATTCAATTTCACACATTCATGCTAAAAAACCATTAACATCAACAACATTAATTCAACAATATCTTAAGGTCAACTACCCTAGGTTTTCACATATCATTATATAGTGATTATTCGAAACCAAAACCCGTACCTTAGTGATGGTAGTTCCAACTTCTTAAACTTTTCTCTCTGATCAATCCAAGCTTCAATTAATCCAAGCTTTAATCAACACCAACCAAACCAAGCACTGAAGCAACTCTATACAATCTAATAATATACAAATTTCACATGGTTTATACTAGGATTTTCACACAAGTTAAGAAAAAATAGAAAAAAAGATTCTCTTACCTTACTCTACATGATCATGAGTTAAAATCCCGCTAAAAATTGAGCTTGAGTTTCTCCTAAAATACCAAAATCTCTAATTTCAATATCCACACTATCCAAAATGGGAAATCAGTTAAAAATAGAGGAGTGGAATAGAGTTCTTGCGATTACTCATCGCAAACGTGATATAGAAATGTAGAAGAAATTAAGAGGAACGCGTGGATACAAACGGACTGTCGATCGGAGCTCCAATTTGTGAGAAAAATGAATTTAAAAAAGAAGGTGAATAATAAAATTAGGGTTTTTTTTCTCTTCTCTTCTCATAAGCTCGAGTTCTCTCTCTCTCTCTGAAACAAATGAATGAAATTGAAGAATAAAGTCACGTATTTAGGGTCACTAAGTGACGGTCGCCCATTGACCCTACTTAGAACCAAAATTTTAAAGATAAGAATCTCAATTTATATTTTAAATATTTTTTGATTATTTTTATATTTTTATTTTTCTCTTGAAGAGACATAAGTGTGTACAGTTAATTATGACCCGATATACATTTTTCCTAAATAATTATATTTTTGCGCTTCAAATAATTTTCTGAACTCAATTTTTATTCGTAGATTTTCAAATTATAAAATTTAAATTTAGTTTTGACTAGACGATTTTTTTTTTGGTGACTAGACTAGACGATTAAACCCTCCTAACTAAATTTTAATCAATTAATTGATTGGTTAAAATGTTCGTGTCTTACAGTTTACTTGTACGTTACGTTCCTACTTCTAATTTGTCTAATCTCTTATTCCGAGGCATTTGGCGATTCTTGCATTTGAAATCCCTCTTAAGATAGTTTCAATTTCACTGTAAATCAGCTACTTTATACTACCAAATTTCCAAGTCACAGGTTGCCAAATTGAAAAAGAAGAAAAGAAAACAAATCACCATATGGTTCTTGGGGTTACAATGAAGATTTCTGATACATTCTGCAACAAACTGATAAAATACAAGACCAATCTCACAGTCATCTACAATCAAACAGCACCCAGTTGTTCTTATATTCTTGACATCATAGTTTTAGTAGTTCAAATGGACAGTGATCCTTAGCAATGTCTCTGCTCCATCAGTGGAAACCTGTCCTGGGGGATAAGAGCTCTGAGCTCTGCAAAACCGCTTGCGTTCTTGAACTTCCCTGTGCCCCCGATCACTGATAACTGCGACATGGCGCTCCCTATCTTGTACAGGCCATAGAAGTTAAGGCTGTCTCCATACTCCCCTCCTTCGAACAAGGCGGTAAATGTCATCATCTGTCTACTCCCATCTGCCGAGCTCGCCACGTACACTCCTTGAGCTTTCCCAACTATTTGTGACCCCAGTTCTGGTTGAGCCGTTAAAACATCATCAATTACAGTGATTGTGCCGAAACCAAGTCCCAAACCATCAGGTCCTAACTGCAACTGGGCATTATTCTGGTTGTTATTGTTCCCTGAGTCTCCTGCAAAGCTCGTACCAGCCAAGCCGGTTCCAAGTGGGATCCCGAATACTCCGTTGACAGTTGGAAGAGCACCATTGGCATTGGGGACAGCAGTCTGACCTTGCGGGATGTTGAATCCTATTGGCATCGCAAAAGGCACTTGCCCGCTGTAAATGTTGCCCAGCAAGCCGGTAACCGGCCTAGCTGTTGGGCTGCTTCCTCCTTGAATGTCATGCATGTACAACTCAATCATTGGTTCTTTTCCTGTGGCTGCAATCGGGTCAATTGCGGATACACCAATCACTTCCCATTGAGCAACGGTAATTAACATTGCCATTGAAGCTGTAAATAATGATCTTATCAACATCTTGTTTCCAAGTATTTCAGATGTAGATTTTGCTACTTCTTCTATTTAGTAGAGTCCTTTTTTTTTGAGTTCAACTGAACACAGAATCTTGGTATTATATAGTAGAGAATGCATGGGTGAGTTTTGGAGTGGTTGTGAGAAAGGGGATTTCATGAAGTGGTTGAATTTAGTAAGAACGTTGATTAGTTGAAATGAGCCACATCCTTATCTAGTGGCATTTTTGAGGTGTTTATGAAAGAGAATATTTGTGATGAAATGAAATCAGGTTCTTCGTGAAAATGCATAGCGAAAAAAAGTAATTTGGTTTAACCACACAATCCCTTAATGTTTTTCTATCACTAGATGTTCTACGATTCAGAAAATGGATTTAGATGGTGAAGTACAACTAAACCAAAGTCTAGTGACACTACTATCGTTGAAAATCTAAAGAGAAAAGTACGATAATGGTATTTTCAAATAGGGGTAAACGCGGATCGGATCGGATATGGCCAAAATTTCGATTCAATCCGCACTAAAATCATCGGATCGGATCAGATCCAATATCCTCAGTTTTTAAGTTTGGATCCGATCCGATCCGTACATTTGTGGATCGGATCGGATATCGGATATCGGATATATCCGCAAAACACAAATATTTTTAAAAGCTTATTTTTATTAAAAAAATATCAATAAAATTCATTTTTTCTATTCTTTTAAATATGTTTACTCTTAAAATAATATTAAACATATATTTCTTAAATAATAAATTAAAATAATATAACATATATGATAATTATTAGTTGAAATAAAATATAAAAAGAATATTTATTCATTTATTTCTTTATTTTTGCGGATACGCGAATATACGAATATCTACACAAAATCTACAATCCGATCCGATTAGTGTGCGGATCTGATCTGATCCGATCCGATAGTCTTGCGGATCGGATCCATATCCACAATTTTTGAATCGAATTCGAATAAATACCGCGGATATGCGGATCGGATCCGATCCTTGGACACCCCTAAATTTCAATTAAGAGCAATATCACATTATTAATAAAATTTATTATTTTTTTTGTAACCAAGAGATATTTTTGTATTAATTCAAAATTTTAAATCTTAAAGCATAAATTTTAATAATATAAAAATAACATATCTAAAATATTAACTAATATTAATAAAAAGTATTTACTTTCTGACATCTCTCTTTCAATTATTGTAATTACAATATTAGTATAGTATTTTCATGTGAACGGTTATATTAAATTTTATTTTATTTAAATTTTTTTTGAATTACTCAAAACTTGTTATTGTTTTGAACAATAATCCTATTTACTAAGGATATATTTAAAAATAATGTAATTATGTTTTTGTAATAAAAATTTAATTTGGCCTCTCAAATTTCATAGTTGTCTTAATTAAAATCTTCAAATTTTAATTGGCTTAAAATTGTACTTAGAATTTAACTCTATAATAATTCATTTTGGTCATTTAGTTTGGAATGAACACCCAATTCGGTCCCTATCCTTTTTTTTTAATGAATATTGCAACTTTTGTCCAAAAAAAAAAAAGGACAAATCGGTGTCCCTGTTCCATACTTTTGTGAGATGTCGTGGTCCTTCCGTCATCTGTCCTGACCAAAACAGACAAAAATTCTACGTGTCAGTTAAGTAGCGTTTGTTTTCGGAGGCAGGATACAAAGACATGTACAACTCATGTTTAAAAAGTGTTTGGAAGTAGGACATAGACATTGAACACATTGTCTCCGAGACAATTTTTTATATTTTTGTGTCCACTCTTCTACGAAGGACAATGATGGACACAGGATTTGGAAGAGTGAACACTGACTTTTTTATAAATTTTGTTTTCCTTTTTGTCTATAGATATTTTTTATTATTCCACTATTACCCTTTCTTATTTTTCTATTGCGTTATTCTCAGAGAAGTACTTTCTTCTTCCTGCTCTTTCTCTATCTCTTTCTTTTTCAGGTACTCTCTCCTTTTTATAGAACTTTTTATTGGGGTGGATAATTCTTTGCTTCTTATCGTTTTTACTTCAATACCATTTTAACCTTGTATTATATTATTTGATTTGTAATAAAAATAATTAGTCTTGAAACTTTTGAAAGATAAATATTATCAAAAGTAAAATTAATCTTTTAAAATATTAAAAAATAATTTATAAGTTGTAATTGATTTTATAAAATTTAAAGAAAAATCAGTTTTTAGATTAAAAAAATTGGTTTTCTAAATAAAAATAGATTTTTATGTGAAAAACTAATTTTTTTTAATGTAAAAACGGATTTTTTTAAAATTGATTTTTTATTTAAAATTAATTTGGCTTATTAACCTAAACAAAATTTTTTATTAATCAAACTCAGATTTATTTTTTTGTTAATCTTAACCATATGTATTCCTACATATTAATAATAAATTTAAAAATAAAATAATAATATTTATAAATTTTATTTTAATATAAATATTATTATATCTTTTTTATTAAAATTTTTTGCCTCTTTAAACATTTTTTTCAAGTTCCATCTTTACTCCTACGTACTCTCATTCTCTATTAAATTAGTTTGTACTTGATGTAGAAAATTTGGAATCACATGGCTATTTTAGTCATTTCATATAATATTTTAGTCTTGTCCATGTGTATCCAAACATAATACTGGACATTACATTAGTGTCTTGTACATCGCATCCAAACACAATACACAAAGGATAATTTTTAGTGTCCCCATCCTATTGTCTCTGTCTCAGTATCATGTTCTGTCCTGTCTCTAAAAACAAACGCAGCCTTAACGTTGTTGTTGTGGAGGTTAACACTTTGTTAAGTTTCACGTTGGCCATTAAAAAATAGACAAGGATCGATCTGTCCCGCTTTAGAAACCTAAAACTATGTCATTTTTTAGGTTTCACTCCACGTTCTATTAGGGAATGGACAGTGGTCGATCTGTCCGGCTTTAGAAACAAAAAACTACATCGTTTTTGGTCTTCACTGAAATAGAATGGTTTGAAAGTGAATCTATGCAACTAATCTCTCACTCTTCTCCCAACCCAAATACAAATCCTAGGAGACCATGATTGGTAGTGGAGAGCGTTGTTCATCATGAAATCGACGAAGTGGAGACGATTCAGGCTAGAGCTTGAATTCTAGTGGGAGTGTTGGAGCTCCGAGGAAGAAGAAATAGGTTACCCCAATTTGTTATTGTGGTTCTCATGCAATTTTGTTCATGTCAGGGACGGTGAAGAATCCAAACAGATTATTCTTTTGCTGCCCATACTTCAAGGTAGTTGTTTAGGGTTTAGCTAATTTTTTGTTTTCAATTTCTATTCCATAAATGCTAACAACTGTTAAACATTTTTGTAGACTAAAAAATGGTATTGCAACTTCTTTGCATGGTTAGATGATTATGTTTCTTCATGTGGTGAGGATGCTAACAAGGCGGTCTCAGTTGGGGCATCAAAACAGAAGTAGAATCGATTGGAAGGCCATGGTTATGTGGTGGATAACAAAGTTAATGAGTTGGAGGAAAGATTAATTGGTTTGAAAGATCAGTTAGATAAGTGTAGATTGAAAATGGGTGAAAGTAGATGTATTAGGTATGGATTTAATTTGTTAGCATTTTTTGATGGGGTTATAATTGCAAGCTTGTTCAGAGCAAGTGTATAGGATTTTGATAGCTGAATTTTGTTATTTTCTAGAGATGAATTTTGAACAACACTTTTGATGATGAATGAAATAAGAATGATTGTGGTGAATTTGTAAAATTTGAACTATGACGATGAATATGTTAAATTTCATCCTTGTATTGATAAATAATAGCATATATGTCATGAAATAAACTTAACAAATATGCATGCTAGCTAAGTAATAGATGTGTAGCAGTAAGTATCTAAAGTCTAAACTCAAAGAAAGATACATGTTCATATATTGATAATAAAGGAGCAATCCAGGTGTTGAAACAACTTAACACATAATATGTCCATTCAAAATATGGGCAGCAACATGGGCTTGAGCCAAATAACCAAAATATAGGGATCTCAACTAAAAGTTCTAAACCTAAAATCAGTAGTATTAAGTAGCAAAATATAGTAGTTTTTGAACCAAAACATGTGTCCTAAAGGCTTGTAGCCAAGATACAAATTAGCAACAAAAGATGGTCCAATTTCATGTCTTCTTAGGTGGCCTAAGTCCTGGGCGCCTGAAGTCGGAAGTGGGCACAAATTTGAAATGCCTTGAAGCAGTTCCCGAGCTTGCAGCAACTGTTGTTTCTGCTGATATTGCACTATCTCCACTTGTTGGATTTGTTGGAGGAGATATTGGGCCATGAGTAGGATTTGCCGAAGTATGGGACCTCAGAGCTGGACCTTCTCCTGGTTGAGATTTGAACCATAGTGTTGGCCTTGGTGCTGGTGGGGGTGTGGACATGAAACTTGGCATGTTGGCAGTTGGGTTAGATTGATCTATTGTAGGTGCTTGACTGAATTGTACATACTGGGTTGGTGGAGGTGGGGGCCTAACAACAGGGTTCTTTAACCTTCGGGTTGGATTGGATTGAGTTGTGAAGGCTACATCAGATGGACCTTCTTGAATGTTGCTGGAATTTGTAGCATGCTGGACCTACAAAGAATTTTTTATGATGTCTCCGAAAATTTATGAAGTTAAAGTAACTAGCTTTAAAGTTATATAAGATAACTTTACCTCCTCTGATTGTAGGGCATTCTGTGACAAAGAAATCTCTTGTGGTTGACCTTCTAGACCTACACCAAAAACCAAAATAATGCTTAGATTTTTAGAAAATTATTATCCCACAGTCACATTGTTTATTATTTCTCTTCTTCTTGGACCACCCACACAATGTACATGCCAAAGCATATCAAAATTATTGAAAATGACAACACAGATTTGAAAAGGTAAGGGAAGGATCAGACTAACCTGGCACGTCGCAAACTCCGTGCAATCTCCGTCCAAGCTTCAACCAAGCTCCGTCAACCATACTATCCAACCACCGTCAACAACAATATGTGGAGGTCAGTCAGCAACCTTGTCAGCAACACTATCAACACGTTGCTCCAACTTCGAGAGGTCGACGATTACTTCAAGGGGAGGACTCTTGCTCTAATAGGGTTTTCTAGTAATTACTGGAGCAACACTGGGGGCTTATATGGAAACCCCAATCGAAACGCATCCCAGACCCAAAAAATGACGTAGTTTTGGGTTTTTAAAGTGGGACAGATCGACCCATGTCCATTTTCTAATGGCCAACGTGGAACTTAACAGAGTGTTAACCTCCACATCAGCAACGTTAACTGACACGTAAGTAATTTTCATCTATTTTGGTCAGGAGAGATGACGGAAGGACCGCGACGTCTCACGAAAGTATGGGACAAAGACCGATTTGTTCCTTTTTTTTAGACAAGGGTCGCGATGTCCATAAAAAAAAGGACAGGGACGGATTGGGTGTTCACTCTTTAGTTTTCAATTGACATAATTTAGTTTCTAATTCTGGAACTCAATTTAGTGCTTTGGTCCCTATAACGTAAACGACCAAATAATGTGGTGTGAATAAAACCAAAAATATTATTTCTTTCCTTTTTCTCCTCATTTTTATCTCTCCTCCTACACCCTCGACTCTCCTTAATTGTTCTTAGACCTTCCACGACATGACTATATATATACAAATCAGAAATATTTGGTAACTAAAGCAAATCAGACAAAAACAGCTATAACTTGCCTTATTTAGTATGCATTAATTTTTGCGATAATTAATGAATGCTAAATAAGGTAAATTCTGGCTTTTTTTTGTCTCCCTAACATTACCGTATACAAATATTCTCCACATACAAGTGATTTGTCCATACAAGTCCATACAAGTTATTTTAACTTAATTCAGCTCATGCACCTCTTAATATAACTAATTTTTCAATTTACGCGCGAATATATAACTTCTTTTTTTTAGAGGATTTCGTTTTCTTTTTCGAATTTCGTCAACGTTTTCTGCGTTCTCTACATTTTTTCTTCCTTTGTTTTTGTGCATTCTCTCTGTGTTCTCTTTCGTCATTTTCATGTGTTCTCTCTGCGTTCTCCTTCTTTGTTTTTCTCGATTTCATTTGTTATCTGCCTTCATTTTTTAAATCAAGCTCTGAAATTATTTTAAAGATAATGAATGATTCAAGCTCAGATTGTCAACTGAGCCAGCGTGAAGTGGATTATTATTTTGAATCCAATGAAGTGCCTGAGGTGTGGTTCAATTCTAGTTAATGTTTTCCTTAGTAGTTTATGATTATGTAGGTGAATAATGTTGTGAACCTTGGTTGTGAAAATTTTTGTTCATTGTTGATTGTTGAATTGAATGTAATGTAGTAGTTCTGATAAATCTGTTCCATTTTAAATCAGATTTTTCGGTGTAAATCAGAAATATTTTGGTGTATTAGGGTAACTTTTCGGTGTATCTACAGATTCTGACTTTTTCAATTGAACGGGGGTAAAT
The DNA here is from genome assembly GCF_003086295.3 of Arachis hypogaea. Lineage (NCBI taxonomy): Eukaryota > Viridiplantae > Streptophyta > Magnoliopsida > Fabales > Fabaceae > Arachis > Arachis hypogaea. The sequence continues at coordinate 69,323,224 of NC_092047.1, read as the reverse complement.
TGTATTGTTGTTTTGAATCGAATCAAGTAGTGAGGTGTGATTTGAATCTAGATAATATAGTTTGTTTGTAGTTTATGATTTTATAGTTTTTGTTTGATGATGAGTTCTGAATCTGATTTTATTATTCTTGATGATGCACTTTGCTGTATGATAGATTTTAACACGGTGTATTGTGTACTATTTTCGGTGTATTTTGTAGCTTTTTTGCTATATTGATGAGCAGCTTGTTTCGAAAGTTGGGATGACTTTTAACAAGCTTGAAGATGCTATAAATTCGAGAAAGATTATTCAAAAGTTGCTGGTTTTTCTACAAGAATTCAGAGTACAAACAAGAAGGAAAATGAAATTAAGAACCAATTGATTACATGTAGCAAAGAGAAAAATGAAAATCGAAAATATCTCCAACCGAGAAGAAAAATCCTTCAGCCGGATTAAATTGTCCTGTAAGAAGTTATATACACATACTGAAGGACATTGGTGTTTGGATAATTTCGAAGGCCGTGTTGCATCATTCACATCCCTGCTGTCCAAATCAAGTAGAGATGCTTAAACAGCACAGGATGGTGGCCTTATCCCTCTTGTACGTGGTTGTGGTGTGATGTGGGGATGATGATTTGTTTCGCCCACAGTGAGGACGGTGGCTTATTTCCACTCACAGAATAACGAGATTGATTATTCAATAAAGGAATGGGGTTGGGATTGGTTAAGATTATGATTTTCATAAATTTGGTGATGATAGCGAGTTTGTGATTGATAATGATTATTGATTGGCAAGGTCATGGGTTTTGTCCCGCTTGCGTTATTGATATTGTGGGGATGGTGATTCGTCCCACCCACGGTGAGGAGAGTGGCTTTGCCCACTCACGAATAGACAAGTTGAGGATGAAGGATTCTCTCTCTTGTTGTGGGGTGAATGTGAAGAAGGTGGAAAGGCACTCTCTTTCGTATTGTTTTTCTACATTTTTCTCTGATTGCAAGGTGGAAAGGCACACTCCTTCAAATGTGAAAAGACACACTCCTTCCTAATTCCTCGCGAAGAAGGTAGAAAGACACTCTCCTTCATTTATATTCCTCCTGGGGATGCTCAACAATGAGACAATGTCTGGGTTAGCTATCGGATGTGTCGGATTTTAACATTTTTAACCGACAAGTGAGCTCATGGCCAGTAGGACAGGTATGCAACATGTGCATTTGTTTGCTATTGTTTAAGTATAAATATTTGTTTTGATTTGTCTAACTGTATATTCCTATTTAATTGCTAATTGAAATACTTGCCATACTTGCTCTCTACTTGTGTTTGTCTTGTATTGCTATCTTTGTGATTGAAATTACTGAATTGAATATGATTAAGACTAGAGGCAATTATGGAGCTGAGACTTAGTGACTTAACCCTATTAGGATTAGTTAAACCCTATGCTGGAACTTCTGTGAAGTTGGAGATTAGCATTGTTTAGTGGGTTCATGCTTCTTTATATAGTGTTTATTTGAAACTATTATCCTATTGAAAACTTTTGAGTTCTTACTTGTCGTGGATTTTCTTTTTTCAGATGCAGGGTGTGATGCATCTTGCTGAGTGTGCAGGATTCCGTTGGCACAACGAAGGAGACTCTTTTGAAGTTTATTTTGGTTTATTTAGAACTTTCTCCACTTTTGAAAATTTTATTGTATTTTTTTCTTAGAGGTTTTTATTTGGAGAAACAAGATTTTTATTTTGTATACTTTTTGATTTTATAATATTCTAGCCGGTCTTTTCTTCATGGGTCGAGACTAGTAACTTTTATGTATCCTATTCCAGAACTTGTGTGTTGCTCCTGTCTACAACACTTCTTACATTAACATATCGTGTGGCGGACGGGTGAGTAACGCGTAAGAACCTGCCCTTGGGAGGGGAACAACAGCTGGAAACGGCTGCTAATACCCCGTAGGCTGAGGAGAAAAAGGAGGAATCCGCCCGAGGAGGGGCTCGCATCTGATTAGCTAGTTGGTGAGGCAATAACTTACCAAGGCGATGATCAGTAGCTGGTCCGAGAGGATGATCAGCCACACTGGGACTGAGACACGGCCCAGACTCCTACGGGAGGCAGCAGTGGGGAAGTATCTGAATAATGGCTATTGATCTTGTTTAATTTTTTTTACAGGATCTTAGTTATATTATTATTCTTCAGATATTAGTATATTATGTATCTATTTTTTTTAGGTGTCGTAATACCTCACCACCTTTGATTTACGACTTAAGAGTAAATCTCTGTGAAATAGGGTGTTACGGTTAATATTTTGTTTTCTTTTTCAGATGTATTTTTGTCAAGAGGAAGTATAGGGAGCCAATGGAGTATCTGTACAATGTGAACAATGGGGGTTTAGGGATGTTCGATTTAGTAGGATATTAGATGTTTATTATCCCTGGTACCTGGATAGTTATTCTGGATAGTATGTGTGTATTGTGTTTGAGAAATTAGTAGTATTTTATCCTGGATGTTTATTTTTTAACTTATATTAGGCCAAATAAATAGTCAATTGTACACATTGTACAAATATTCAATTGGCTCCCTACTAGCAGGATTCTTTTGTCAATTGTGTTGACTTCTACAATGTTATGTATGATTTATAAAATATTTTATTGGATAGATGAAAAGGAAGTAGGAGTAGATGAGTTGTTAATGGAGATTAACAATGACGTTGGAATTTTTTATTTGAAGTAATTGATGAAATACAAATAAAAATGAGATAGGAGAATTTGAGTTGTGTGAAAGCTTTTTTATTTAATGTAATTGACAGACAGAAGAATTTTTTAAACAATAAACCCCTCTCATTGAGGATAGTATTAGAACTTAAATTTGGACATAAAACTCTATTACTTGACATTATATATTGTTATAAATCATTATTATTATTATTATTATTATTATTATTATTATTATTATTATTATTATTATAATAAATGATATTTTAAAATTTGAAGTAATTTATTAAATAATTAGTATTTATTATAACATATATTTAATAATTTATTAAAAAATATTAATATAATGAATAAAAATTAATTTTAAAAATATTAAATCAAAATTTTTTTAGAACAAATTAATTCCTTAATAAATAGTCTCCTAATCAATTTAACGTTAAAATAACATTATTTTGTCTGAGTGAATAGAGATAAATCTGTCCTTATTAATTTAAATTTAAAGATAAATAAGTTTTTATCTTTTTTAATTATTTATGTTCAAATTTAACTTCCAACTCTCCAAATAAAGATACCAAATCAATAACTACTATTAAGATAAAATTCACAAAAAAACTGTATTGTCTCACAAAAATTAAGAACAGAAACTAAAATGATTTTTTATTTTTCCATTAGAGATCACATTATTTTTCGAGAATAAAAACAGGGCCGAGTTGGTAATTTATTACTCGCTTATGATGCAACGAACTCTGTCTATGCCAATACAAATCAAAAGAATGTAATTCAAGTGGCACGGTTTCACTAATTTGGCAGTGTCACCACAGGTTTCGCCAAAAAATTTTAAATCATAGTGACCAATTTATGGATGGTAATATCTTCACGATTGTTAGAGAATTTATTAGTTGAGATTTTATAGAATCTAGATATATAGAATTCAACCAGGATTACTGGGAAAAAAATAGTATCTATTACACTGTCTAGTAAATTATGTGTGTGTTATAAAATTTTAAACCTCGACATACTCTAAAGGGTTATAGATCGGGTAGAAAAACACTAGGAAAAAATTGTCTAAATGATGATCATTTGGGAGAGACTTAATTATTAAAAAAAAGTCTTTAATACCAAAACTATTGAAGAGAATTAATTTTGTTTAGTTTAAGAAGAACGGCAAATCTTTTTTAAAAAAACATAAATATATTTTAAAATTATTGTTTTATTTATTTCTTTTTTATAAATATATTTTTTTAATTATCTATTATATTCAAATTTTTATTAATATATTTTTATCTATAATAAAAAGTTATTACTATAAACCACCAATTCACCATTAGTAAATAATTCCTTTGTTTTATTGCACTCGCAAAATCCAACATAGCAACATAAGAATATAATAATAATAATAAGAAAAAAAAAAAAAATATATATATATATATATATATATATATATTTAAAATTGAAAACACACTTGTAAACTATAACTCACTTTATTATGAACATAAAATATATTATTATTATTATTATTATTATTATTATTATTATTATTATTATATTTTTAAGGTGATTTTGTCGTTTTTTTTAAGAAGTTAATTCTGTTATTAGATAGTGTGAATTTTATCTTTATTATTAGCTTTGTAAAATTGAATTTTATTATAGAATTTAACAATGACAATCGGTATAAAAACCTTATAGAATCGATACATTATATATAATTGAATTGAGTTCTTTTCATAGTTTTAAAAAAATAATGCAATAAAAATAAAAATATATATTCTTTCTTTCTTCCTCTCTTAGTTCTTATTTTGCCATTATTGTGTTGGATTTGGGAGAGTGAATAGTAAAGGTATAAAGTAAAATGACAAAGTTAGAAAATAAAGTAAGACTTAAAATTTGATTTGATGGAGAAAAACATTGTTGAAGGTGTGGTTGAAGTAGGAAGAGAAGGTGCACTTCAAGAAACGTACAAGAAAGGTGAAAGAAGAGTGAGGACCTGATTTAACATAATGGCAAAACTCAAGGCCATTTGCTGCTATACATTATATATATATATATATATATATATATATATATATATATATATATATATATATTAGTGTTTTCATACAGTAGATAAGCTTAGTTTTATTCTTCTGTTTTGCTGGACTATTCTATTATAATACATATCACTACTACTAATTGCTTCCCTTAGGTTAGGTAACACCTTCCCTCAAGTTAGGACTGCAAATATCTTGGAGTCCTAACTTGCCAACAAGTGTAGAAAAGGTTCCTGGGGCTAAAGATTTTGTCAACAAATCTGCAATTTGTTCATGTGTTGATATAGGCATCAAGTGGATTAATTTCTCTAGTAGTTTGTCTCTAACCACATGACAATCTACCTCTATGTGCTTGGTCCTTTCATGGAACACGGGGTTGGTTGCTATGTGAATGGCGGCTTGGCTATCGCAGTACAAATTGATAGGCTCAGTGTAGTCCAATCCCATGTCGCTGAATATCTTTTTAATCCATATTGTCTCACGGGTTGCTGATGCGAGAGCTCTATACTCTGCCCCCGCTGATGATGATGCCACTGTTGTTTGCTTCTTGCTTTTCCAAGAGACAATCGTGCTTCCAATGTAAAAGCAATATGCAGTTATGGACCTTCTCGAGTCCGAGCAAGCAGCCCAATCCGAGTCGCTAAAGCCTGTAACACGCAAATCAGACTGAGAAGGAAAGAAAAGGCCCTTTGCTGGTGCAGATTTAATGTACCTTAAGATATGATGAGCAGCCCTGAGATGCAAATCAGTAGGTTTGTCCAGAAATTGACTCAATTTTCCGACTGCAAAACTAATGTCGGATCTGGTGTTTGCCAAGTACAACAGTTTACCAATCAGTTTTCTGTATTCAGCATTATCAGGTAAGGAACTCCCCACATCTTTTGTCAACTTAACATTGTAATCCATAGGAGTTGAGATAGGTTTGCAGTCCTCAAAACCAGCTTCTCTTAGTAAGTCCAAAGCATACTTCCTTTGGTATAATGCAACTCCCTGTTTGCCTCGAGCAACTTCCATTCCCAAAAAAAATTTTAGGTCGCCAATGTCTTTAATTTTGAAACGAGCATTTAGTAGTGCTTTAATAGAGTCAATCTCAGCTAGATCATTTCCAGCTAGAACCACATCATCTACATAGATTAAGAGAGCTGTGAAACCACTGGCTTGTGATTTTGTAAAGAGACTGTGATCTGACTTGGACTGATGGTAGCCATTCTCGAGCAAGACTGATTTCAACTTGTTATTCCATTGTCGGCTCGCTTGTTTGAGGCCATATAGTGACTTCTTCAGTTTGCAGACCGTGTTAGGGGGAGCCTCTAATCCTTGGGGCACTTTCATATAGACTTCTTCCTCCAATTCGCCATGTAAGAAGGCTGTGTTCATATCAATTTGCTTCAAGAACCAGCCTTTGGTAGCACCAATGGCTAACACAATCCTTAAGGTAATGAGCTTGAGAACAGGGCTGAATGTGTTCAAGTAATCCACCCCGGGGACTTGGGTGAAACCTTTGGCAACCAATCTTGCCTTGTGCCTCTCTATGCTGCCATCCGGGTTATGTTTGAGTTTGAAAACCCATTTATACCCGATGGCCTTTTTGCCAGGTGGAAGGGAAGTAATTTGCCATGTCTGAAGATACTCCAAGGCATCAAGTTCTGCTTTAATAGCACTTCGCCAACTCTCACGCAGTGTTTTCGATGCTCACGCAGCAAGAAAGACAAACTCATAGCTTGGAGCCTATCTCAGTCAACAAATTGCATTATTTACACCTGAGTCACACACTGCATCTAATATTAGTCCTACATCACAAACATTTCATGATACTCCCACATTAGATTCTAACATAGTTCATGCATCTAAAGCATGTTACCTAACCTAAGGGAAGCAATTAGTAGTAGTGATATGTATTATAATAGAATAGTCCAGCAAAACAAAGGAATAAAACTAAGCTTACCTACTGTATGAAAACACTAATATATATATATATATATATATATATATATATATATATATATATATATATATATAGCAGCAAATGGCCTTGAGTTTTTCCATTATGTTGAATCAGGTCCTCACTCTTCTTTCACCTTTCTTGTACGTTTCTTGAAGTGCACCTTCTCTTCCTACTTCAACCGCACCTTCAACATGGTGCGGTGAGCGTGGAACCAGAGAGTGGCGCACGAATAGACAAGAATTAGGGAAAGAAACCCTGATCTCTGTGTCTTTGATTACTCACAAGAAAGCACAGTGTTTGAATCTTGCATAACAACTAGATTTGAATCATCAATGGCGGAACCGCACGGTGGAATCTTAAATTCACCATCATCGAACCTAGATCTGCGCACGATTACGGAAGTCTTGAGTCAAATTGCATCAATCCAAGCGCAATTAACGTGAAGCACAATCAACACGGCTGGAGATCACACGAGCCCCTATTATCTTCATCCTTCTGAAAGCCCTGGTATTCCCCTTACTAATGTCATTTTAGATGGAAAGAACTATGTACCTTGGAGTCGAGCTATGCTTTTAGCACTGGAATCTAAGAATAAACTGAAATTCATAGATGGTAGTCTGCCAAAATCTGATAGTAGTGATAATCTGTTTGAGGCCTGGAAGAGATGCAACACCTATGTGATTGCGTGGATCAATCTTTCGCTTAGTGCAAACATTTCTCAATCAGTCATTTGGAACCACATAGCCAGTGACCTGTGGATAGATTTAAAGCATAGGTATTATCAAGGAGACAAGTTTAGAGTAGCTGAATTGTATGAGGAACTGTATACACTTAGGCAAGGGGACATGGATGTTACAAGCTATTTTACAAAATTGAGATTGATTTGGGAGGAAATTGATGACTTTCGATCGATACCCTCATGTGCTTGCGAAGTTGAATGTTCATGTGGCTTGGGCACGGTCAGAAAGTACAGGATTGAAGACCAAGTCACAAAATTTCTTAGAGGATTAAACAAACAATATGCAGGAGTAAGATCGCAAATTATGCTGATGGAGCCACTTCCCAACATCAACATAGTGTTTTCATACAGTAGGTAAGCTTAGTTTTATTCCTCTGTTTTGTTGGACTATTCTATTATAATACATATCACTACTACTAATTGCTTCCCTTAGGTTAGGTACAAACATAGTTCATTAGAAAAGAAAGAAGAAGAAAAAAGAAGAAGAAAAAAGATGAAAAAAATCAATTAAAGAAAAATATGTCTTTACAAGAGAAATAAATGAAAAAATAAAAAAATATATCTTTAATAAAAAAAAAGAGAAATCTATGTTATATAATTATCAGAATTTATTGTTTTTGTCATCATTTTTAGTTATCAATTTAATTTTTTTAATTTAATAATCTAATAATATACTTTAGTTTATATTTTTAAATATTAATGGCTAATTTAATAGTAAAAAAATAAATTTTAATGACTCTTTAATATTTTATCAAAAAATTATTTCGTTTTTTTAAATATTTTATTAATTAATTTCTTTAATAATTTTGATAAAAATAAATCTCTATTAATAATTAAATCTTCTTAAGATAACAAAGTTATATATTATTGGCTCTGCTAGTTAGATAACGAAAATTATGAACAACGTGAACAATGGGCTGTATTCTTGACTCATAGAAAGGCAAAAAAAAAAAAAGTCTATCACAAATTACCCTTCTAAAAATTCTACTTTCACCTTTAATATTTTAACCATCCACCTTCTAACCCTTTTATCGCCGCATATCCCTTCCCAAACCCTCATTGTGCCGTTGATCCCTCCCTCCCTAGCCAGCCTCAGTGACGTCGAGCTTCTTCTCCATCAAGAACGTCAGTTTAGAATAAAAATAACCATCCACATACCTAGTAAAATAAATATCCAGCAAATATCATTGTATCTATTTAAATCCAATCCAGATATTTATTTCTCCTGCAAACAAGATGTTTATTTTTCATACAAATATGATGTTTGTTCTTAATGTGAATCACATCCGAAAAAGGAGAAGAGTAGCAGGAGAACCACGACGGCAGAGGGAGGATGGCGATGAGACAGCAGCAGCGCCGCCCACGAATAGCGAGACAGCAGCAACGACGCCCGTGGAACGTGAGATAGTCGCAGTGGCGCATGGGGAACGCGCACGACGGCATCACTCGTGCGGCAGCAGCCAGCAGTGGCAACCTGAATGACGACGTTGAGCGGGGCTAGTGGTCGACGCAGCGACGGCGTCAGGAGCTCGGCGACGATAATGATAACCGTTGATGGAGAGATCGATGCTGGTAAAGAAGCTGGTGGAATGCAAAATGACAGTACTGAGAGGGGATGGAAGAGAAGCTGGTGCAGCGGCGGGGTGGGGGCAGCAGTGTTCTTCTACATCTAAACGGCTATCTCCGGTGACAACGATGGGATATGGTTGTGGACCTGAGAGGGATTGGCGCGGATGTTGGAATTATGGTTATGGTGGGATTTAGAATAATCGTATGTAGTGTAAATGTGTTTAATTGCTAATTCTAATATTTTAAATTTTAAAATTTGATAATAATTATTTAATTAATTAAAAATTTAAATTTTAAGTCAATTTTACTTTTTTTTAGACAATTGTTTACATTGTTCACTATATATATTGTTCCTCTATACTTTTCCTTATATTATAGGCCTGGAACATGTCCAAACCTCATTTTAGAATAATGACTATGTCAAGTTTTATCTATTATAAATAGATGCATATATTTACTCTTCGTTTTTGCTTGTTAATATATTATTGAGTGACATCTTATTCTTAGAGAAAGGCATACATACAAGTTTTAATTAAAGATAGCAAAAAGGTTAAAAAGCCAAGAATGTATGTATATTGATCGTTAATTCAATCTCAGAAGAACAACTCAAATAATACAATCTGCATTCGAATTTGACAAAAACACAACTAAATCTTACTATCATCATCAATAAATAACAAAATGCCAACTTTGCCCTTTCCACACATCCACCCACTACACGAGTTTTGTTAGTAGTTCAAATGGACAGTGATCCTCAGCAATGTCTCAGCACCATCAGTGGCAATCTGCCCTGGTGGTATGAGACTCCTAACCTACGCAAAGCCCTTAGCATTCTTGAACTTCCCAGTCCCACCGATCACTGATAACTTCGACATGGCGCTCCCAATCTTGAATAGTCCGTACAAGTTTAAGCTGTCACCATACTCCCCTCCTTCAAACAGTGCTGTGAATGCCATCATTTGCCGGCTCCCATCTGCTGAACTTGCAACATAAACCCCCTGATCCTTCCCAACTATCTGCGATCCCAACTCCGGTTGCACCGTCAAAACATCATCGATCACAGTTATTGTGCCGAAACCAAGTCCCAACCCATCAGATCCTAACTGTAACTGTCCGTTACTATTTCCTGCCAATAACGTTTGGAAGACTCAAATAAATTTAAACAATCTAAAATTATCTTATTTAGCATTTAATAAATACTGTTCCATTAGAATAATTATGTAATTTTAGATGTATTAAGCATAGCTACGTAACTAGTGTATTAATTCATCTATGTACCGGAGTAAATTTTTTTCACATAATACTTTACGTATAGCGTATTGCGTACTGCATATTCATTCCCGGATCAAAACTTGCTGCGTTTATATTATAAGCATGAAATTATAGATATTAAGTTAAATAAATTAACTTAGTTATTATCTCTCTAACATTACCATTTGCCGCAAAGGTGGTGCCAGCCAAGCCGGTGCCGAGGGGGTACCAAAAACGCCATTAACAGTGGGAAGAGCACCATTGGCGTTGGGAATGGGAGTCCCACCTTGTGGGGTTTTGAATCCTATTGGGGTTGCAAAAGGAACTTGGCCACTGTAAATGTTCCCAAGTAACCCAGTAACTGGTCTAGCTGTTGGGTTGCTTCCACCAAGAATGTCATGCATGAACAACTCAAGGATTGGTTCTTTTCCTGTGGCTTGAACAGGGTTAACTGTAGCCGTGGCATTTGGCATTCTTGCCATGATTGTTAAAGAAATAAGCAACATTACAAGGGATAATGGTGTAGATAATGCCCCCATGAACATATTGCCTTGGATGAAGAGGCTCTGATCTATATAGATGTTTTCTATATTATTGAAGAATGGATTATGTTGGACTGGATGATTGAAATAAAATTCGATTCCTTAACTTGGAGTTATATAGTATGGAAATAAAGACATAAGAGTGCATGGGCCGGAAGTAGTTGACTTGTGAGACATGGGATCGGTGTAATGAAGTTATTTTGAAATTAATATTAAATTAAGTAGTAGATTAGTTGTACCTTGACCAAATTGGAACGAGACTCAATTTTCAGGAATAGTGAACATTTTAATCTCTATCATCAACTTTTCTTTTCTTTTAAATGCTGATATCATATAGTTAAATATTGAGGAATAAAATTATATATTTATATGTCTGAAAAGTGTTTTAGAATATCTCTATATGACTTCAAGATTACAAATTCAAATCATAAAAATAATTACTAATATAATTATTAGGTTAGACGGTATATTTTATATCTTTTAAGTACACTTTTTTTCTCAAATTCTGATTTAACATAGGATACTTGTGAAATAAAAAAAAATCTTAAAAAAACTTTACATATTTTTTTGAAAATTAAAGTAATTGTATGGCTCATCTCTAACTCTTTCCTTTATTACTTCATGGACCTTACAGAAGGGAAATCTTGTTGCTATTTGAATTTGAGTATTGGCGCTGACTTGCACTAAATAAAATCCTATCAACTACTGGCCATTACTTGTGTTTGCATCATATTATTCTAACTAATGCATTATTTGGATTTAAATGATTCGAAATGGCATAACTTAGATTTTGGAAGGATTAAGTGAGTCAAACAGAGGCCAATCCTAGGTTTAAATAATATTGCATTAGTGTTGATATTAATGATGCTATATATTTGTAGAACTTTTTAGAATTTTCATGATCTAGTTCTATAAAAATAAATATCTAGATATTATGATGGAGAAATTTAGAAGTTAACTAAATAAATTAAGTACTAGAAATATCTAAAATTTGGAATTATCTAGAATCAATTTATAGAGCTTATAAATAGGTCATCATGGAGTTCATTGTAACTAACTAATAAACATATCAAATTCCATTAGTATTTGTACTCTCTCCTTAACTCAATAAAAAATATAACTATCAAATTTCTTAAACCATTTATTTAAACTACTTATTCATCAAAACTATCTTTGCTACAATATTTAAGTCCATAATACACTAAACTAATATCAAACTATTTCATAAAACTAACAGTAGCATCAGAGCTAGCTACATTCGATCATCTATTAGGTGTAAAATCTTTCTTCCTAACTTATCAACTATACATATCTACTACATTATAAGTTTATAACCCACTCAAAAAATAAAATTTTTTCCATAACATAACTATCTCAACCATCAATATTCCCATGCCCATATATTGTCAGAAGATGATTATGAAAATTGACATTCTCAAATAAAAACCTTTCTACAATTATAAGACTCGTGGGATGTTGTCCACGAAGAGTTTATCATGCTAGAAAATCAAATAACATTTTTCGTTGCAAAAAAGAAAAAATTTAAAGAAGAGCAACAAAGAAATTATATTGCTCTATACTTCCTCCAACAAGCTGTAACATTAAGGATGATTTTGTTTAAGGGATAATTTTAAAAATAATTTTAATATTAAGGATGATTTTGAAAAAAAAAATTAGAGATAATTTTGATTTTTCCACTAAATCATATGAATCAAAACAGTACTTATTCCAAACAAATCCATAATGAACAGAAAAGATGCATCTACTTATATATCTTTTCATTTGTCTCTTCACCGCATAAGTCTATACTTATAGTTTTTTATCTAGGGCTTTCTTGTACATCTATAGTTTAGATTGCATTCTTGTAAATTTGAGGATAATATATGTTGAATTGATAACATCTTTTGAAATAACTCAAAACCAAGATAGCATTTTGAGCTAAGTTAATAAGTTTATAGACTTCTCAACACTATCATGTGTAAACATTATGGGTCTTTGTATTTTACAAAATCTTTTCTGTAACTTAATCCTATAATGATATTTATTCTTAAGAAGACTTAAGAAAAAAATTTCTAAGATTTTTAGATGTTGAAACTAAAGCAAGTGCCAACTTCTCTAGTTTTAGATATCGAAGCTCGACATGCTAAAGAAATATACTGGTGTTGAATGCGATTTACCTCTCTAACTAAAACGAAACCAGCAACATAATTAGTGACAAATAAATATAGATATAGAAGCCTCCCAACCACTAGACGATACAGGAGGATATATAGTAGGTGTAGATAATATGTCTATTAACTCGGCAAAAGCATGCTTGCAATCCGGATTCCAACAGAATTCGTTTTGCTTATTTGAAGTCTAGAAAACTTATCTAGGCAATGCGTGAGCCGATGTAAAAGTGGGACAAAGATGCTAGTTGTCCAGTTAACTATTGTCAGACATCTTTCAAGGACGGAGGACTTTTTATGTTTCGCATATATAGCATGCCACATGTTACGATTTGCTTTAATGCCTCGGTTAGTCAACATAAAACTTAGGAACTTTCCTCCCTGGTCCCTTATGCATACTTTTTTGTCGCATATGATATTCTCTTAACTGTGCAAATATTTCTAATTAAAAGGTCAATAAAATGACTACTCCCCCATCATTGTTTTGGTGACTATGTCCTCAACATAAACCTCAATGTTGCGGCCGATTTGATTAGCAAAGACTTAGCTTTATGAGACGTTGATAAGTTATTAATTGCTGGTACAAGAAAATAAGTTTTCTGCCACGCTGTAAAAGCATGCTGAAAAGTGCAAAAAAGCGTGCCGATAGCTTTTCGCCACGCTTTTTTGAACTATCGGCACGCTTTTGAAAGGGTCACATCTGCCAGCGTGCCGGTTGCTCTATCGCCACGCTTTTGTGAATCTATCGGCACGCTTTTTTGTTGGCACGCTTTCATCTTTTGCCACGTTTTTTTAAGCGTGGCCGTAGGACTAAACCTATATGTACGCTTAAAAAGCGTACCGATAAGTGCACATATCGTCACGCTTTTTAAAACGTCCCAGAATGTATGTTTTGGGTACTCGTGGCAATAGAGAAGGATATGGTTACACTTTTTAAAGCGTGGCAATAGCCAGTGATATGGCCACGCTTTAAAAGCGTAGCGATAGCCTTGTAAAATTTTTTTAAAAAAATCCTTTTTCTTATTTTTACCTTCACCGCTGCAAAATATAAATTTTCAATCCTTTTTTATTACCAAACCTACAAATATAGTATGCAATTTTTAGTACAAGATAAATCAAACAATAATTAGTGACAATTTTTGCGATAATTGTTTTATACATTAAAAAACTAATACTCAAATACAAAATAAATCTCAATTTCAAATTCCAAAACTAAAAACTGAAAAAAAAAATACAGAAACAATACAACTTAAATTCTATTTCCTTTGCTGTTCCTCCTTCCTCTAGCCCTCTTAAACTTCCTTCCCTTAGATCATACATAATTGTTTCTGGAACATTTGTGAACTTTTTTACCTACAAAAGATAATTCCTTGAGCTAAACGTTAGTGGTACTACATTGAATTCCTTAAGGTCAGTCTCATTACAATTAGCAGCAAGGTTTTTAACTTCAGACAGAATCTTGCAAAACCATTCAATTATACTGCAAAACCATCCAATTATGCTGCATATTATGCTCAGTCTCATTAATTACGAGTAAATTTTTCAACACAAGCTCCTGAGCTAATGAGCATTCACTTAAACAAGGAGAGAACAGAGATATAGTTCTTTGTTCATCTCTTAATGCATGCATATATACATTCATTTTCTACTTGAAACCAATTCTGGAACAAGAAAGATGATCATTCCCATTCAATAAAGTGAATTTACTTGCCAAGCATACTAGAGAGCAATTTAACATCAGAAAAAAGGGATCAACCAGTATACTTCAAATAATAAATGTATTAAAAGCAGTTCGTAAACTAATGTGACCAAAAGGATATATATCAAGTTTGAAAAAGTGTTAAGACATACTTGGCAAAGTCCTCTGGCATCTTGCTGAGACCAAAAGGATCATAACCATAGCTGCATCAACAAATATCAAAGAAAAATTAAGCAAAACAAGTCAAAGTTTCACAATGTTTGTGATTCAAAAGGGACTAGCTAGAGAAGAATCCACATACTCTCCGGGCACTTCTCCATTCAAGTATGGTGGGATCTCGGATCGGTCCAAGAGACCCTCTGGCAAGAAGATCCTTCTGTCAGGACCTGTCACCAAATGGAAGCAATGATCAGAAACTAGTTTCCTACCTTGAATTGTACAACTAGAGTATATAAAAAAAACTTTGTTAGTTCATTACAAGAACTTAATTAGGACTAATTAGGAGATTATAGGCTATAGCAATAAGTTACCCTCCTCTTACTGCTAAGTCAAACTTTGTGAAAAAAAAATGGGTGTAACAAGACTGAAATCAAAGGTAAGCACGTATTCCGAGCTGTCGAGGAGATCCCTCAATTTGCTTTCGCTTGAATTATCTCAGCTAGAAACCCCATGAGTTGCATTGACCTGAACTTCTTAATGAAACATCATTAGAAGCTGTAAAAAAAATGAAGATGGCAGTTAATTCAAATAGAATTAAACCTATAAGTTCCTACATTATATATAATTTACTGTGACAAGTGATTTATGAAAGGTAAATTAAAAAAAAATATTAAAATAGTATAAAAAGGAATAAATGAAGCTGCAGAATCTCTGATTCCACTCTTAGATGAAGCACAAGATATTATTCCACCGCAACTCCAACCCAAAACACCCCTTAGGCTTGGGGTATCAATCTCTATCTATTTTTTTTTTTTAATAATTTTTAGTAATTAAAGGTATGTAGATGGAGAAGTAGGGTACCCTATGAAGAGAGGGCATATGTAATGAGTCAAAGTAGTTGGGTTGGGCCCCTTCTTATTGTATCTTTTCAAGAATTGGTGGAACCATAGAAAGGTGTTGTTACAAGTTACATCCCTATTTGTTCTATGATTGCTTTAGGAAACTGATTAATCATCCAAACAAGGCATAGTAAAAGTAATGATTAACTGAACAATAGAAGAGACAATATTTTGAACTAAACAAGAAGAGAAAAAGGTGCTTAGTTAGTTAACTAAATTCCAATTAGTAAGAACACAAAATAACAAAGAAGGACAAAGCAATTTGTGGTTTCAAAAAACTTAAAATAGAACCGTTCAGTTAAAGAGAGAGCAGAGAATATATTCAAAAGACAAAGTATGCAAAGGAAAGCAACTGAATACATTAAACCAAAAAAATAAGGGAAACAGAAGTGAGGATCAAGAAACAAACAAACTATATCTTCAAACTTAAGTAACAAATGTCAGAATAGAACAGAACGGAACAGAACTGAATAGTCATAATTATCAGACAAAGTCTTCCCTAAAGCAAAGAAATCCAGTGTTCAAATCACTAACATTTTAGTTAAAGCTTGCTTTAAGTCACAATCTATTTCCACTGCAACTAACCAAATTTCAGTTTTTATGAGACATTTTAAAGCAATAAAATAGTCAAAAAAATATCTTAACAGAAACTACATTGGCTACAGCATACTTAAGCAGCAGCGATAGGCACTGCTCGAGGAAAGCACAAGCACAAGCTACGCTAAGAACCTTAGGCATTCAAGAGAGCTCACCTTCCTTATTACATTTAGGGTCTTCGGGAATCATCAATTCATTATTAGGGGTCATCTGGTAAGTCTTGGAACCTATCCTCAAACCAGCTTTGTATCTGAAATCTCCCCGAAAATAAAGGATTAATAAAGAAAGAAACGATATCAGAAACAAAAATTCATCAGCTTAGAAAATGTGTGAACCTCAGTCCATCTAACTGCAGGTTTCCGGCACGGCCAGCAGAGCGGCTGCACTTATTTAAATAACAGAAGCGATTTATATTGTTGCAAAAAAATATACAATTGAATTGGTTTAGATCAATTTGTGATCTCTACTTTTTCTTTATTGAGAATTAGTTTGAGATTCTACTTCTATGTCATTCTCTCTTTTTCACTTTATATCTTTTTGGTGATTAATCTACTCTAACCAAGAGCACTCAATCATTATGAATGGATCGAAGAATAACATGCCAAGAGATTAGAGGGGTTTTATGCCTACAACTACTCAAAGGATAATCTAAGTTTACCCTACTTGAAACTTGCATCACCAAGCATGAAGGTTCTGAAAGCAGACTGAGAAACCAAAATGACGAGTTCAGTATATACAAGAGATACGTACTGATGTAGAAATTGTCTTCTTTCCATTGGTGAAACGAATAAGGCATTTATAGTCAATCGCTTCACCAGCTACGGCCATTTTATTCCTCACAGCTTTAGGCTTCAAGGATGCTAAAGGCACACCAAGAACATGAAAAGGAGGCATAATGAACTAAATTCAGTTTGCAGAAATATAAAACCAAAAATATTTGATCAACCAAGAAGCCAACACTAACACACACATACATACATCGTTTAAGTGTAACCCAAACAGAGCCCGTCTCGGTGCTGCGCTCGAACATGATGGTGAGTTCATTGAGAAACGGATCTAGCTGTAGAAGAACCTAGTAAAAAAAAAATCAAAATAGCAGGGGTTAGACTTCAAACATTAAGATGTTAATTCTTGCAAAATATTGCATATTCACCAAGATAACATGCCGATTTTTCCAGCATATTCCGCATTCATTTTTTTTAAATAATAACGATAACAAAAAATGAAGGGAGAAAATCTTTACCTTCACAACACCTCCAGTTTTTCTTCCAGCCAAGACATCCATTAGCGTGGTTTTCCAGCCCCGCTTACTCCAACCAATGCTGTCAACACTCCAGGCCTAAAAGCTCCAGTAACATTAACAAGCAGTTGTAGCCTTTCTTCTTATATCCCTTGTTGTTTCAATTCCTGAAGAAATAATTGATATCTTTTAGCCTGCCAGAAAAATAAAGAATACTTTTTTGGGTGCCATGCGAGATTTCTTTTTACGCACCAAAGGGACATCCACATAGTAATTGATATTGCTGAAAGCCATGGAAAGAGGTTGAAATGGGGGAACCATTCCTCTTTGTTTGAAATGCTTTCCTGGGATGACAACACAATAAAATAAAATGAATGTCATTTCCCAGCTGAATAGAAATAACTAATAACTAAAATAAAAGAGAAGAGGAAAAAATGTGGAGAAGTAACTAATAACATATGACAAGCATAGATATAGAAGCTAAACTTCAAATTTATACCAGCTTTTTCATGATCCCCCAAATCTGAAAAACATTGAGCTGCAATATTAATTATTCCTATTCCTTCAAAAATTTCAGCAGCTTGCCTAAGAATTTCGTGCGCATCCTCAGGATTCAAATCACACAAATGGTTTGTAGTTGCCCTAAGACCAGCAGTCTTAGACTTTTTCTCCCAGTAGGAGTCCGCTGCTCTTTCAAAACACATTGTCGCCAAGCAGAGTTATTAATTAAAATGACTTATCACAACCAGAGTTTCTTGGGGCAAGAACAAATATAAACACAAAGTTTACTTCATTTAACAAGTTTCAATCCTCTTTCATAAAAACATACAACAACTCAGATCTTAAACCACACACATAGCAAAGGAACAATTAACTCAAACCATCAATATCAATCAACAAAAATTAAACAAAATCAAAATCCTAACTGTGAATGCTTAAAGTATGAAAAGATTAACCTACTACTAGTTGATGTAGAAAAACTAGAATAACAGAACATGCAAAGCAGTAGCAGTTCAGCATCACATGGCAGCAGCTGAGCATTACCACAGCTGTAGTAGAACAGAACCAAATGTCAAGAAGCTTAGAAAAAAAAAAACCTAAACCAAATATCAGATTAGAACAAAAAATAGAAATTTAGAAAAATCTGAAAAAAATGAAGAACCAAGAAAATCAAAACAAAAAATCAAATTCAAAAACAAATAATCAGATCAAGAAAAATTTTGAACAGATAATTTACCACGGTGCTGCGAACGCTGAACGTAGCTGACGGAGGTGCGACGAGTGAGGGAGATGGAGACGGCAGCGCGATGACTTCAGAGAGGGAGACGGCAACGCGGCGGGTGCTGAACCATGGAGGGAGGAGTGATGATTGAGGATTTGTGAGAGAAAGTGAGCGTCGACAGAGGGTTTGCGATAGAGAGTGAGCGCCGAGGGAGGCCTTACCAGAGTGACTCACTGCCGAAGGAGGGATAGGTGTTTACAGGAGAGACGGAAGGAGCGCCGATGCAGGGAACACCGGCAGAGGTGGCACCTACGGAGGGGTTGGAACGAGGTTGACCAACGAGTGTTATTGGGGGAGAGAGGGAGGGCACCGGCGATGAGCTCTATGTTAGGTGAAGAGCGCCGCCGCCGTTAGGGTGATGAGCTCTGTGTTAGGGTTTTTCACTTTTCAAGGCATTGTATCAAAGAAGAGGGTGTGTTTCGAAGAAAGGAAGAAGTGTTGTTAGGGGGTTGTTGTGTAAAACTGTTTGTTTCGAATTAAGAGGGGTGGAATCTTTTTTTTCTTTTTTGGAACTTTGTGGCCACACTTATAAAGCGTGCCGAAGGATTTAGAGGAAACGGCTACGCTTTAAAAATGTAACGATAACAAAACCATTTTGCCACGCTTCAAAAGCGTGCCAATTTCCCTCTATGGTCACGTTTTTCAAGCGTGGTAATAAAAAAACGTGGCCAAATTTCTAATAAGTGGCCACTCTCATAAAAGCGTAATGATTTTCCTCCATAGTCACGCTTTTTAAGCGTGGCAAAAAAACATGGTCAAATCACAAATCAGTGGACACCCTCGTAAAAGCGTGGCCATTGACCACTTTTGGGCACGCTTTAAAAGCGTGGCAAGAAAAAAGTGTGCCGACAGGCCTTTTTTCTTGTAGTGTGCATTTTTAAGACTAGATGGCATAACTTTATAACAAAAATTATCGTGTTTAGAAATAAATCTAAATTAATCTTAGTCATCATGGTGCATTAAAATTTGATTATATCTGTTTTGTCAATTTTTAGCAAATCGATGGTGGTTCGATTCTAATGGTCTGGGAGCGAAACATACTCCTTTTTTTGCAGGCATCAGTTCTATAAGTGCATCAAAGGTTCTCGAATTAGACGAGTATTAAAATAGGAAATAAGTTCAAAAAAATGCCAAAAAGGATAAAAAGAAGCGTAAAAGAAAAGATTCGAAAAGTAAATTGACTGAAATCGAAATAGTTTGCATTGAATTTAAACAAAGCAGTAAAATACCTTCGACTGAATCAAAGAACTTTTGACATAGAAATTAAAGACGCTGAATTGTAAATTGGACAAAGAAATTAAACATTGCTTGAAAGATAAATTGGATAGGAAAAGTAAAGTTTTACAGAAAGTGTAAATGGAAATTTAAAGACAATGGAAGGAACCCTACAGAAATCGAACTCGAATGCAGACTCAAAAATTTGCTGGGGATGTGAGTGTGCTTGAGTGTATTTCTGAAGAAAAGTTCCAACCCCTATTTCCTAGAACTTGCTAGAATTTATAATCTACTTTCTATAACCGACCATTAATTGCATGGTGCTGCCTTGTATGTGCATTCCTTGGTAACCGTTCCTCCTCTTTTGCTAATGAACGTTACCAATAAATTTCCAACTCAGAGAAAAGCCTTCAACTTCCTTCTTTGAGTAAATGCTCGATTCCCCATTTTGAAAGCGACATTTGATCCTCTATTCGGACTATCTTCCCGATTCACCAAGGTATCAAAATCAAGTACACGCCAGACAACTTCCATTTAACATTGGTACATGTGTCTTCGATTTCTGCTCCCTTCTTAACTTCTCTCCAACATTTCGAATTAGCTTATTCTTTCGAAAGTATATCTCGACCAACAATATCCAAAATATATATCCATACAACTTAACAATAAAGCTAGAAGCATTATCAACAAGTTTATCAATGCGAGGTAAACGATAAGGATCTTTAGAGCATACTTTGTTTAAAATAATAAATTTAATACACATTTTTTATTTACCAGTACTCTTTTTTACCATAACAACATCGACAAAACAAGTGATAAATCTGATTTCCCAAAGGAAAAGTATAGGCAACCAACAAGATTTTTGAACAATGTGTAAACAATGTGAATTAATAGGGTTAAAAGAGTAAATTTAATTAGTAGCATTAAATTAGGGTGTAGTGTATTTTTATTTGATTGGTGGTTGTTCATGTTGTTCAAAATTTTCATTATTCCCCTAGCACTCCCCTTTCCCAAATAACTCCAACAACTAAACGCTTTTGGGTTTCTTTAAAAGAAGCTTTCTTTCTTTATCTATCCCAAGGTTTCACTTTTTTTTTGTGGAATCGGTTGGATAGAGGGTCTATAGCCAGCTTATGATAAATTATGGTCAGATCAATGCCAGATATATCAGTAGGCATCCGTGTGAACAAGTCAGCATTCTAATAAAAAATATGAATTAAGTTCTCCTTTTCCCATGCCTAAACATTTCCAATAAAGGTAAATTGGTCAGGACCATTAGTTAAGGTAACCTTCTCCAACACTTCTATAGGAGTAGGATGATATTGTAGTGCTATTGCGGATCCAAATCAGATAGGTATGGCAAATCTTCCATGTTATAGACTGTGCAAACATGTTGTAACTCATACGATGAGGATTTATTTAGAGGAGCATGAAGATTAGCATTGTAGCATTGCTAAGCTTCTCAATGATTGGCATAAGTTGTCATCCTGCACATGAAACTTGATACAAAAGTGAACAGTAAAAATAATAGCACCAAAAGCATTTAAAGATGGACAGTCTAAAATAATAGTATAAGGACTGAAACATTAACAATGAGATATTGTATATTGATGCACGTCGGATGTCGGTTAGGAATTTCACTAATTGAGAGAATAGATTCGTTATAAGTATAGCTCTCAACTGACAAATAACACGGATCAAAGTTTAGAAAAAGGGTGTCACAATTTAAATCAATAAAAATCAGGAGTTTTAAATCTCGGGTCGTTTTTTCACAGACTAGCAATCAAGTGTGCATCATTGGTTGCATTGTGAACTCAGGGATTTTTACGTATAAGATAGAAATTAATGGCATTAGAAATTAAATGAACTAAAAACAATGAAATGACAAAGAGCTAAAATTAATAAACAAGCAAAACAATGAACTAAGCAAGCATGAATAGGAATAACTAGTAAGCTACCACTAGATTAAAGGACAATTAATAAAAACTACGGAAGATTGAAGCAATAAGCTAATGAGGATGTAATTCAAATGCATGAAAGAATCTTGACTAGAAGTTGAGAGTTAAGAAATTCTATCATTGTCATAACCATAACCATGGCAATTACAATGGGTTAATCCAACTTAGTTAACCCCTAAAGCAATGAAAAAAGTCAAGTAGACATAATTGACCTTAATCCACAAATCCTAGCTAATTTACTAATTAAACATGGTAAAAAAAACTAGCGTTAGTAGAAACAAGATTAACTAACAACCCAAAATTACCATTCAATGTCGGACATTAATGACTCTAGGATCCTAATTACTCAAACTCCAAGTCAAGGAATGAAAATCTACTCCATATTCAAAATGAGAATTTCAACAAACATTTGGTGGGCACAATAACAAAGTATAGAAAATTTTAAAATCTAATAGAAACTATAGCCAAACAATGCAAACAATCAATACTATCAATTCAATCAAGTATATATAAATCTCAAAACATCAAATTCATTAATAAAAAACTCAAAAATTCCCAAGTAAATATATTAACAAAATAACTTCAATTATAAGAAAGTATGAATAAGTGTAGTGTAAATGATAAGAAAATAAACAACTTACAATTGAGACAAACTAGATTCCAAAATTAAAATGTAAATTTCAAACTCTAACAAAACCTAATGAGAAGTGAGAGTTTTCTCCTATGAAACACTATGAAAAACCTAATTATTAAAACTTGGCCAATTGATTTCCCCATGTGTTGTTGTTATTCCCCCCTTTGAGAGAGCTTCGCATGGCTTCAGAGCTCCAAATTTGGGCCAAAGAAGCCCCCAAAAATGCGCACCACATGACTTTCTAAATAAGGCACGCGTTCGTACTCATGCATACACATAGCTTTGTGTGCGTACGCACGCACCTGAGTTTTCCACTTGTGCGTACACACGGTTATGTATGTGTACGCACGCACCAGAATGCTCCACTTGTGCGTATACACGGATAAGTGTGTGTACGCACGCACCAGAGTGCTCTTCTCCTTTGTTTCTTCATGAATCCTCCCACTTTGCATGCTTTTCTTCTACTTCTTCAAAATCATCCTTACTTATTGACCCTGAGATCGCTCAACAAAATATATTACGACATCGAATGGAATAAAAGTGGAATTAAATTAACGATTTAGAGCACAAAAAGCATGTTTTCAACAATTGAGTGCAATTTAAAGAGAATTCACAAAAGCATGCTTTTCAAGTGAATTCACAATAATCTTATTATCTTATAATTTCAATTAAAGTATTTTATTTTTAATTAATTATTCTTTGGTACAACAAATAATATTTTTAAGTAATTTTAAGAATTTAATTAGAGTTAAAATTAATATCCTATGCGTCAATTTTATTCAAACTATCCTACTCTAATTAAACCTAAAAAATTTCCAAATCAAATCCTATTTTTCATCTAAACCTAATCCTAATTTGATCTAACCCTAACCTTAGCTACCCCACCCCCTCTAACCCACGACTCACACACATGCACACCAGCAACACACACACACAGTAGCAGCTGAAGCAGAAAAGAAAGAACGAAAGGGAAAAAGAAAAGGGGAGCTGCGGGAATGGGAAGGAAGAAGACAGGAGGAGGAGGGAAGAAGAGCATCACTGCTGTGTCACCACGTCTCGCCGTCGGAGCTCCGCGTCACTGCCGCTGTCATGTCACCACCAGGAGGGAAGAAAGAGAGAGTGTTCGTGGAGAGAGCTGCGAAGAGAAGGACTCATGCCAACCAGTCACCGTCTGTGGGGAGTCATCGCTGGTCTGCATGCTGCTAACGTCCCGACATTGTCGCGAGAAGGAGAGAGAGCCACGTTGGAGGAGAAGAACCGTCGCGGAGCTGTCCCTGCCACTATGCCCAGCTGCTGTCACGAGCCTCGTCCTCGCGGATGGGGGTGCACTGCCAAGCTCCAGCGCCGGAGAACCCCGCTGCCGTCGTCGATGACCACTACTGATAAGGGTTTTGAGTTGGTTTTCCTTTCCGTTGAGTTTCCAGAAACTTCATTGTCACTGCATATTGTTCAGGTCACCGCTGCTGCTTGATGTGGCTACCGCCGAACCGGTTTAGAGACCGCTGCTGCTTCATTTTTTCATTATAGTGAGTATTTACATCTCGAAATCCTCCGTGTTAGTGTCCTGTTGCGTGCATTAAAGTATTTACGATATTAATGTGTTAGAAATTAGTAACCGAGTTTACATGTAGCGATTGAGGCTGCTTCTGCTATTGAGAAAGAAAGCGGAGCTGAGGTTTTGGTTGCAGTCGATTCGGGTCGAGACGAAAGGAATTCTGTGAGGTATTTGGGCTATAGTTTCGACTTATCGAGGTAGGGGTGTTTTCTTAAATTCATTTTACTTTTAAGAGTTGTTATAAGTCGATAATAGTATGAAAAAAATATTTTTATAATTACATGAGTTTTATGAATTGAATTGAACTGTTTGGATGGCTGTGATTATTTATTTGATTGGTTTATTGAATTATTGAGGAAGCTAGTTATTTAGCTTTGCTATTTTAGTTTGTTAAATTGGTCGTTATTGAATTGATTTTCCTTGAATTACTGGAAGATGTTTAATGTTAGAATTTGGTTTGATTTTGGAAAGGATTTGATATTTGAAACTAGTTGAGAATAGGTTGGAAAATGTGGTTTTGATGGGACCCGCAAGGATGGCATAGTCCAAATTTTAGAGGAGATGTTGCCCAAATTTTTATAAAAATTAGAGACTTTATTTAAAAATGGTTATTTAGAAAGATTTATATTTTCAAGGATTTATAATTTGATTTTTTGGAAATTATGAAGAAAAAGTTTATGTTTGGTACTTGATTTATTTAGAAAAGAATGAATTATATTTTAATCTGAATTATTGAAAAAAGTAATAAGTGGTTTGATGAGAATGAGTATGAGAGTGAAGATTGATTTTTGAGTATGAATTTTGAATAATTGAAAGTCAATGAGAATGAATGTGAAAATGAGATTTGTATTTGATTGAGATACCTGGGTAGTAGCAAGGATGGTGGTTCATCCCGCTTGCTCCAGGTCAATGCTTGAGAATTGATAATAATAATTGTTTTAGACTGAATGAATGTATGTTTGAGATATCTGGATAGTAGCAAGGATGGTGGTTCGTCCCACTTGCTCCAGGTCAGTGATTATGACGCCTGGGTAGTATCAGCAGTAGTGGATTATTCTGCTTGCTCCAGGTTGAGCTTTTAAACACCTGCTTGGGTAGTAGCCGCAGTAGTGGTTATTCCACCGACTCTGGGTTAAGCGGGTAGTAGTAAGGGGGTTGTAGCTCAAACCCACTTGCTTCGCAATGGTGTTTCAGTCCATGGTTAGCTACCAGGACATGTCGCGTTGGCTATATAACCGACAGATGATATCATCAGCCATAGGATAGGCATTCATCATATGCACTTGTATGCTTTGCTTGAATTTGAATTTGTTTGGGTTTGTCTAATTGCTTAACTGTTATTAACTGCTATCTGAGCTATTTGATGTAACTGCAATCTATACCTGTGTTTTTCTTGTATGTTTTGCCTGTGTTTGTTTCTGTTGTAGTACCTTTGAGTTTGGATATTGATGATGAAATGATGATTTGCTTGTGGAATTGTTTGAGTCGCTGAGTTGAAGGCTGTGATTGACTTCTGATTGAAGTATTAGTAAAGTATGAAAAATCAAGTAGGTTCAGCATAGACTTAATGAACTTATGTTTGGAACAGATTGATCATTCAGACTGTTAGGAAGCTTTTAATTTTCTTTTATAGGAAAAATTGAGTTTGGAATTTCTGGATACTTAATCACTGAGTTTGAAAAATAGTTTTCCTACTAAATATATTCTTATAATAAATTCTGAAAATCTGTGGTGAGACCATGTGGTTTGGTTCGCACCCCTTACAAAGTTCTCTTTTCAAGAAACGGACGAAGAAGCTTATGAAGAGTAGTTGAGTTTAGCTTATGCGATAGAAGATGTTTTAGTTTAGTTATTATTATTCTTTCCTCGCCATTAATATTATAATTTTTGCAAGAGGGATAGGAGTTTTGATATGTGAAGTTTATATATTGGTATGATGTATACTTAATCGCCTTTGGGCCCGGTTCAATCGGTTCGGACCCATTCGACCCAATTTTAGGCCAAATTCTTTAAAATTAGTGTTAAAATTCATATTTTAATTATTTCTACCTCATTAAACTATAAAATTTAATTTTTTAATTTTTTTAAATAATATTTAATTTATTATTTAATTATTTACTAATTACTCGAGGTTTAATCCTACCCCGTAACAAAAATTTTCGCTCTCGAAAATTCGCTCTCAAATCTTCATATACGCTCCCTCAGATTTAACCGACCTCTTACCATTCATTTTGCCATTTTCCAACATCAATTTAACACTCTATTCCTAATTCAAGCCTAAGTCGTACCCATTTGTTTCACTTTCAGCTTCGTCTAACTCTTTCTCAATGACTACAAACTTCCTTACCCTTCAAGAGTTCTTAAACGTCAATTCCTTCTCGACTATGTCAAACACCAACTAATTCCTCAATCTCTTAATCTAAGTCAATCCATTATAACCTAAACTATGCACTCACACTTTCCATTTCTCAATCCTACGTCAGTCCTCAAAACCATCCTATATCCCAAGTCTCCTTTTTCTTGTCACTACTACCCAAGAGCCAATCACTGTGCTTCCACACTGCCACTCTTATTATAAACCATTATGAACTCAAATCTTCACTCGCTTCCACGAAAACATCTCCTTGAATCTTTTTACCTTTCTAACTAAAAGCCATTGACCTTTACTCTAGCTGCACGAGTTCAAATTCCTTGGTTGTCTCCACCACCAAGTCTATTATCACCTCCTTCATCGTTCCTTGTTTGTTCACTCCATCCCTTTAGCAGTAGCTCGCACAGAAGCAACCATATTCTCCAAAGCAGCTTTAAAATCAACTGTATAACCTCACTCACGTCCATGAGACGCCCTTTGGGTCTTGTCCACACCGAACAATTGATATTAAGGTGATCAGTCTTAATATCTCAGGTCTAGTGCTTCAATTCTCCAAAAGTATGCTCATGAACATCTATGCTATATATGTCAAATAGATATCCTAAATAGCATATACACACAGCCAAAGTATGCTCAGAAGCATAGTCAGTCCGTCCTTCAGGCTCTATAGGAACGAACTACTCTGATACCATAATGTAATACCCTACCACACAGATCTTTACGCCTAGGACGTAAATCAAGGGTGGTGAGACTCTACAACCTCTAAAAATAAAATACGTACATAGATATAGTCGAAAGAAGTTATAACTAGGAGCCTGGAAAAAGAAGTTAAGAAAAATCAAAACAGAAATCGCGTCGCTCACGAAAGTTAAGCGTAGACGGATAAGCAAGATTGAAAGGAAGGATAAAAGACCATAAACATAGATTAGAATTCCAAAATACAAATATCAAGCTCCGAACTCGACCTGCGAAACAAAGGCTAGCCAGAGTATATATATAAACATACATATAACCCAAAATATCCTAAACTCGTAAAACTGACAACCTGTTTCTCCAAGTCAACCTCTAAGAGGAACAAGCATAAAATACAAGATGGAGAATCTTAATACATATATAAACATAAATAAAATACAACCCTAAGTCTCCAGGGTTCTTCGCTTCCACAAAGCCTCCAGAATGCTCACCTAACCTGCATCTGAAAAGCAACAATATGTATGGAATGAGAACTGGAGGTTCTCAACATGGTAAAGGTGCCCACATAGTTAATATAAAAAGTTTCGGAAAAGTCAGAGGCAATCTTAGAACTCCGACACTCAGATTTAAATCTTAAAATTTATAAATGGAAAACCATAAATAGGGTAGGTTATCAAAGGTTCTTATTTCTAATTCCTTTCTAACTTAAGCCCTAATTTCCGCCATCTTCCAATCCTCCAAAATTCCGTTGCAGAGACAAGCAATACAGACAAAGCAAACACAAGTAGGATACATATACAACAAGTAGTAAATATAGCATGTAAGCATAATAATCACATAGGCAAGCCCAATTAATGCACAATCAAACAAAACACACATATGCATATGATGTATTCCTGCCCTATGGCTGATGAGTCTCATTTGTCGGTGATATAGCCAACTCGACATGTCCGGTAGCTAACCCGGACATTGTTCTCTTGAAAACTGGTGATCGGTACAGTACCACGATCCTCACCTGGTGAGCGGTAAACCACCTCAATCCCCATATATGTTTTTAATTGGAAAACAACACATACGCGAGCTGTAAATAACAACGATCCCCATAAAACAATTTCAAACCAAATTCATTCATATAATCTCAGCATTCAGCACTTCATAATCGAACTCAACTCTCATCATTCTTCTTTCTCATCTCCTTCCCGGAGCAAGTGGACAACGCCACAGCCTCTTATCCGGTCACACATATCTCATTGAGTCTCAAATTCATCATCACTACCATTATCATTCTCCATTATCACACATTCCATTCCATTCATCAATAATTTAAACTCGAAACATAATTCATTCTTTTCTAAATAAATCAAACTTAAAGCATATAATCCTTAAAACCAATTCTTTTTAAATAATCACTTCAAACAAAGCTTCTAATTTTTTATAAAAATTTCAACAGCATCTCCTCTAAAACAAAACTTTCTGCCACCCTTCAAGGGTCCCAACCATCAAACTAAACACCTCTCAGTCATTCAGATCCTTCCTAGTATCAAATCATTTCAAAATCAAACCAGTTCCAATATTAAATCTTTTATAAAATTAGACTACATGTTTCTCAATCAATCAGTTCAATTCAATTTCACAAACCTACCATCAACCCTCAACACATCAACAGTCATCATTAATTTATACTCATCAGAATCATAATCCAACTCATACAAATTCATTCATCCTTTATACACACATCATATACCATATATACAATCCATCAATAATTCATTCAGTTTATTCCTATCTTAAGGCCTTCTAACCTAAGTTTTCACGTGACATTAAACATTAACTACGAGAAACCAAAACTATACCTTGGCCAATTCCTCCCTAAACTCGAAACACCTCAATTATCCATCATTTCTCATGTTCCAAAGCTCCAACTCCTCACCAATTGAATTTTCAGCTCCCAGTATTGAATTCCAAGCTTTCAATATCCACCAATTTAACTCCAATTCAATAAGATATACGATCTAATTCATACAATATCACAATAATCAACATTGAGTTCACTAAATCACCTATTCACAAGGGTTAGGGTTTTCTTACCGTTATCCATGAGTCAAATGGACAAAATTCGGTGATTATCGACCGCTAGAGTACCCCTAAACCATCAAAATCACAAAATCTCTCAATTACCAAAACCCAAGTCATGAACTAAAAAGGGAAGAACTGGGTGAGAAAACATAATTCACTTACCAAATTGTTTAATGAGTTTTGTAAAGAATTCCGAGACGAATGCGTGGCCGCTGACGGCTCATCATCAATCGAAACTCCAAATTAAAAGTTATGAACGATTGAAGTTTTGGAAGTGAAGGTTAGGGTATTTAACGTAAACCCCTCTTCTAGCAACGTGAATGGTCTTCATTTGGAGAAGAAGGCTGATTCTTGGTGTGTATATATATATATAGGGTCTTTGGGCCAGTTTGGACTCAATTTAATCGATTCAATCCGTTCGATCTAATCTTAAGTCAAATTTTTTAAAATTAATGTTAAAATTTATATTTTAATTATTTCTATCTTATTAAACTATAAAATTTAATTTTTTATTTTTTAAATAATAATTAATTTATTGATTAATTATTTATTAATTACTCCGAATTTACATTGATCGATATACCATAAATAATATCGAAACAGAACAGCGTTGGTGTTGTTTTATTTTATCATTGGTCTTGTTAGTTTGGTTTGTACATTCTATTTTAATGTGTTGAACTTATGTTTTTTTTTTTTTTTTAAATAATAACATAAAAAAAGTAATAAAAATAAAAGAGAAGATGAAAATTTCGAGAATTATGAGAAAAAGAAAAAGTACATACTTTCATTTCTACACAGTATATATCTATGATTTGAATTATTTGACTATTATTCAGCTACGATCTACGTATACATGTAGAAGGATTCTACGTGGGTATGAGGTCAAATCAAACTGTAACTTCATTAAATCTATTAACCAGGTTATGAAATTTAGCAACAAAAAGAAATTGACCACTTCTTGTACAAGTGAATAGTAATTAGTAAATACTTAGCTTTGATTTCATCTAATTCAAAATATAACCATCAATCGAGATTTAATAGAAATTATATAAACGGTATATAATAAAATAATATATTTATATATAAAATATACTTTTTAAAAAAATAATTCTTTATATTTTATTATTTTAATTTGATTAATCGTTAAACTCGAACCGATTTAATTAATTTCCCAATTTATCAACTAATTTTTTTATTTTTTATCGATACATTGATGGTTATTTTTTAGGTTTAATTATTTTACTAGTCTTTATAGTTTTATCAAATTTTTAATTAATTTTTTATATTTTTTTAATTAAATTTCTATATCATATTAGATTTTATAATTAAGTCTCTATCATGATAAAAACGTTAGAATTAACAGAATATTAAATTAAAATATATAGAATATGCAGTCAAGTGTTAGATATATATATTCGTTTTATTTAACAGTATATTTCGTTAAATCTAATACTTTTATCACAATAAAGACTTAATTATAAAATCTGATATGATAGAAAGATTCAATAAAAAAAATATAAAAACTTAATTAAAAATTCAATAAAATTATAGAGAACGATAGAATAATTAATGTTATTTTTTATCCTGAAATAAATCATTTAATAACCGGTTCCAAGTTCACCGGGCTGAACGAATTGGTTCAATCCGGTTAGGAGAACTATTATATCACCCCATGTCTAAAGTAAAATAAAAAACGGAAGTGTACTCTTATGATTACTAATTAGCTTCCGATGTTTCAACAACAATCTCGCCAAAGACGTGCATACATTCAAAGGCTACTAATTCCATTTGAAGACGCGTGGGGAGGTTTTAGGGCAATAGGCTCCACCTAATTTTTTTTCCTCAATCAAACAAGGAAAAGCTGGAAAGTTCTACATGGGGGCTAACCATTCTTGTCTTGGCCTTCTTTGTCCATATTTAAGGTCTTATTTTTTAATGTTGCTAAAAACTCTCAATTCAAAGTTTCAAACTATTCCGGCGCTCCTCTAAACCTTTTTCCTACATGAAATTATTGAACGAATAAAGCGTGGCCTAGAGTCATGTAGTCATAGTT
Organism: Arachis hypogaea; assembly: GCF_003086295.3. Lineage (NCBI taxonomy): Eukaryota > Viridiplantae > Streptophyta > Magnoliopsida > Fabales > Fabaceae > Arachis > Arachis hypogaea. Next base: position 69,291,872 of record NC_092047.1, on the reverse strand, counting down.
ACTAAATACCCGCTAGTACAGATACGTTTACACGGTACATTATTTGTTTAGTATTTAATTAAAGGTGAATGCTTTTTTTTTTACCATTTATCTAAAAAATAAAATAGTCTAATTTAAAATTTTTTAATTAGTTTCTAATCATTCAAATAATTAGTCTAAGAAATAGAAGAATTATATATAGAAATTAGATAAGAGATGATGTGAGAGTAACTTATTTACAAAAATATTTTTGTGTACAAAAAAAATTCAATAATCAAATTAACCATCATATATTTGTATATAAATACATTATGTGTTGTTTAATTTATTTTTAATTTTTATTTTGTATTCTAACAATTTTATATGAATAACTGAATTAAAAACGGATTATATATATATAGTATGATTGATTTTATTACGTGAGAGTGAATGATAAAAGGTTGTATGTACTTACAACCACTTACCAAATTATGAAGTTAAAGAATAATGCATGCGCCGTATAATGAATTTGCTTTTCTTTTTCAGAGATTTCTAGAAGTAAAAGAAAGGAGGGAGGGTTGGTACTTGGTAGATGTGATATCACACGAACCAAAAATATTAGATGTATCATTTTTTTTGTGTCGTAGTATTCTTGCAGTAGTAACATTCGTGTATATTCTAATTAATTACATGGTTTCAAATATAAATTTCTATGTCGTGACAATTTCACCAAACATACAGCTATCTTTTAATAGGTAACTTGAAAGGATAATTAGCTAAGCTTGTAATGTTTACCGTTGTTCTTGGAAGGTTTTCTGTATAACTAATATATAGTCATTTGTAATTATTAGTTTCAGTCGTAGAATGTTAGGGAGGAGGAAACGTGAAGATAATAATATGATCTGCAACGAAAACGCGTGTGGATTAACTACAAATAATCGTGAAGAAGTCAAAAAGGAGAAGACAAAAATCTATACTTAACGTGCAATATTTATGAATGTATGAGCTACAGTTAATTTTTTTTTTTTTTGGGAGCGCAACCTAACCAACAAGTGTAATAACGCTCGTTTTAGTGTCTCAAGACACAAATATTGTCTTCAGAATATATAGACTCGGGCATAATTATACTAAAAGTCAGATAAACATAAAATTTTTAACGTGTTTGGTATTAGTGTACAAGATACAACAATTTAATTCAAATGTTCATTTTATCTTTATTAGTTTTCTAGTATCATCTACCACCAACATTAACATTAATACTGTCGCCACCATAACTTTCTACTACCATCATTGTCACCTGCAATTTTTTAACTTCATCGCAAAATACCATCTTCAATTTTCATTTATTTATCAGCTCAGCAATTCAATTTTTCATTAAAAAAAAACTGAAATAGGTTGAAATAAATTATAAAAAAAAAGTGAGAAGACAGATCTCAAGAATGGTCCACCACTATTTTGGGTTTTCTTTATTTTTTTCGCCTTTCTTAATGAAATTGATTCAAGTAATAATGGAGACGAACAAATTTGAGCAACACCTGATGAGTGTAAACGAATAAATCTGACCGAAGATGATGACCCATGGTAGTGATAGGCGCGCCTGTGTGAAGAGAGAAAGAGAGGAGGAGGAAGAAAAAAAGGGGCGTAATGATGGCGGGCCGCAGCAGCAGTGTGGAGGGCACAACAATGAAAGGAGAAGCAGAGTGATGGGTGTGGCGATGCGAAGAGAGAAAGAGAGAAGAAGATGAGAAAGAGAGGAGAGGCAATGGCTATGACGGTGGTGTGGAGGAGAGACAGCCACGAAAGAGGGAGGATGGAGAATGGAACGTGGAGGTTGGAAGAATTTTGAGGTTAGAAACACAGAATAGAAAAGATAATAAGAGAGAAAAAAAGAAAATTAGGGTTAAATTAATTAAGGATATAGTTGGAATTTCAAAAAAAAAAAGAAGAGATAAAAATGTAAAATTTTGTATCTCATAAGTTATGTCTCAATATTTCAGCTCAAAAGAGAGACACTAAAAATATATATTTTATGTATATTTATATACTACTGTGTCCATGTCTTTAATATCTAATTTGATAAATACTAGAACAGGGAGAAAAATAAATAAAAATTAAAACTAAAATACACTATCTAAATTTACATTTTAAAAAACTAGATAAAAGTATTTTAAACACTACTAATTAAAAATAATACTAAAGAAAATTTTTATAAAAATTCTATAAAGTAAATGCTAAACTTTTAAGTATTTTAGGTATTCAATTCATCGAAAAAATAAAATTTTATTTATTTACTTTTTTTAAACAATGTTCTTATAACATTTTTAAGTTAAATAAAAAAAAAACAAAAACCAAAATAAATCTAATACATTTATTTTTAGTGTTTTTATTTCAATTCCTTATACTTCCATTGACATAAAAAAGATTGTACCAAATATATATTTTTGGTTATCACTTTTAATTATTAATTCAATTATTTTATTATAGTAATCCAATAATATATTTAGTCTATATTTTTAAGTAATACTAAAAAAACAAAAAAAATAACCAAAACTCTATAATAATTAATAAATATTAAATAAAATAAATTTTAACTAATTTTATCTATTTCTTTTTGTTACCAAACATTTCCATATAAATATACTCTTCGCTAAACATGCCACAGCTATATTTCAACAGCTGAGACTTACTAAGTAGTTGCATTCTTTTTTTTATTTTATTGGTAGAAGTAAGGCCAACAGCTTCATACTACTGTCAAGCTCAGGGGATCAAAGTATCATTTAGCTTCAAAGAGTAGTGCACTTTCATTTAAGCAAAATAAGGTGAGAAACTTTCTATATTCTAAAGTTTTTGTTCATGTGCATTAAGTGGGGTGCGTGGCCTTTAATTTTTAAACACTTGAGTGCATAACATGCCTGATATGCCATAAGCACAGGTTTAATTTGCTATATAATCATATGTGAGATCTGATTTCTCTAGTTTTTGTATGATAATAACTATGCATCTCTATATAGTGCTCTATATACCATTTCATAGCTTTCTTTCTTTATTGTATTTCGAATAATCTGTGAAATTGTGACAGAGAGTTGGATGAAAATAATAAGTTCATATATACTTGATAGTAACTGATCAAGAAGTTGTTTTTGGTTATGATAGCATGGTTGATTATGGTGTGGAAAGAAAGAAGTCAATGGAAGCACGCTACTATTATGGCATCGTATTCCTGATAATGAATCTTGTTACCTGGTTTTTCCGTGACTATGGCCAAACTGTCTTCTTACCTTGGCTTCATTGTAAGTCATTCTTGTATCATTATTTCCCTTTGGCTCTACAAACTAATATGCACTTTTTTTTTCCATTTCCTTTTTACTTTTTTCGGTAATTAAGAAAAATGACAGAGTCACTGCATTTTATCAATATTTTGAGCCAACACTTTAATTATATATTATTAGAATTTAAGATTCAGAATTTAATCTTTTAATATTTAAAATCAGTTAAGAATTGATAAAAATTACTAAATTTTATTAGTCATCTATTGTCCTAAAATTAAAAAAAAATAATTAATTATTAACCGTAAAAAAATTAACAATAAAAATTAAATTAAAACCTATTAAAAAATAAAAACAAAATTAAAATAATTTAAATATTAGAAATATTTTTGAATTTTCTTAAAAAACTTAGAAATAAAAAATATGTTTTATTCTATGGTAAAATAAATATAATATTAACTATAGATATGTATTCTCGTGTTCTCTCTTTTCTCTTAGTTAATTTTCTTTTATCTTAAAGAGAATAAATAAAATTTTATAAATATAATTATAGTTTAGTTTAAATCTCAAAATGTCATCATACTTAGAATTATAATTCATAAATTAAGACATAGATATAGACATAGTTTGATTTATGTCTTAAAATTATGAAGACATAGACACAAATACACAAGAGTACATAGACACAAGGAGACATTAATTTTATATTCTGTTTGATAATTAAAACATGGACAGAACACACCATTCACAATTTTATTAAAAAGTCAATTTTATCCCATTCATTCCAGTATCACCATCACCATTTCTACCTTTTCATACTCTTTCAAAATCATCACAATTTATCATGGCATCATCATCTTCAAGACCAACACAGATTTTTTCTAATTTTTGGTAATTCTTCGTCCAAAATAAAATCAACCTCATAAGCATAAAAAATTTACCCAAAATTGCTAAAAATTAGCATAACAAATACAAATCTTTATCAATCTAAATACAGAATAAGTTATCACCTCATCCATAGCAAAGAACACCACAAATAAAATTTAATCCGAAATTTAATATTTATAAAATAAACAAAAATACTTCAATAACATTCTAATTGAATAATACAAACATTCAAATATTTTATTAAAAAAATTTAAAACAAATACAAATTGAATCTGAGAGTAGAATAAGGCAACAGAATAAATGAAAAAAAAAGAAAGAAGTGGAGAAGAATGAAAAGAAGATGAAAATGAGGAAAGATGGAAGGACAGGACCAAAAAAAGAAAGAAGTGGAGAAGAATGAAAAGAAGATGAAGAGAAGAAGAACAAAATACGAATGGGAGAGAGCGTCTTCGTTGTTACACAGTCGTTGTTGATGCTGATCGAAAGGTGAGGCAAAGAGACTTTCTTATTTGCTGTGACGCTACCTGCAAGGAGAAGACAGAAGACAAACAGTGCTGCCAAAGAGAGGATGGAAGCGACGTCATTGAAACCCAAATCGGGCAACAACAATGGAGGTTGAGAGAGGAAACGAAGAATGGTTGAAGAAAAAAAAATTAGGTTGAAGGGATAAAATAGTAAAAAATTTTCGTGTCTCAACTTAAAAATGAGTGTCTCAGCTAATTAGAAAGACACAAAATACATATTTTTTGTGGGTATTTCTATATCACCATGTCTTTCTTAGTTTGTGTCTCACGTGTCAAACAAAGAACACGTCCCACCATATCTCTGTCTTTGACATACACAGACATCAACCAAACGGTGTCTTATGTTCTCATCAATTATTAATAATTTATCACTCATTATATTGCACTATTGAACCATCAACACAACTTATCAACATAGTCACAATAATTTATGCATAATTTTTATAAGATTATCAGCACAAAAATTAATAAAAATAATGAGAATAAATTGAACATAATGAACAAGTAAAAACTCATGTGCTTCATTGTGAAAATCTCATTAAAGCTCATGGAATATTTTCATATGCAAATCTCATGAAAGATTAACAAACTTTGCCAACTAATTATACACCGTCCTAATTTTAGCAAGGTTTTAAGCAAAAAAAAAAAAAAAAAGAGCAGAACAGTAAGAGACAACACAGCACCAAAAAAAAAAAAGCACATCACAACATAATTTTAACAAGGTTTTTTAATCATCACAACATAATTTTAACAAGGTTTTTTAACAGCACAACACAAAAAATACAATAACAAAGAAAAACAGTGACAAGAGAAGGATGAACGCATCAGCAGTGAACAGAACTAAACAATAATCATTCAAAGTGATTTCTAAACAAAAAATTAAAAATTCAAAGAATGAGAATTAGCAATGAACAAAAAAAAAATGAGCACAACAACAATGAGTAGAGTTAATTAATAATCATTTAAATGGTTTCTGAAGAACGAGGACTAGCAGTGAGTACAGAAGAACGAGCATGGAGGCGGCAATGAGCAGAATAAATTAGAATAAATTAAATTTATTTTATTTTATTTTTCATTCAAAAAATTTTAAAAAAATATATAACAATAAAAATATAATTACAAAAAATTAATAAAAATAATAAAAAAATTATATCTCTATATCTTTCTTATTAGGATAAATATAAAAATATATTAATTTAGAATTTTTGGACATAATATCTCTATTTATATATTATTTGTAAAAAAAGATGATTTTATATTTTTGTATTTGGTGTGAGTATTTCATAGGTTTAATTACTCTGTTGGTCCCTATTATTTCGCAAAATTTTTAATTAGGTTTTTATATTTTTTTTTCCTTTTAATTGGGTTCTTGCATCAAATTTTTTTTCAATTAGGTCCTTTTTGACAGTAATTAGTTTAATTGTATAGGAATCCAATTGAAAAAAAAAAACATTAGTACAGGGCCCAATTCAAAAGAAAAAAAAAAGTATAGGAACTCAATTGAAAAAAAATTTGGTGCAGAGACTCAATTAAAAGAAAAAAAGTATAAGAACCTAATTAAAAATTTTGCAAAACTATAGATACCAATAGAGTAATTAAATCTATTTCATACATATAAACAAAGACGACTTGTGAGAGACATAAGCAAAGGGAGAAAGGAGAGTGCGACTCCAACAACCACTCCTCTTAGTGCTTTTCATTTTCCTTTTTTCTTACTTCAACCATATATTAAATTAAAATCAAATGAAAGTAGGATTGAATAGAAGGAAGGATAGATCAAATGCTTACAAAAAGTGGAACGGTGAAGAATCAAACTCTAAAATTGATATGGAATTTTAGATTGAGATTGAGAAATGGTTGATGGAGAATAAATCACATTCTAGAGAAAGAGCGAGAGGAAGAGACCGTGATGGATAAAAGAAGAGTAACAATGGATTGAACGAATCTGCAACTGTGATTGTGATTGTAAACATTGACATTACAATATTTTGGGCCTATGGGCACGGTTTTTTTGGTCACAGTAAAAAATCGTGATTATAGATCTTCTATGGTTACGGTTTTTTAGGATGACAAAAAAAAAGTTATAGTCACGATTTTTTTGGGAAAGGTGACCATAGAGTATCTATGGTCATGGTTTTTTAAAAACGGGTGGCCTAAAAGGATCTATGGTTACGGTTTTGTGGGATGACCTAAAATGATTTATGGTCATGATTTTTTACAGTGACAAAAAATGGTCTATAGTCACGATTTTTCAAAAAAGGGTGGCCTAAAAGGGTCTATGGTCACGGTTTTGGAGAGTGACCTAAAGGAGTCTATGGTCACGGTTTTGGAGGGTGGCCTAAAAGGGTCTATGGTCACGGTTTTGGGGGTAACCTAAAAGGGTCTATGATCACGGTTTTTTACAGTGACAAAAAATGGGCTATGGTCACGGTTTTTCAAAAAAGGGTGACCTAAAAGGGTTTATGGTCACGGTTTTGGGAGTGACCTAAAGGGTCTATGGTCACGGTTTTGGAAGTGGCCTAAAAGGGTCTATAGTCACGGTTTTGGGGATGACCTAAAGGTGTCTATGGTCACGGTTTTTTGGAAGGGTGACTTAAAAGGGTCTATGGTTACGGTTTTGGGGGGTGACATAAAGGGGTCTATGGTCACGGTTTTAAGGGGTGATTTAAAGGGGTCTATGGTCACGGTTTTTTACAGTGACCAAAAAGAGGCTATGGTCACGGTTTTTCAAAAAAGGGTGACCTAAAAGGGTCTATAGTCATGGTTTTGGGGGTGACCTAAAGGGGTCTATGGTTAGGGGTGGCAAGCGGGGAAGCCCGCCCCGCCCCGCCCCGCCCCGCCAGAAGCCCGCCATTTGGCGGGCTGGCCCGCCCCGCCCCGCCTAGTGAGGCGGTCCCAGAATCCTAGCCCGCCCCGCCTAACGGCGGGCTGGCGGGCCGGCGGGCTAAGCCCGCCAAATATCCTCTTTTTTTTTTTTTTTTTTTTTTACTTTTAACTATTAAATAATATATATAAAGATATAAAAAAATCTCTTTTGTTTTTTACTTTTAACTATTATAATTTCTAAAAGTATAAACAAATTATAATTTTTGTATTCACAAACATTAAAGTCTTTGTAATTATAAATATTATTTCCAAAGCAAAATAAACATAATTAACAATATTGTCTCTAAAACAAAACAAACATAATCTAAAACACCCAATTTTCATCTTCATTCTCTTGTAAGTTGGGTTGGGGAAGTTGGGTTTTGGTAAAAAAAATTATAAAAATACCCCTTGCTAAAAAAATACTAAGCCCGGCGGGGAAGCCCGCCCCGCCCCGCCAAAGCCCGCCAAAACCAGCGGTTTAAGCGGTGCGGGTTAAGCGGGCTTTTGCTATTTGGCGGTCCCAATTTTCCAACCCGGCCCGCCTTTTTTGGCGGGTTACGCGGGCCGGCCCGGCGGGTTTAGGCCCGTTTGCCACCCCTATCTATGGTCACGGTTTTGGAGGTGGCCTAAAAGAGTCTATGGTCACGGTTTTGAAAGTGATCTAAAAGTGTCTATGGTCACAGTTTTTCGAAAGGGTGACCTAAAAGGGTCTATAGTCACGATTTTGGGGGGTGACCTAAAAGAGTTTATGGTCACGGTTTTTGGAGATGACCTAAAAAAATCTATAGTCACAGTTTTGAGAGGTGACCTAAAAGAATCTATAGTCACAGTTTTAATCATTTGAGTTTTAATTAATTAAGATTTTTATGTATTTTTTTTTATAATTTTAAATATTTTATCTTTTTAAAATTTAGAAATTTTAATAATTAAAAATTAATAATAATTTCATATAATTTACTTTAAATATTAAATTTTAAATTTAATTTTATAAATAAAAAATTAAGTTAAATACTATTAATTTTAAATTAAAAAATAATTTAAAGCTTAATAATATAAAAAATAATTTAATAACTTAATAACGGATGAACGGATTTACTTACAAGAGAATGTGAAAGTATGTTTAAGAATAAGTAATTTTTTTTTTCCAACATTTTATTATAAATATTGCGCAAAATATAATTTTATCATCATACCTGATATTTCAATCAATGTTAATAGGTAAATGTTACTAAATATTAGAACGCGATAAGATCAATGTCGCCTTCTTTTCAATCCCATTAACATTTCGACAAACTAATTTCAAATCTCATAATGTTAAAACTTAATTTTATTTTTCTTACTGATGAAATTTTCTGAGTCTTCTTTAATTTCTAGACGTCAAATTTAAACATCAAATTTCGGCTACAATTTAAATAGCAGCATTTGAACACTACTATTAAAGCCTTTTGTAACCAGGTTCCTCTAGTGATCCTTTTCTATTTTATACAGATATAAAAGTTTGCGGAAATGAAGGAGAAGAATGTTTTCATTCACTGGGAGTTCTGCGTGTGAGTTTAGGATGCTATGTATCTTCTATCTTATTTAAGGAGTTTCTGCTTCATGGGTAATCATTATATTCAGCTATTAGATCTCAAGTTATATAGTTGATCGTCCTATAAAGAGTAAGTGATAATTTTTTGTGTTTAAATTGCAACAGTAGATCATTTTAATATATCTCTAAAATAAAAAAAATTAAGGTTTTTTTAGTGTCTAACATTGCAAAATATGAAGCACATTAAATTGTTGTTTTATTTTTAGTCGTCTTGTTTTTGTTGATGAGAAATGTCAGGACCATTAGAATTTGTTATTTTTAGTTATCACTTAATTATTAATTTAATTTTTTTAGTTTAGTAATCTAATAATATATTTTATTCCATATTTTTAAATATTGATGACTAAGTAACGACCAAAAACAATAAATTATGATGATTATTTGTTAATATCTCATCAAATTGTTAAATGACTTAGTAACTTCTATATAACTTCTAAGGTAGAATGCATGAGGGAATACCATCTTCGAATTACCTTCTAAAATTAAATCGTTTAAAATGTGTTTAAGGATTAAGTAAATAAAGTGAAATAATAGTTAAAATGTTAGTTTGTGTAACACTTTACCACATAAAATTTTACACAGAATATTAGTTCATAAATCAAAAGTAATGAAGTATTACGATTTTTAAAAATAAAAATATGTACATAGTTATGTATATGTGAAAGGAAGCTTAACTAGAAATCTTAAAAAAAAGTTGAACAAAACAAAACTCAAAAGCTACATCACAGTCGAACGGTTAAGCGTAGTAGAAACAGATAATAACGTATAGAGTAAAGGTCATCCAGAGTACATATATACATATATACAACCCAAAATAAACCAAAACATAAATACATATCCTGGTTCTCCAAAGTCAACCACTAAAGGATACAAAATACAAATTTATACAAAGGTGGAGAGTACTACTTATATATATATATATATATATATATATATATATATATATATATATATATATATATATATAAGTACAGAATACAATATATAATGTCTCAAAGTAGATCTTCGCTTCAGCAGAGCCTCTAGCACGCTCAGCGAGGTGCTTCACGTCTTGCATCTAAAAAACAACAAAATACATATGGAATGGAAAGCGAGGGTTCTCAGTATGGTGAAGGTGCCGTATAGATAATAAATAATGTCCCGAGAAGGCAAAGGCATTCCAAAACTTCAACAGCCCATATTCTTGTCCTAAAGTTTTCATTAAACCAAAAATATGGTGACTATATCTAAGAATTCTAATCTAACTCTTCATTTTCTGTTCTCCACAAACCTCTAATTCACCAAGTGGAACAAACTTCAACACCTCTTTCACCCGCCAGAGGGATCTCTTAGAAGCAAACACAAGCAAAACAGACAAGGAAAAACACAATGGAGTGCAGATACAGCAAATAGATCAGGTAGCAATTAATTACAGTTAAGCAAATAGGCAAGTCAAAACAAATGCATACTCAAATAAAATATACAAGTGCATATGATGCATGTCTGCTCTATGGCTGATCAGCCTCATCTGTCGGTTATCCAACCAAATCCGACATATCCGATAGCGAACCCTGGACAGTCCCTACGTGCACGCATCCCCAAGAGCCAACGCATATATATAATCATTCATTTATCATCTCATTGGGAGAATCCGAGGAGTTAAAGTGTCCAGTCATATCTTATGACGGAGGGTCCTCAGAATATCGAGTCTTAACCTAGAGCAAGTGGTGGCAAGCCACTGTATCTACCCAAGAAAACTCGTGTCTCAAATAATATAATGCATATGCCATTTGGATCTTTCAGTCACAATTTATCAATATCATCATTACTCTTATTCATATCTCATTCAACATTATCCATGCATCGTTAAATCAATTATTAACTTCACAACTCTTTCTCAATATCAAACTAACTCCCTCTATGGGTTTGCTCTTCTTTTGCAACCTAACTCTAGCTATCGGATGTTAAACAGGAGTTACAGAGGTTTGAAAAGTTAGAGGAATGGTTGAAAACTCAAAAATTGCAATTTCCAGCAAAACAAGGGTCATCCGTACGTGAGTCACCTGCCACATACGTGAGAATTTGTAAAAAGATAGTGCCGCATACGTATCCATTGCCCGCGTACGCGAGAATACTTCACAGAGAAGGGGTCTCGCGTACGCATGATACATGTCGCGTACGCATGAGTGTAAAAGTGACAATGTCGCGTACGCAAGCGTATCAGTTTTGGCAAAAAGTTGTCAAGTTCAGAAAAATTAATTTTTCACACTAAACTTCCAACGCGCATAACTTTTTCAGTCTGTTCTTCAAACATTACGGACTTCACAGATCCAATTTTTATTCAAAACAAGTTTCACAAGATTTGGGGATCCGGAAGCCAAGTTATGACCCGCTGAAATTGGTCAAAAATTCAGTCTTTACGAAAAATTCAAATCCTCTTGTTTTCCAAAATTCTCAATCCAAAACCAACCAAATCAATACCAATTACTCCTACACACTATCACATACTCTTTGTTCACTTCACCATTATTCCAACACCTAAATTCATCAATTCATTCAAACAATTTTCACACATAATTCTACCAATTTCACCAATCATCATCAATGTCACATTTATACATATTTAATCCATCAAATCCAACAATCCAAGACATTCAAGCCTATCTTATGGCAACTAGCCTAAGTTTTCACGCAACATTATATATTAACTATAGGAAACCAAAATCATACCTTAGCCGATTTTCTCCCAAGCTTAAACACCTCAAAAACCCTCCTCTTCACAAGCTTTCAAGCTAAACCCTACAAGTTTTCAACCTCCAGAGTTCTAATTCAAGCACTCTACTTCACCAATTTGACTTCAATTTAAACAAATTCCATCTAATTTTAAATAATTCCATAAATAATAACAATTTCAATACCTAAACTTCATAAAATTGGTGAATTCAAAGGGTATAAGAGTTTCTCACCTTACCCACGAATAATTAGCGTGAAATCCGACAATTTTTCACTGCTAGATCAAATCTAAAGCATCAAAAACCTAAAAATTCTCAATATCCAATAACCAAAATGGCGAAATTGAAGAGAGTGAAGAACTCGGTGAGAAATTCAAATTTTTTACAACTTTGTTCAGATGAATTTGAAGAGCTCGACGAGACGATCGCGTAGCCACAACCAGTGCGGCCTCCGAATTGAAAGTTATAGTCAATAGAAGATTGAAGTGGAATAGAAGTTAGGTTTTGTGTTTTGCTTCTTCTCTTCAGCGTGTTTCATTATGAAACAAAGGGAGAATGGCTAAGCTAATATATATATATATATATATATATATATATATATATATATATATATATATATATATATATATATATATATATATATATATATGTGTGTGTGTGTGTGTGTATGCCCAATATGGGTCCAGTTTAATCGGTTCGACCCATTGACTCAATTTTAGGTTAAAATCTTTAAAATTAATGTTTTAATTCGTATTTTAACTATATATATTTCTATTTCTTCAAAGTATAAAATTTAATTTTCTAATTTTTTTTGGCTCAAAATTAATTTATCAATTAATTATATTATTTATTAATTTATAGGATTTTACAATTTGAATATATTTCTTTTAAAGTCATTATATCTCAAATTCGTTAATAAACACACTTTCCTTTTGTTTTTACAAAAATATTTGGTAACCAAAAGAATTTAGTCAAAATCAGCCACAACTTCTTTTATTTAACATACATTAATTGCTGCAGCAATTAATGAATGTTAAATAAGATAAATTGTTGGCTATTTTTTTTGTCTCTCTAACATTACCATTATTTTTAATAGATAAACGCTTAATTGGGAGGTCCTATAATATATATTTTTTTATCAAGTTATAGTAGAATATGTGTAGCATATAGGTATACATATATTTCATTATAAAAAATCTTTTATTATAAAATTATAGTTTAATTACTCTGTCGGTCGTTATAGTTTCATCGAATTTTTAAATTAGTTTCTATACTTTTTTTTCTTTTCAATTAAATCCCTATACCATATTAAATTTTATAATTAAGCCCCTACTGTGACAAAAACGTTAATATTAACACAATTATCTGTTAAATAAAGTGAATATACCACGTATAAAACAAGAAAACCTAAAGGACAACACCTCTTATTTTTTAAATTACAAAAAAATCCTCATTATTTTCTCATATTCTCAAAGGAGATGAAAAGAGAAGAAAAAAAAAGAGGAGGAAGACAAAGTGGTGTCAGTAGGAAGAAGTATGAAGAGAGAAAGGAGACGCCACTACCACATCACTACAAGAAAAACACCCATTCAGGTACACTTGAAAAATGTAGCCAAAAGTGAAAAAAAATGATGCCTTAGGCTACGGCTACGCTTTTTGGGGTGATTCCTATTCGGCCGTTGCCTATTCTCAAAGGCTACGCTTTTCTGCACCAAGGGCTACGCTTTTGGCGTTTGGGAATAGGCTACGCTTTTCAAGTGATGCTGTCCAGGACCAAAGTTTATGCTTTTCAGCTTCCATTTTTGCCAGAATAGGCTACGCTTTTCAACGCTACTGCATCACTTGTAAAGCGTAGCCACATTGTATACCATAGCTACTTTTTATAAGTGTAGCCTTAGGTCCCTCATTTTTTTTTTTTTGTATACTATAGCTACTATATATAAGTGTAGCCTTAGGTCTCACTTTTTTTTTGTATATATATATAATATTCTACTAATTATTAATACAACATAATATTTAATAATATAATTACATGTATAATAATTCAGCATTTTTAATTAAATGAGTTAAATATTATAAAATAAAAATAAATACATAATTATACTAAATAATTTTTTTATATAATAAAAATTATCTGTAAATAAAATATATTTATAATGATCCAAAAGTATTAATATTCATACATCTCACACTAAATTAAACATAGCTATATCAAAATAAACATGAGACCACTTAGAATTTACTACTAATACTCTACCAAAAATTAAAATATTGTATCCTACATCAATTCTGTCTTCACCATTTTATTTTTTGAAAGAGGAGCTCAACACAAGCAGTGGAGCAATTCTATCTTCACCATTACCACTTCCTATAATCCATGCCCTGCCAAAAGGTTAAGAGAGAAAAAAAATTCACATCAAAATTCACCATTATTTGGATGATTAAAGCTCGTAATCTTTACAGGGGGCTTTCCCTCTCCAACATGTTCAGATATTGGAAAGCTACGCTTCATAGATAAATTTTTTGTTTGCTTTGCTTTTGTATGGGGGAACCCTTATCCCCAATTTGTATTATCCTACTTTCTTCCTAATGAAATTCTTATTTTTTCAAAAATAAATAAATAAATATATCAAGAATAAGGTGAACAGAAAAGAATGTCAAGTTTATGACAAAGCAGTTTAAAATAAACCACTTGATGCATTTTCAAAGAGAAAAAAATGTCAATATAAACCATGATGCCTCTCTCATCAGTAACTGTCCTCTTACATTACTGCATCATGATTGTTTGAACTTTTAACGAAGTTCCCATTTCGGACATGCAAATGGACTGGCCATCCTACTTTGGAGTATATTTCTATATTTCACTCTCCATATAAATGTTTCCTTATTCTCTTCTCTTCAATTTAAAATAGAAAATAATATCAAAGTTCTAAAACAGGAAAGGAGGAGGAGGGTTGGGTTTAAAACCTTAGGTATCGCTGGTAACTCTGAGACTCTGCAGTTTCAAATACATAAAGATATGACCCCGAAAGCACCAGAAAACATGTTTGCCATGTAGCAACTGAATTCCCAATTCCCTGTAAGATGAGGGCTATTTAGGTTTCTGATTTAACGAAAAAAGTTATTACCTCAAATATAATCGCTAACGGAAACATTTTTAAAAGGTTTGCAGAAGTACCTTCCAAACTAGGATTCTACCATCAACAACTAGATCACGACTCCAAGGAGCAAGTTTGGAGTGTAAACTATCAGGTGTAGGCTGATTACATGTTTCCATAGTCTTGGCAATATGCTCAGCATTTCCATGATTCTACAAAATCTCTCTGGTGAAAAGTGAATGCAAAGATTTGGCACTTGAATGGATATACATGTCGATGGGTAACTTGGATGAGGCACTTTAATCTTCAGAAAACTAGAGGCACAAACAGGATAAGAACAAATTATGCTCAACAAAAATGCGATGCAGATCATTACTGTAGTACAGTTTTGATAAGTACACGACAGACAAACCTGATTAACAAGTACTGCCATTCCACACCTATCAATGACAGAATACACATTATCAGCTTCTTTGGCCCATGGTGAGCTTATTATTTGACTATCATGAGTTGGTTTAACCAAACTGCAACTCCCAAAATCAGAGCCATAGTCCGTAAAAAAGGCAGCAAAATCACGTCCTGATATGTAAAATCGAGAATAAAGATTATGCCTCTGCTCATCAGACTGGCTTTCCTGTAAAAACACCAAATCATACAAGAGAAGGCCAAACAACGTTGTCAATAAAAAGGCCAAACAACAAAAGTGCAACTCAATTCCCCACAGCTCAAAAGTGCAACTCAATTCCCCATAGCTCAAGCAGCATACCGCAGTGTGTAGTGTAAAATGACCAAAGTCCAAAAGAAAATAACTATCACATCTGGCTGAACCACGAGATCTGAGAGGAATTCTAACTTTTGGAGCATCAAGATCAACATCGAATGCAAATCTGAAAGATCAACAAGAAACAGGAATCTGTAAATGACCCTTCTATGCCTTTCTAAGTTAACCAAAAAATTTAATAAGATATTCGAAGTTTGTTCATCTGCTTAAAAACGGTGGAAAATTTTCCCTTGGGGCACAATAACTGCATTAAACTACACATCTCATGAAATGTGGTTCAAGAAGATCCCTACCCTGGAAATTCTTGTTAGAGGCAATAAAGAATTGGATCGGGACACAGGAGAATATGTCTCTAATACTTCGTGCAATTTTCATATTATGTTTGGGAATAACACACGTACAGAAATTATATATTGTGCATCTTATCTTTTATCCTAGCTTCATGTTATTTTCTTCTTATTTATGGCTACTCTAATCCAATACCCAATATATTCAAAGTAAAAAAAAAGATTAAAGACAGAAAATAAAACATAAATAATAAGAAAATAAAGATAAAAACAAAGAGAGATAACCTGCTTTTCTCCTCTAAAACCATCTGAAATTGCTCCTGTGCTCTACGAGTCACTTTCTCAATCTTAAAATTCAGTTTTAAAATCATTACAATTAACCAAAAATTCAGTTTTAAAATCATTTTTTAACCAATAAGGTACCAAAAATTTTCAATCAATCCTACTTGAAAGACACAAGATTCTGCAAAACCACTATTTTTCAAACACAACATAATGATCAGAGAAATTAAAGTGTATACTTACATTTTTCAGCGAAAGCTTGTTGGGCAGTTCCTTGCAAAAGCCCAGAATACCCACAGTTGTTACAGCTTCCACCACCGCCTCCTCCTCCTCTGTATCCACCACCACGTGCAATAACCGCGACCACCACTGCCATAGCTCTTGAATGGCTCTCACAAAAAGCTTTCCCTACAAAAATTTAAATTCAAAATAAGCATGATTACAAGAAAGGCATCAAGCTGATATCCATTTACATAGAATCATCTTCATAATCCACAATGCATTACAATTTCTAAGAGTTGCATCAAAACCGAAGTTCATATTCTTTCTACAAAAGCACCGCAAACAGAAGTCTTTTATGGAAAATAGCACAACTCAAATTTTATTATTTTTCTTACAACAATTATATTAAATCAAATGTAGTAGAAACACACCAGCCAAGAAGAAACACCAGGCCATTCAGGATACAAATGAATACAAAAGTGCTTTTCCATCCAGGATTGGTGTAAATAGAAGCTGCAAAATGAATATGAATTTTAATAACAAAAAGATGAAGTACCAAACCATGTTTTTAATTAATGCATGAAAATCAGTTCAATAGTTCATAGCCCCAGAAGTAAAGATAAGATATCCACATGTTTTCTTTTTCTCTAAATTTGCTTCTTCAAAATTCAAAATGTGGACATTGCTTTTACACACATCAACCTTGATATGAAGACTATTAATCACAATCCCAACAGTTCCAAGTGGCTTTGCAAGCTTAGCAAACATCAAAATACTCATTTCATTTGTGTCCCAATCTAAACCCAGTTTTAGGACTCGCTGTGAAATACCAAGAAAATGCTCATTTCATTTGTGTCTGAATCAAAACCTGCCGAATTGCATACTAGGCAGAGCCCTAATAAGATGATGGCGATGTGGATTTTAACCATTTCGTGCAACCACCTGAATACTGCAACAAGTTCAAGAGGGTTTCGATTAATTCCAAGTACATAAAAAAATATGTCAATTGTGTGCATATGCCTCAGATTCAACACATTGAATCTCAAACAAGAACAAACCCCTCTCAATGTATAAAAGAATGCACAGCTTCTAGGACTAGTAGAGATGGATCACTTAAAAGATGGTGCAAAAGAAAACTAAAATGGAACATAATGTTGATTACTCATTGAAGCTGGCAAAGTGCAGTTGGAAACTTGAGCAATTCATTCACTTAGAACCATCAAGATTTAGGATAAAAATTCATTCATGTGATTTCACAGGAACAACTTTAGCTCAAACCATGTGGAAAAATAATTCATGATATAGGGATATCATGAATTAAAACCTAATCATGTCAAATATTCTTAATAAAATATCTAAAACTACTATTTTTCAGGTTATAATATTGAAATGTGAAGGAAGTAAAACCTGATCAACATAGTTGACCAACGCATCCCTTGAAGACCCACACTAGGAGGGCATGAACCCAATGAAAACTCCTGCAGCTCGACACTTTCCTACAGAATGATTTCCCTAGTTTAGCACGCACGTATGAAATTTCCAGCACCTATTGCTTCCGTTTATGCCAAACACAGAAAGGAATCATAACAAATTGAGAATCAGAAGGCGAAACCCCCAAAATTAGAAAACCTAAAATTAGAACCCAAAACCCCCAAAAATTCACAGAACCAATTGAAAATTGATACATACCTTCTGTATCTCAATTAGCCATTGCAGTTCATCATCACTATCAAAATCATACACACCTTCGAACTACAAAGTGAGAGCGAGTTAGAGAATGAGCAAGAAAGAGAGGATACAGAATAGAGAATGCTTACCTGGTGACAGAGGATACGACGATGGTGTTGAGCAGTGACAGTGAAGAAAATTTATATTTCATAAACATTTTTTAACGTTTACTATTAATAAGGATTTAATAATTATAAAATTTAATATGATATAAAGACCTAATTGAAAAAAATAAAAGTATATGAACTTAGTTGAAAATCGATAAAACTATAAGTATCGATAGAATAATTAAATATAAAATTATTATTCAAAATAAGAGCAACACACAATTAATAAAATTAAAAATCAATCTTGATAAAAATTAAAACTGATGTTACATAATCTACATATCCATTTATTAATTAGACATAATAATATGGAGGATCTTCCTTGACGATGAATTCAGATATTTTTCCTAGTTATGTTTCTTACTACAGTTAAGACAAGAAAATTATGTGAAGCTCGGAATTCATGGCACTCTGGATGGTGGGGATTGAAGTCTATTTTATTACTTGTATCAATGGCACTCCCATTCTTGTTGCCTTCAGAATTTGTTCAAATATATGGTATGTATATATTAACTTTCATAGTTTTGACAATTGATTAATTTGAAAGAATAAATCCTTTATCATACAAGAAGCACTAGGATCTTTGTGAGAAATGGTACTTAAATAACAATTTTGTTTATTAAAAGTAACTTTTCCAAAACTACCACGATATTAGTTTGAATAATAGTCGTTCTAGGTTTGAATTAATATTTAAATTGACCTCTAAAAATTCAGGATTCAATTTGAAACAATTAAAAATTAGAGTCAATTTAAAATTTTAAGAATTAATTTGAGCATTAATTTTATTTATTATTTTTATTTAAAATTATAATGTATTTTTTTTATACGAATTTCTCCTCATCAAGATATTGAAATCACTAATGAAAGAGTTAAATGTTTGAAAAAATATATTTTTTTTTTATGAAATAAAAGAGAAAAATAAACATTAAATTTACAAGTTTTTCTAATGATAAAGGTGTCTTTTGATAATTATGACTCTTTGAATGATAGAAGCATAGTTGATGCAAAATTTTGGTGGCTAATTTATAGTGACAAATCAAAACTTTTTCAACTAATTACTCTTAGATTATTAGGGCAACCATCTTCATTTTTTTGTTGTGAAAGGAATTTGAACACTTATTCTTTTATTTGTTTTCTAAAAGAAACAACTTGAAGTCTAAATGTATAGAAAATTTAGTATTTGTCGGCGCTAATATTCGTCTTCTTTTAAGAAAAACTCCACAATACAATAAAAGAGAAACTATAATATGAGATATTATCGAAAATGATTTTTCACCAATTGATGAAAAAAATTGTATTTTTAAAGTTGCTCATCTATCACCTTTCTCTTAATAAATTGTAGTTGAAAAAAATAACTTTTTCTAATGATAAAGATATCAATCATATATATTATGATAAAAAAATAGTATAATTTTAGATAACTTTTTTTTATGTACATATGATATACACAATTTTTACTAATTCTATTAAAATATAAAGGTTAAAAATTTTATTTTTTGAATATCTATATACTTTAAAAAAATATATATATATATCATATGATTGTTTTTAAAAATAGTTATTGGTTTAATAATAAATATATTATTTATATACGTGTTTCTATGTCCGACAACATAAGTTTTCATATTCTGTATCATATCGTATCTTTTATAGATTCTTTCTTTTCTTCTCTTAAATATATCATTGACTAAGAACTTACTATGGTATACATATTTTATTTCAGGTGAAATTGCACGTATTGGTGCTGGGTAAGTATCAGATTTTTTGCTCATGCTTTATTTGGTAAAATGTTTTGGAAATATACATATATTTTTAAAAAATATAAATATCTCATTTTATATTTGATAAATAAAAAAAATATAATTACACATGAAGTTTAAAATGCTAAAGATACTTATAAAAGCTAAAAAATATTTTTTAAAATTTATGTATATTTATCAAAATTAAAAAATTAATAATATAATTTTATATATTAATAAATATTCATATTTATTCTTAATTAATTATTAATCTCAAATTATTTTCACAATCAAAGTTCTCCTTCTATTTATGTTTATATAGTAGTCATTTAAATTTTAAAAATTATTTTACTTAATATGATTATTGCTATTATTCGAACTTATTAAAAATCATCACTTTTAATTTAATTTAATAAACATAGAAATTATAATTTTTAAAAATTTATAGTTTAAAAAATAACTTTTATTAGTCGTACATTTATGAGAAATAAAATTTTTACCAAACCAAACATAAATATAAGAAATTTGGAGAATGAAAAATATTTTCTACAAAATTAGGTTTAGTTAGTGAAACTTTTTAAAAATATGTCGGTATTTTTCATAAACAGACAAGTACTTCATTTTGTATTTGATAAATAAAAAAAATTATGTAATTATACTTTTTAAAGATAACTTATATTTATCAAAATTAAAAATATAATATAATATCATACATTAATAACTATTTAAATTTATTATTATATTTATGTCTATTATTGTCTATTAAATTTTAAAAATGATTTTACTAAATACAATTATTATTGCTCATTTATTGGTGTATTAAAAATTATATTTAATTTAATTTATCAAACATAAATAATATTGTTTTTAAAAAATTATTTTTCATAAGCCAACTTTAATAAACTGCTTTTCAAAAATAAAAATTTTACCATATGATTCCTTAAGATGCCAAGCTCTAATAATTTATTATCTAAACTAGGTACTTAATAATGTGGTTCTGTCCTGTTCCACAAAATCTGTCCCTTATTTTTTTATTGTAATACTTATTGTTGAATTATTAATTACACTCTTAATTTATAAAACTATTTAATATTATTTTATTATTCTCTCAATATTTTTTGGTGTTATATTCTCTCAATTAACTAAGTATTATTTAGGATTATCATCTTCAAATTACTTTTAATTGTAAATTTATTTTAACAATTATGTATTCAAATTAAATAAAGTGACTGATAAGAAAGAAAGAACACAGAATAATTCAAAATGTTTCTGCGATTCGTTACTGATTGTATAAGTAACTTCTATTTTTCTTTTCCTATGATAGTTAAAATTTGTGGAAAAGGCTAGTAGTTTGCTTTAATTTACTAAAATATTCTTGATACAAGCTGTACTAACATCCATGTTGTGGTTCATATTTACACATTATTTTTTTCTCTCTTTTTGGCACAGAATTTTTCTTTTTCTACAGCTTGTTAGTGTTGTCCATTTTATCACATGGTGGAGTCACTACTGGATTCCAGACGAAGAAATAAAACATCGGTAATTTTTTATTTTTAACAGAAAGCTGCTATTTACACAATTCTTCCGATCAACTCCGACACACCGGCCTGGCCTTCCAAATTATACTGGTGTGTCACCTTTTTTTTTTTTTTTGAAAATCTAAACAATTGCATAAATAAATATACTTTCGGAGAATAGAGATAATCAGATTCGAGTTTTAACATTACAAAACTTCAGAGTTCAGGGCGTTTTCAACATTTTATCTTACATTGGAAAATTTTAGATTTTGATACAAAGAACATTTTGTTGTAGTTGGCAGAGGAGGTCCCTTGGGATTTTCATGTCAACACTGTTCTATGTTGCATCTCTATGTGGAGTTGTGTATATGTACAAATCATATGCCTCAAGATCTTCATGTTCTCTCAATATATTTTTCATCACATGGACTGCAATTCTACTTGCTGTTATGATGGCTGTATCTTTACACCCAAAGGTACATTTCGTTTTTTCTGTGTGAATGAATTTTATTAGACATATAATCATTCATGTTATTTCTTTCTATTAGCGAATGATTATATCTTTCTATTAGCTTAGGTTTTTGAGATGAATATTTTCATGCTACGATATTAGAACTCTATGTCTGAAAGGTCTAGAGTTCAATATTTGGTAAATTGCAAAAGTGAAAAAATAACATAAGGCAAATAAAAAAAAGAATAGAAAGCCTATGCAAAAATCAAACAAACTCAAAAGAAAAAAAATAACATAAGGTAAATAAAAAAAAGTCTATGCAATAATTAAGTATATTTAAAGAATAATGCTAGGGGACCAGCAACTTTTGTGATTGGTAGCCATCAAATAGTCATCAATAATGATTTAATGGTGTGAGATTGGTATGAGATTTCATCTAATGACTCACATTTTTCTACTGGTTACATGCTGGCCAAAATTCAATAAAATTGCTGCCCCTGCTAGACTTTTCCATATTTAAAAGAGACTCTTGCTTAAGGGGAGCATTAAATATATAATTATTCATGTTGCCTCGTCCTATCAACTTAAATTTTTGGGTGAGTAATTTCATAATAGTTTTTCATATAATTTACACTCTCACTATATTATATTTGCATCATATTCTATTAACGAAAAACTTTATTGGACATGTGTCTGTTTAAATTTTTATTTATGATTAATTTGGTGATTTGTAAGCTTTTTTAACGAAATGTCTAATTCTTATTGATTGGTTAGATACGAATAATAACATGGTAGTGGGACACGTGATTTCAATCCATAACAATGGAAATCCTATTTACAAGTATTATGGGTTAACAAAGTTTGAGAAAATAGCCACAACTTATAGGTGTAATATAGGTAATATAATCTCATGTATGCATCAATTTCTGATTTCATCACTTCCACGAGAAAACTGATTTCTCACTTCTTTTTTTCCACCATATTTGAAATGGCTATAAGTGCACAAGAAGAAGAGTCGTATTGTGCTTAAAATTCTTCTTCTAAAACAAACACAAACACAAACTCAGAAAGCTTATCAAGCATTAGGTTTGCGAGCAACAAACAAAATCGTGAGTTTAGCTTCTAAGTAGAAAACTTAAAGTTCAGTTTTAAAAACCAATTTCTAAATCTTTACCTCTATCTAAAAGGTATATTCTGAAAACTAATTTATGAGACCTTTAAAAGAGTATAACGACTAAAAGTATAAAAGGATATAAGAGTTCAAAAGATGGTACACCACGATATATTTTGATTCAGCCAGACTTACCTATATCCAATCTCCAATAACTATTGAGATTATCCAGTATTTAAAGCAATGTTACACGATATTATTTCCTCAAGTCTTCTTAAGTTACACTTGCCTTAGATCACACATAATCTAAGAACCTTAAATATTATTTTTTCAAGTATTCTTAAGACAAATTTGACTCAGATTACTACTAAACCTAAAAACATTAGATATTGTTGATTCAAGTCTTCTCTAGCTAAGAATGATTTAATAGTTCAAAATACAAAGATTACAAACGTATTGTGTATGAGATATATGTATAGCTTCTAACTTAGTATATGATATACAATAAATAACCTAGATTACAAATAACTAAAAATTCCCTTCTGAGATAAGAAGAGAGTATAATTTGAAAGAAGGAAAACTACTAACTTAAGTAAGACGAGACATTGCATGGAAATATTTTTGTAGCACTTTGTTCTTCTTAGGTTTTTTGGGCTCCCTTGACTCATATATATGTAGTAAAAAAGAGTCATTGAGATGTTGAAAAACCTTCTTCCTTCACTGTGTACTTTATTCATTATTTTATGAGCAAGAAGTATACATTTATTTTTGCTTGGACAATTCTTTTTGCAGATTTGATATAACTCATTCTGTAGTTTCAATAGAAGAGAGAAATATTCTTTTTCAAAAAATTTTTTTGGATTCAAAACGTCCGTTGGTCTAAATACTCTTTTGAGATCCTATGATTACATCTCACTTGCTTCTAAATTTGTTGGAATCAAGACTTTTCATATTTTAATGTAGATTGATAGCTTAGAAACACGTTTTATAGTGTTCTTATTGTAACAAATATGCCCTTCTCAAATATCTTACAGCACAAAAAATATTGAAAATTGTCGAATTTAATGGTGAATTTAAGCAAAAAAATCCACGGTAATATTGTTATCATCGAATTTACTATAAAAAAATCAAACAATATAAATGTCACCGGGTAATATGTTACCATCAAATTACCTGAATTTCCTGTTAGTTGTCATTGAAAATATTCGGCAGTAATAGATTTCAGGACGCCCAATACGTTTAGGGTTTATCATCGAAAAAAATCCGACAGTAATATTAATTATTAATTTTTTAAAAAATTAATTTATAGGTTATCGTCAGATTTTTCTCCTACAAAATTCAATGGTAATAGAAATTTTAATTAATATTTTTTATTATAACCTACTTTACTAGGATCACGTTATCATAATTAATATTCAAATAAAAATAATAAAAAGCTAAATATGTTTCATTAAAATAAAAATTAAAATGCGAAATAAAAAATGTCAAAAATAAAATAAAGTGATGTTGTCAATGTAACCAAATAAAAAATAGTAATGTCACACTAGACAAAACAAAATCCTAATATCTATGGAACCTCGTAATTGCCGGCGTCCTCCTCCTCCTAATCGTGTGGCCTGTCTTGATGCGGGGTGCAAGTGCAGATGACAAGGATCCCCCTCCTCCAGTAGCGGCATTGTCACCCACGCACATATGCTCATAGTAGATCGCTATCTGATGTTGCATGTGCAGTATCTGCTTCAGCTCCTATCTGAACTCCTATTTCAAGGACTTTATCTTCACATCCAAGCATCTCTCTCTTCCATGTGTGCGATCGAGGAGCTCACCGCATCAAGATTCACCACGGATGCACTTGAGGCGTTGCCATCCTCCCCATTTTGCTGAAATTGCTAGGTTGCAACCTCAAAGTTCTGAGTGTATAAATCCTAACACATGACATGTGAGTGTTAAGATAACTATAGTTATAATAGTATGTTATTAAATTATTTTAGTCGATTACTCATGTAAACTATCGTAGAGCAACAAATCTTTCCTTGTTCTCCTTGAGCGCATGGACTTGTTTGAAGACCATTGCCATGGTAACATGATAGTCCAATGAATTTGTCTTCATATATTGGACAAGCAGATCAAAAGAAGTGACAATTAATTAAGGAAACAAAGATAAAACTAGCTTAACATGTTAAAAGAATTTATACTATTTTGGCCCTTATTTTCATAATCGTGGCCAACCTTCTTGTGTACTTCAATGCCTTGGTTGATGCCCTGTTGGCTCTATTCGTGGCTTGGAGATGTCTGAAACCCTCATCCGTCTTGCTGTACAAATATAAGATATTTTTAATGTCAGGTTGAAGACACTGCAAATGGTTATCACTCCTTATCCACACGTCCTCTAACATCTGCTGAAAACGTTTAGCCATGCGGTGGTGGAAGATCTTTTTTTATCATCTAGTGCTGGGCCTCATCCCACATGAATTTTTCCTATAGAAGGAAATAATTGATGATTAATTCGTTGATCTTATTTCCATAAATGAAAAGATAGATAAAACTAAAAGGCAAAGTTGACAGTAATATTACTGTCTCTTATCAAACCATCACATTTTGATATCATGAGGAACCTTCTTGTAGCTCAGCCAAGGGTACATTAGCTTGATAATCTTTGTACACTCCTGTATACAAGCATTATTATCCAGTGCAAACTTACGTACGAAGAACTTACACTTAGTAAAAATATACATTAAAACAATTTCAATGTAAATTGTATTTATATACGAGTTAGAGAAGTTTTTATCCAGTCATTCCATCAGGATAAATCGTCATCTTAGTGATCTGTTGTGCTGCAGGATTTGGCTGGGATCCATGAAGGGAGGTTGGCATTGCTGTAGAGCCTGTCACGGGGGGTGGCGTGAATGTAGGGGTCTGCTGAGGGGGTGGAAGAGTCTGCTCTAGCTGAGGATGAGGAGAAGCAACCATCATAGGACCCACATAATTGGGGTTGGGATCATGATGAATGGCTGGTGTTATGGGACTTGTGCCTGTGATGTCGCAAGCATAGTCGATGTAGAGGGTGACTGAGTAGTCTCTAGGGTGCGAGTCACCAGCCCTCTACCCCAACCACGACTCTGACTCCAGCCACTATCTTTGCTTGATATATCTACCTGAAACAAATGTAATTTGGACAGAGTTTCAACTATAATTAGAGACCTCCACCAATATAATTTTTAATTTTTACAAACCAAACATGACTTTAAATAATTTTTAACAAAAAATCGGCAGAGTTTTACCTTAATTTATAGACCTCTATAAAAAAAACCTCAATTTTTATATAGGAAAGAATTGCAAGCATAAATTAAAACAAACAAATATTAAAGCAAACATCAAACTCTAGCCGTTCTAATGTACACCCCCTTATTACTCCGCACTTTTCTAGCAAACAAGGATATCAAGAAGGCGCAATTAAGCAACCTTCTTCCACTTCTGCCCTACAACTCTATCCTAAGAAAAGTAAGTCCAACATAAAACTTAAACAATTTAATATGTTTAGAGATAAGAAAAAAACCAACCTTAATACTGCACGAAATATTGACGTATATTATCAACACGAACAACCCACAATTAAAGCTACACGACGTTGAAACAAAAAAAAACTAATATAAAAATAAAATTAATAAAATATAAAAATTAATAATCAAAATTAATAAAATTTGTAAAAATACTTACACAAATATTTCAGAAATATTTCTTAAATCTTAAAAAAATTTAACTAGTTAATCTAATTCCAAAATCCTAATTAATATTAAATTAACTTAATTTATCCTAATTTATCTAACTGATTACCATAATTTATCTAAACTAAGCTAATTAGTCAACTTAATCTAATCTAATTTAAATACTATTTACACTAAACTAATTAATCTAAATTTAACTATATCACAATTTTATAATAAAAAAGATAGAATAAAAAATTCTATTACTATACATTAGAACTATGAAAATTAACATAAATCTAAAAAAAGGAAAATGAAAAAAATTACTTATTTAGAGATAATGGCGATATGGAAGACTTTTCTAACATGGTGACAACAACGGTGGTCAGTAGGGGCACAAGAGAAGGGTGTAGAGTTAGGGTTTAGCAAATGTTAATAATACACAAAATTGGAAGAATGAAAAGAATAAACATACCTGGATGAAGGGAGAAGGGACGCGTCACAACTGATGGAAGCAAGTGGTGGCAACAACTCGTAGAGGAGATAACGCGACGTCCCAATGCAGAAACAAGCTCTAGGTGGACACTCCTCAACGGCGACGATGGCTGGAGTCGTGGGAAGTGACCAGTGACGAAATTTTGGAGGCGAATGGTGATGAGGATGGGGACTGACAGTGAGAGAGAAAGAGAGAGGGGAGAGAAGTGAGGTTGATAATGTTACAAAAATGTAGGGAAGGATTCGCAAATTCGACATGTTTCTTTTAATTGCCTTATCGTCAGATTTTTCCAAACCGCAAATCCAATGATAAAATGCATGCCCACTAAATATTTTTTTTACGCCACTTGTATTTGTCAGATTTAGGATCCAAAATATAAATTCGACGATGAAGTATCGTTGATGACAAATTTAGTGTTGCAACCATTGCAAAATCCCCTTATATATATGACGGTAATTTCCGATGCTATATCCGTCGGTAAAATCAATGGTAATCAATGCTTTTTTTTGGTAGTGTTATATCTTCTAGTTTGTGATAAATTACTTAGAAAAAAATTATCGAGTGCTTAAAAAGTTGAGAAAATTGTTAAAAATATATTAATAAAATTTTTTAATCATCAAAACTCTATCTGAAATATATGAAGCTAACAATCTCTTTCTTTTTTATAATGAAAAACCAAAGATTTTCCAGGTCATTGATCTCATCTTCATTCTTAGGTTCTTCCTCAAAATCACTAAGAAAGGTTGAGAATGATTCTTTCTCCTTCACAATTTTTTCTTTGTTCTTCTTATTAGTAGGGTCCCCCAATTTAGGACAATCAAGTTTGAACTTTCCTTTCTTCCCAAAATTGTAGTAAGTTTTCTTTGCATTTACTAAGATTTTGTTACATTCTTAATAAAATAAGCAAGAACATGTTTTTCCCAGTCTTTTGCATCTTTTGTGTCTTCATTTTTTCATTGAATACTAAGGTATTTTTTTTTTCTTTTGAAGGATTTTTTTAATGAGAAATCACTCACCAAATCCTAACAGAAAGTGAAGGAAACAAAATGTCACTACATACACAACTTTAGTCCAAAGAAACCAAAGCAACTATAATAAATCAGTAAAACAACCCCTAAAAAGACACTACATCACGATAATAACAAGCATGACCTATTCAAATCAAGCAACAACACAAAAAATACATATAACAACCTACTCAAGCATTGTAAACAAAAGCAAAACAATACTCATCAGATAACACAAACGGAATTGCATATTCAAAATTCCTTCTTGGTATCATTATAGTAATCTTTTGCGCTTTGCATTTTCCGACTGTTTTTCCAATTCTTCACCATTTGTATTACCTCCCATTTCGTTTCTTCCACTAAGGTAATCTTATTCTAGAATATCTTTTTATTCCTGAAATTCTAGATATACTAAACAATTACAAAAGATATTGATAACCATAACTTCTTCTCACTCCGTTGAACCGGTGCAGCTGTCCATTCCACAAAGCACTCTTTTGTTTCTTTTGGCCACGCTCAACACAATTTCCGGCTACGTACTGCCACCTTCTAATTTAATCACATCTTATAACCATGCAAGCAAGACAAAATCTACGTCCTTGCAAATCAATAATCACCATCAACCAAACCCATTATCATCATCAAATTTATCATTAATCATAAGCGCTAGCATATATCTCAATCATAGTTTTCATCATAAACCTCATATAAATTCTCACTTTTTGACCTAAGTCTCAAATCAAATCAATTCAATCATAATCATAATCTTCACTAATCATATCCTCAATAACATAATCATCATCCTCAATCATAACTTCTATTATTAAAACAATCAACATCACCAATTCGTAAGCGGGACAAAGCCACTGACCTCACCATGAGTGGGACGAACCATCATCCCCACAACATTTAAAATATTTCATATTACAAACTTTTATCAGGAATTACTCAATTCAATACATTATATCCACCACCAACATATTTAAAGCCTTTAATATGGTTTCCAGAGTTCATATGGAGATTATAAGGGGTTTCAAGCTCACCAAAAAGGCTTAACCGTTCAAAAATAGTATTTTCAAAAAATCAGCACAATCATGCATATGCGGACTTTGTGTGTACGCACGAAACCTGTCTCGATCCTTTAAGGGTGCGTGAATGGTGCGTATGTAGGCATCATGCATACGCACGAAAGTGTAATGATGCGTATGCAGCATAGGTACATATGCAGGGAACTTGGTTTGGCCACTAACTTTGCAGAATATGCATAATTCAGTTTTAACCACCAATTTTTAAACACCCATAACTTTTTCTATAAAAATCATTTTTCCTTCATTCTTTGACGAACTTAAAGTAGACATTTTCAATTTTAATTCAACATAAATTTTATTCATTTTCAAGTTTCGAGTGCCAAGTTATAGCCCTCCAAAGTTGACCAGAATTACCAAATTATACATTTTATGCAACATTAAAATTACTACTCACTTTCTTTTTGAAAACATTCCCAATTGCCTCATCCAAGTCCAAACCTAACCAATCCATCTTTCACTCTTTAACAACTCATCCAACAATAAATTTTTACCTAAATTATCATTTAACCTTTTATTAACTAAACTTACACAATTTTTTCAAAATCAATAATTAATCATCCCAAATCTAATTTCATATACTATCTACAAGGATTTCAACCTCAACAGATGCACCACAACACATCAATACATATCAAGAGATATAACTCAATCAATCACGACCTCCGATCTAAAATTCATTCAACATTCAAACCATCATTCAATTTCACACATTCATGCTAAACCATTAACATCAACAACATCAATTTAACAATATCTTAAGGTCAAATAGCATAGGTTTTCACATAGCATTATATAATGATTATCCAAAACCGAAATACGTACCTTAATTGATGGTAGTTTCTATCCTTTTGAACCTCTTTCTCTGACCAATTCAAACCAAGCACTCAATTCAAGCCTCAATCCACACCAACCAAGCCAAGCATTTAAGCAACTTTGTTCAATCTAATAACATCCAAATTTCATATGGTTCATACTAGGTTTTTCACACAAATTGGGGAAATAGAGAGGAAGAGTTCCTTACCTTACTCTACATTATCATAGGTCAAAATTCCATTAGAAATTAAGCTTGAACTTTCGCTAAAGTATCAAAATCACAAATTTCAACACCCACATACCCAAAAATGCGAAGTCAGTAAAGATTGGAGGAACGAGATAAGGTTCTCGTGATTACTCACTACAAAATAGTATAGAAATGTAGAGCGAGACGAGAAAAACGCGTAGCCGCAAACAGGTCGTCGATCAGAGCTCCAATCTGTGAGAAAAGTAGATTTGAAGAGAGAGAGGTGAATACTATTTTTAGCTTGAGATTTCTCTTCTCTCCTCAATTTCTCGAGCTCCTCTCTCTCTCAATTTGGGAAAAATGTGTGAATAAATGAGAATGGAGAATGGACCACGTGTTTAGAGCTATTAAGTGAGGGATATTTTTGTCCTTTTGCCTGTTGAAAGATAAGTGCTCTGGTTTGTATTTTAAATATTTTTTGGGTCATTTTTACACTTTTATTTTTTTCATACGCAGTATCGGACAGACCTAAGCATGTACCGATACGCGTTTTTCTCTAAATAATTATATTTTTGCATTTCAAATAATTTTATGAGCTCAAATTTTATCTTTCAAATTATGAAATTTAAATTTTTAATCCAGACTGTGACAGTTTAAACCATCTTAACTAAATTTTAATTAATTAATTGACTGTTAAAATTTTCCAGGTCTTACATTATGGAAGCCAATTTTATCAACCATGCTTTGATATTTTTTTTTCTTCACCGAGTGTATTGTCTTACAAACTACAAACCCACATTTGATATTACTGTATAGGTATATCCAACCATATTTATTTGGTCTATAATCATTCAAGTTATTTTGACCCACCTTCCTTATGTGTTAATTCCACCCAAGTTAAGTTTGCTTGATCTAGCAGTATACCATATTTGAAAAACTCAGCAACCGTTGCACCAAAATCCTTGCCAATTACTCCCCCAAAATCACCTAATCCTTTTGAGATTGAATTCGTCCGTCTCGCTACTCTATTCAGGATGCACTTCCATACTATTTTTCTTATCTCCTTAAAATTTGGCATCTTTTTTAACAATTTAGTCTTCTCACATGAAATAACCTTCACCAAAGAGACATCAAAGCCTATATTCAGAAACTGCTCCTTAGAATCTCCTCAGAATATAACCTCATAAAGTACTTCGTTACTTCCTTCTTCACCTTTTGTGGACCACGAAAAGACCTCCCATCAATTCGAACATCCTCCATAGGCTTTGCCCTTCTTTAAGAATTTGCAATAGCATGGAAAAATTTAGTATTTCTATCCTTACAAGTTGTAAATCTAGACCTTGATATTCATTTCAATTACAACTCCTTCTTATAGTACTAATTCCCCACTAACACTCTGAAAGCTCTTTCCCTAGCTAAGGTGCAATCATCCAAGTCTCCCTCTTTTAAAAGATCATCAATCCTTTGCATAGTTTCTATTTTCTCAATATTGTAGTCAATGTAGCCAAACTTCTCTTTATTCTAACTTCGCAGCGGCTCCCTCAACTTCCTCGATTTCTTAATTGCATTACCATCCCCAAATTTCTGATTTCTCCCATTCCTCTTGCACCTTTGCACACCCTTTCAAACTGAGAGCTTTACATACCTCCATCCATCCATACTTGACAAACACCTTATTAATTCTACTACTGGAATTACTGCCATACCAGGTAAACTTATGCCCCTGTAACTCCAGTTCATACAACTTCTTTTGTTTCACCTATGACCCAAAATCTTCACTACTGCTAAGAGTTAGTGCTTTCGATTCTTTTATATCCCCCACATTCAACACCTCATTAAGATCACCTCCAAATTGTATAGGAAGCTCACACACATCCTTCAAATTAACCAATTCCTCCCAAAGTCTAGCCCTTTCTTATAAACAGATAAACTCTTTGTCCCACACACATTAAATGTCTTTTGCATTATTAATTGAGCTCACAACATCGCAAATAGGATCCTTCCTACCCCAAGCCTGCGACACCACATCTCTGTTCATAACGTCTTTCTTAGTTTCTACCAAACCCAAAAAATCAACTCTCTGTTTTCTGCATATGTTCCTTACCATATCTAATTTTCCTTCCCTTCCCCTCTTCATTCCATATAATAAGTTTCCTTAAAATTTTCTGTTAAGGTCGTAAGGCCGAATATCTTCTTTACATTTATTTATTTATTACACTAAGATAGGTTGTTTTCCAAATGATTTAATTTGCACTAAAATAAGTAAAGCCTCATGTTTATTATTTCAGGTTAACAGAGGTCTTTTATCCTCGGGAATTATGGCTTCTTACATTGTTTTCCTCTGTTGGTGTGCGATTAGAAGGTGAGAATTCTAGCTAGCCCTTATTTATCTCTTTGACTCTTTAACAACTTTAAGGCTTTATTACGTACTCGGTGATACTAGTGTCTTCTACTAATATTAACAACACTAAAATGTTTAGCACCGAGACTACCATCAAAGCATCAAAGAAAAATTGTGAAAACATCCCAAATTTGAAAACAAAATTTTCAAATTGTTCATACTTGATTGTTTTAAGACATAATTAATTTGATCTATATTTTGCCAACTATTAACTCTATTACTTTTGTTGTGCTTCAACCTACTATCATCAAATAAAATTCATAGTACTTGGAAAAAGCCCTTTAATTTGTAAGTGCAACTGATTTCTTATCATGGTTATTCAAGCATTTATAAAGTGTAGGAACATGAAATTATTTCTGCAAGTGGATTATTATTTTTGTTTTGGATGTGAAAGTTTTGAACTTTCTTCTAAAAATTGCATATTTATTATGGATCTCATTCTTGAGAGAGGATTTCAGTGAACCCGCAACCATAAGAAGTGAAATACACAACCAAGACAAAGGATATGATGGTTGGATAACTGTACTTGTAAGTTGCTAACTCTCTTCGTTTTTGAGTTTTACATTTGCAGATTGCAATAGTTTGAAGAATAGATCTTCGAATTGGTCTTTCAAATTTTCCATTTAAATCAAATTGGTTTCTCAAATTTCAATTGAATCAGATTGGTCCTTCATGTTAACAAATGTGCATCGACATGAGTCAAATATCGCAAGGTTTGAATAAACATAATGCTTATTAGTTAATTTACATGTTCAATTTGATTCAATTAAAATTTACAAGACTAATTTGACTGGTTTATTCTTAAAGATTTTTTATTAAAGACTTATTTGGATAAATTTTTATGAAATATGTTTTCTTAAGTAATTTATCTTTTAAAAACAATAAAAATAATTTTATACGTAGATATTTATTATCAATTATGTTTAGATATAATAATATAAAAATATTTTTTATTTATTACGTTAAAAATATTTTTTAAATAAAAAATCTTTTAAAAAAATATGTAAATTGTGACTTTTAAAAAAAGATATCTTTTAAATATTTTTATTATTAAAATTTGTCAAACACATTAAAATATTAATTAAAAAAATTATTTTTTCTAGTAATTTAATGGCATAATGCAAAATGTATATTTTACTCGTAACCGCTAAAGTTTGACAGTCATACACAGTTAGAGTGCTTTTTTGCCCACGTACTAGTGAGGTTAGATAAGGTCTCATTAGTCAATAACTAGTATTTTTATCCGTAATAACATAAAATATAAATTTTTTAAAATTATAGTCTATTTTGTTCTGATAGTATAGATTATACATGGCACAAAAAATTTATAAAATTAAACTACTTTTACAAAAAAAATCATAGGTTGACAAAAGTCTCTGACTAAGAATATCAAAGTATTTGTACATAAAAAATTAAATAATAAAATTTTTAGTTATTATTTTATATGAAAAGTCTATTTTTTTTATTAATAATTAATTTTAACATTCGTTATCTAAAATTTAAAATAATTTAACGTGTATACTCTTACATTTAATTAGATGTTAACTGTTAAGTCTGTTATATAAATAGAAATAATTAATTTTTATACTTACTATTTAAAAATAATATTTTTTTTCCTGTGTATATAAAAATATAATAAGATATTAGTATAAAAATTATACTAATAGTTATAAAATTAACTCAAAATTATTTTTTTTAAAAGAATTAAATATTGATTCTAACTTTTAATTATAACATTAGTATTCTCTCCAAATTATATGTAATAAATTTTGAAAGAAGAAAAATAGAAATATAGATTAGAAAGATAAGCAGTGAAAATTTAAAACTAAATAAAAAACTAAAATACTATGTATATAATAACAATAATAATATTATTTTTTATTTAAATTATATTATTTTGTTAATTTTATTTTTCTGTAGAAGAAAAAGATAAAAAAAATAGAGAATGTGAGAAAAGAGAGAGAAAGATAAAGATGAAGAATGAAAGTGAGAGTGAGAGTGAGAGTGAGAGTTTGTTAATTTTGGAAGAAAATATTTTATTTTAATTATAAAAAAATATCGGATGACAAAAATAGTAGAGAGAAATAGAAAATTTGAGAGATGTAGATGAGAGAATTTAGGAAGAGAGTTTATTAATTTTGAAAAAAATATTTTCTTTCAATTTTAATAAGAGAGTGTCATGTGACACAATTGATTATTAAATTAGATAGTAATATATGATACATAATATATGTATATTTCAATTTCAATTTTAATATTTTAATTTTAATTTTAATGCTAATAAGAATGTCATGTTGCACATTTTGATTGTCAAATTAGTAATTAGTCATTGATATTGATAATGATATATAAAATAGATAGAGTGGTTGAATGAATGAGAGAAATAGAGAAAGGAAGAGGGAGAAGGAGAGAACTCTTTAATTTTGGAGGAAAATATTTGATTTCAATTGCAATGAGAGAGTGACATATGCACATTTTTGTTGTAAAATTAGTAAGGAGGAGGAAAGAATTCTTTAATTTTGGAGGAAAAGATTTAATTTTAATTACAATGAGAGAGTGATATGTGGCACATTTTGGTTGTAAAATTAGTAAGGAGGAGAGGAGAATTCCTTAATTTTAGAAGGAAAGATTATTTGATTCCAATTATAATGAGAAAATGACATGTGGCACATTTTAGTTGTAAAATTAGAAGAGTAAACTACCATTTCTACCCACGAAAATTGAAAACACTGACATATCTACCCATAGAAAAAGGAAATTACCATTTGTACCCATAAAACATGAATTCCATATAACAAAATTATCCAAACACTAAAAAATCACATAAAATCCCCAAATTATCCTTATCATCATCCGCATCATCCACCTCTCCTTCCCTGTCTCGCCCTTGCCTGAACCAAACTCTGAGTTCAAAGGCACCACCATCTCATTTCTTTTATCACTACCATCACCACCACCACCACCACTATACCTCCATCATCATCTTCTTCACATAAAGCAACAACAACAATAGAAAAAGCAAAGAGAAAAAACGGTTCTTCCTCCCTCACTGAACAGCGTCGACGACGATGGTGGCAGTGACACCCACCGGCGTCGTCGCCCTCTCCTCCTTCTCCGATCTCTTGCGTGCTCTCTTCCTTCCAGACCAGCGACGGACTCAATCAATGGCGGCGACAGACGCGACGGAGCCGACAGTAGTAGGGCGTGACGGCGGCGACAGCTCCTCCTTCCTTGGTTCTGGCTTGCATCTCCTCTTCGAGCTCCCTCAACAACGGCGGCGATGATGCGATAGCGACAGTGAGTCTCCATGTTGCCAGTGCGGTCTCCCTCCCCCTCCTCTTTTCTTCTTCTTCCTCGGGTGGGAGGGGGGTGTGTGTGTAATGTCTCTGTGTGTGAGTTTTAGAGAGAAAGGAGGTGGTGGCTGGGGAAAGAGGGTTGGGGTTAGAAAAGTGGTTGGGTGAAGGGGGTGGTGGCGAAATTTGAGATTAGAAAGGGAAAGGGGGTGGTGGCTGGCTGAAGAGGGTTAGGGTTAAAAAGGTGGCTGGGTGAAGGGAGTGGTAGTGGGATTTGAGATTAGAAAGGAAAATGGGATGGTGGTTCGGTGAAGAGGGTTAGGATTAGAAAGGTGATTGGGTGAAGGGGGTGGTGTGGTGGTGAAGATGAGGATAATTTAGGGATTTCAAGTAATTTTTTAGTATTTGGATAATTTTGTTGTGCGAAATTCATATTTCATGAGTACAAATGGTAATTTCCTTTTTCTATGAGTATATATGTCAGTATTTTTAACTTTCGTGGGTAAAAATGGTAGTTTACTCAAATTAAAAATACAATATGTGATAGATAAATAATAGATGATAGATAATAGATTTACAATTGAAAATTTGCAATTGGAATAAAAAAGTGGAAAGGTATTTGCAGTTGAAGTAAAAAGGCAAAAAATATTTTTAATTTAGATACAATAAAGAGATTCCATGTGACAATGTTTTACTACAAAGTTATATATATATAATAGATTTCTAGAGGGTAGTAATAGAATAAGGAAAACTTTCATATCATCAGAATTATCTTCCTAATCCTAATATTAATGAGGAGGTGGAGAAAATTTTAGTGTTAGATGAGGAGGATGTAAGAGAGGGAATGAAAAATTGCAGTAAAAATCTAATAAGAAGATTGATGACGAAGTTAATATAATAAATAAAAGTTGACCCAAAATTCAATTAGGATAGTTTTAATAGTTAATTAATTTACTATAAATAGATATAGTAAAAAAATATATAATTGACCTGAAAAAACTTAATGAATTGTATCTCTTTCTCCCTTTAAAATTTTTTTTCTATGAAACTATCTCTCTCTTGATTCTTTCTCTAATTCACTCTTATTCTTTCCCTATTCAAATTTCTCTTCCTTTCATAAGATTAAAAAAAAATACACCTTTATTATACTTGGCTACAAAATTGATTTAGTTACCCATCATTTCCTTATATTATATATTTGGTAACATTTCTCTTACTGCAATGATTGGAACTTGTATTTTGTAACATTTAGTTACCCATGATTTCCGTATATTACAACTTTGTGCTATGTATATATGATTTTCCTTGCAGGGCTTCCTTCTTGCTATATTTTCTATTGTAATCGCGGCTTTTTCCACCGGCATTGATACAAAATGCTTTCAGGTTAATCACTTTTCTAATTATTTTTATAAAATTTTAATTTCTTTTTTCTCCAATATTTAATCTACCTGAATCCCATAAAATAGCCATATTTTTTCTTAAACGTAAATTATAGCTCAATGTTAATTTTTTTAAAAATAGTTACTAGTTTTTTCAAAGTTCATACTTATTATGATGTTACACATTAAGTAAGAAAATGGCAGATTAATATGCATATGTTAACTAACTACCCTTTTGGTATCTCCTTTTTAAAGGGGGCAAAACGCATATTTAAGTCAAGTGGATCAACATATTACATCATTCAGTCAAAAAGAAAAACGACACATAAATCAATTAAAGCAACGCTTCTATGTAGTTTGAATTAGACCTACACGAACGGTAAAAGGTAGTAATTCGAATCAGGGCTGATCGAATTAGGGGGTGGGTAATTCGAAGGTGTCCGATTCGAACTATACATGCATGAATTCGGACGTAGTTTGAATAGGCCTGTTTTGAATTATAGGGGAGTAGTTCGAATTATACTGATTTGAATTACTAGAGGAACAGTTCGAATCTAGCTGATTCAAATTATATATATATAATTTGGAGTTGGCTGTTTCGAATTATGAAGGGCCAGACGTGTATAAATATGGTGGTGTGAACGTGAATTCCTCTCATTAGAGTGATAAAATGGCTAGTGAGGAGAGTTTTGTAGTGTTGGTGCATTACAGAGGGTCAATTAAGAGAAAAATACGATCTGATGTGAAGTTCACTGATAAGGATCCTCTGAGTATTTTTATGAGACCTACGACGACATTCGATGACTTCGTGAATTCTATAATACAGAAACTTGGGCTGCAAGGTGTGAAACGGGTTCAGAAGTTATTCTATCGCATTCCGATCTCAGTATTGCGAGATGACGTGAAGTACGATTGTTTCGTCATAGGGAGTGATGAGGATTTGCAGGTCCTCTTCCATTGTCGTCGCCAGTTTTCGGAGGTCAGGACACCCGAACTGTTGGCAAAGTTGGTTGATGTAGTATCTAGCTCGGGGGTTCGAACCGGAATACCCACACTATAGGCACGGTAGCCGGTTCTAGCTCAAGACCTGTTGGTGCATCTTCGTCTGTGCCTGTGAATGCACCTCGGGACGAGCCTGTCGCTTCCCCATCGTTCGCCGTTGATCTCAACTGCAGTGGTGGCGCAGAGGTTGGTATCGTAGATAGGGCACCGACTTCTTTACAGTGTGGGACACCGGCTGGTATGGGTGATGCATTGCTGGATGATGATGACGATGATGATGTGGAGCCGGACCTCATTGCTGATGACAGTGGCAATGATATTGCAGCGAGTAATCCAGCTGGGGCTGGCGGTGGTTCTAGCTCTGGGACACAGCAGTACCCTCTGCACTTTTCATCTTTGGACTTGGATGCCATGAGACAGGAGGGGGTGACAGATGGAAAAATGTCGATTAAGAATTTTTTTTTAAATAAAAATAGCGTTGCGAGTACAGTTCTTAACCGACGAAAATTTCACTTATCAATTTAAAAGATGTCACAATTTAAGAATCAATTAACTGGGAGTAGAATTCCCAGGTCGTCTTCCAACGAGTTGACAAAAGAGTGCAATTTATTGGTCAGGAATTTTCTGAGAAATTTTAGAGTTGGGAATTAGAAAAATAAAATGATTATTAATTAAAGCAACAAAAATTAACAAGAGGTTTTATATATTTGAAATAAAAAGCCTTGACTAGGAGAAGATTAATCGGAATTTCTATCCTTGTTAAATTTTTTCAAGTATAATAGTAAGAGGTTGTTGCTTCTACTTAGTTATCCTTTACCTAATAAAGGAAAGTCAAGTAACTAACCAACTCTGATTCACAAGTCCTAATCCCTTCCTAGGGAAGGATTAGAATTAGTGACTAGAGAGCCAGCCAACAACTTTCAATTACAAATTAACACTTGAGCATTCCAACTCAAGGGTCTCCTATTAATCAACTCCAAAGTCAAGTTGGGAGTCTACTCCATTGACATGGATGCCATTTTTGCAAACATATAAAGGGAGTAGAAAGGAGACATGGTAATTGAAATTAATTTAGTAAAAGCAATTTTTGAGCTAATAAATTAAGGGAAGATGATAATCAAACAAACAATAAAATTAAATGTAAAAATAACTCTTGCATTAACAATTCCCAAAATCAAAGATATCCATATGTAACTCTGAACAAAATGAATGGAAAGCAAAAGAGTAAGGAAATAAGAAAGCAAACTGTAATGATAGAGACTTCAATCGAAGGCAGTAACTCTCTCAAGATCCAATCCAAAAGCATAAAACTAAAAATCTAAGAATGTGAAGAACCCTAGGGAAAGTAGTATTTTTCTCTCTAGAATTCCAAACTAAAACTAAAAACTGAGTAAATGTGAATGTGTGTTGAGTCTCTGCTTGTCCCCTGGCTCTAGTCTGTGTTTCTGGACTGAAAACTGGGTCCAAAACCAGCCCAAAATTGCCCCCAGCATCTTCTGCAATTGCAGCACATGACGCACGTCACGCGCACGCGTCAGTCACGTGTACGCGTCGATGGTCTTCTGCGCGTGTCACGCGTGCGTCAGTCACACGTACGCGTCACTGTGCGACTTCGCTGATCACGTGTACGCGTCAGTTA
Source organism: Arachis hypogaea (assembly GCF_003086295.3). NCBI lineage: Eukaryota > Viridiplantae > Streptophyta > Magnoliopsida > Fabales > Fabaceae > Arachis > Arachis hypogaea. The sequence goes on along the minus strand of NC_092047.1, from coordinate 69,251,734 downwards.
CGCGCACGCGTCGCTGTGAAAAGCTCCAAGTCACGCGCACGCGTGAGCCATGCGTGTGCGTCGATCCTCGCTGGTCAGCTCCTTAGTTTCTTGTATTCCTTCCACTTTTTGCATGCTTCCTTTCCATCCTCTAAGCCATTCCTACCCTATATAGCCTAAAAACACTTAACACACAGATCACGGCATCGAATGGTAATGGGAATTAAAAATTAGCAAATTTAAGGCCAAATAAGTATGTTTTCAATCATAGTACAAAATTAGGAAGGGTTTGTAAAACCATGCAATTTGTATGAATAAATGTGTGAAGAACTGATAAAAATCACTCAATTTAGCACAAGATAAACCGTAAAATAGCGATTTATCAGGGGGTTCCTGGGGAACCCCCTGGATTTGGTTCTAGAGATACCCAGGGGACTAGGAATCTTATAGAGTTTCAGGTTGGTCAGCAGTTTCAGAATAAAGAGGAGGCTGTGTTAAGCGTGAAGACGTATAGCATTCGACGCGGGGTACAGTACAAAGTGGTAGAGTCCGACTATCGCCGGTACATAGGAAAATGTTCTGAGTTTGGGAACGGGTGCACATGGTTGATTAGGCTAAGTCTCCGGCAGTACAAGGGTATTTGGGAGGTAAAACGGTACAACGGACCTCATACATGTTTCGCGACGTCGATCTCGAGCGACCACAGGAGTCTTGATTATCATGTGATCTCAGCCTTCATCATGCCAATGTTTAGAGTTGATGCATCCGTCTGCATCAAGGTACTGCTGAATGTGATGGAGGTACACTTTAGGTTCAGGCCGACTTATAGGAGGATATGGTTGGCGAAGCAGAAGGCCGTCGCCCATATTTACGGTAATTGGGATGAGTCATACAACAAGTTGCTGCAGTGGATCTTAAGAGTTCATCTTAAAATTATTGTAGGCCATCTTAAAATTATTCACATAGAAAAATACGTTTTTAATGTAGAATCAATATGTTTTAACAATGATAAAATTTTAAATTTGGTTTAATAACTTTTATTTGAATAATTTCCTAAAATAATTGATTGTGACATTTAATTTACATTTGGATATTATAATTCAAAATAGTAAAAATAATCTATTATATTTTGATTTTTAGAAAAAAAGACTACTTTTAAATGGTATAATTACATGATCGATAAGTATGAAATGATTGTTTATTTTTCATTAGTATTTGATACTTGAAGTCAAATCGATATTGTCAATTTTTGTTGGCAAGCTTCCCACGCTCTCGTAGATTTATTCTTGAAAGTTGGGATAATAGCCAAAGTTTTTGATACTCACCTTAGAAAATAATATATATATATATATATATATATATATATATATATATATATATATATATTATATATGAGATTCACAATTTTATTTTTTGTTCTCTCTCTAGCTCTCTAATTGATGTAGGGCTCGTACACTCCATCCCTCAAGGGAATTTTCATAGAGATTCACAATTTTATTTTTTGTTCTCTCTCTAGCTCGCTAATTGATGTAGGGCTCTTACACTCCATCCCTCAAGGGAATTTTCATCCTTCTTTTTCCAATTAGTATGAGAGTCCATCTATTATTTTTATTATTAAAAAAAATCACAAGTTAAGATTAGTATTTCAGTAGAATTTTATAATTATAGGAAAAGATTAACCATGATAAATTATTATTTAAATTAGTTTTTTTAAAAAAATATCATTAAAAATTAATTTTATTATATATTTAAATATTTTTATCAATTAATTTAATTAAATTAGCTTAAATTTATCAAAAACACTCATACAACATGTGTGTAAATCACACATTTCTTTTTCTTCATGTATTTTTTATTTCATCTCCTTTTATTATTTTTACTTTTGTTGTATTTTTTAGTTTCTTCTTCTTTTAATTCCTCTCTTTTTAGTGTTATTATTACACTATTTTTTTGGTATAATTTTTTTTTAAGTTTTATTCCTCTTAAACAAAAAGAATTACAAAAGAGTGAAACAAGAATGAGAAAAAGAGAAGAGGAGGAGGAATAAGGAAGATTTTAAATTATGTAAAATCTATTAAAAAAAATAGTACAGAAATTTCATAATTGTGACGCAAGAAAATTTTTAAATTTGACAGAAACTTTTTTAACATTTTAGAAGTTATCAAAAATGAAAATAACATAAAATATTTTTAATTGTGATGTAGAAAATTTTTTAATTGTGAACAGAAAATTTCTTAACCGTAACACGTAAAATTTTTTAACCAGTTAGAAGTTATCATAAATAAATATTTATGTGTCATTTTCAATTAAATGATGTGCTTTTATTATCATTGAACTAATTGTATAGTATTGAACTCACATATAAGAGATCTAGTCATTGATATAGTAATTGCAACAAATTGATGTATTTTTTGGATGTAAAATATGTTTGAATGTATTTTATTGTTTGAGTGAGTCAATGTTCTTGACTAGTGCGTGGTTCTTTGGGACTTCTTGTGTCGTTCACAAAAAATTCATATATTATTTTCAACTAAATAATGCACTTTTCTTATCATTGAATGGATTGTGTGATACACTACAAGAAAACACTCCTTTTGCCACGCTTTTAAAGCGTGGCGAAAAGCTCAAAAAAGCGTGGCGATAGCTTTTTGCCACGTTTTTTGAGCTACCGCCACGCTTTTTGCAGCCTATTGCCACGCTTTTTCTTTTGCCACGCTTTTTACAACTGGCCACCCATTAAAGCGTGGCCGTATGCGAGAGATATGGCCACGCTTTTAAAGCGTGGCCATATGGGAGATATGGCCACGCTTTTGAAGCGTGTCGATAGGGAGAGATACGGCCACGCTTTTGAAGCGTGTCGATAGGGATAGATACGGCCACGCTTTAAAGCGTGGCGATAGGGAGAGATACGGCCACGCTTTTGAAGCGTGGCAATAGAGAGGTATACAGCCACGCTTTAAAAGCGTGGCGAAAACCTTGTTAAATTAAAAAAAAATTTCTTTTCCTTACTTGATCTTCCTTACTACACTATAAATTTTCAATCCTTTTTTATTACCAAACCTACAAAATTACAATTGAAGATGAAAATGAAGCAAAATTACAACATGATTTAAAACCGGAAAAAAAAAAGATAGATCATCATGACACTAGTTCTTCTTGGCTCCTAATGCAATTGTATGAACTCTTTCAACATCAATCCAAGCCTCTGCAGCCTGCAGAACCAGATCCAAATCTTCATAAAAAACAAAAGGCATAATAAAAAAGTACACAATCGGTGAGTGGCAACAAATAAAACAATGACTCCTTCATCAACCAGAAAAAACTAGAACACCACTTTAAAACACTTGTAGATATGTTAATCAATAGTTACACATTAACACAAGCAATAATTTTAGACTGGAATCGGTTCTAACTGCTTTTGCATTGACTGGTTAATGGAATTTTTTATTTATATTCTTCTAGAAAAAAAAACTAGTGCAAATATTTACTCCTTAAGTATTTAGCTTTGTCCTATGATGTTTGAATGAGGAGTTTCTTACAACCAAATGATTTATAATGCTGTATCTCTAATTCATAATGATCAAGTGTCATTATCTTTTTAATATAATCTTCAAACTTCAGAAATGAACATGATTGGTTGAGATTTTGATGGTGCAATGTGCTCAGATTAAGTGTATTATGAACCTATGTGCTCCATAAGAGTTGCAACCCCATCGCAAAACTGTAGCAGTTCCATCTCTTTCTATTAGAAATTTAGAACTAGCTAGCTCGATTTCTTTGTATCATAATGAATAATGAATATCAATTATATTTTCTTTTTGTATGTGAAGTAATGAATATGATGCACATCAAAGATAGTTATAAATAACTAAGATATTAATAGGAACACAAAATCGAGACTATGTTATAAATAACTCCTAAATCAAACAAAGACGCTGCTTCAACAAATACACAGATACAAGATCCTCACAAAGTCAAAATAGTATATCTAATAGTACTATAGTAGAGAAATAGAGAAGACTTAGATTACCAGCTCAACTTGTTTGGAGGCCCCAAAATCTGCAAGTTTAATGCAACCTTTATTATCTACAAGAATATTGGCCCCCTGAAATTGTTTACAATTGAACATTAGTAACTCAAAAAAGGAGATCTGACATGCTAATCAATGATACTACAAGAAAAATCACATTCAAACTTTGGTGTCAGGATTCCAAACTGACGACATTTCTTGGATTCAATATTCACAAATTGCCTAAAGACTCAAACCCATAAAAGAATTGCTGCATTTATAATCTAAAGAGAGAAAATTACAATATTGGACCTACCCAAAAGCTTCAACCTATTTGAATTCTTTTGGAATGTATCTTCTAGCTTTCTCTGCCTTAACAAGATGGAGTTAATACAAGGCACTGATAAACAAAGAAAAAGAACAGTTAATGAAAGAAACAATTTCCATTTCCCACAAATTAAAGTTGAACATACATAAACAACACTTAGAGAAAGATTCATTGTTACAATTTTGCAGACTTAATGAATTACCTTCCTCTAAATACCCATGTGATGTCTTTTAAAGCCACCAAAGTTGTTTCCAACATGTCAAGGCCAGCCTGGTTTGCAAAGATGAACACCGGCACCGACTACGATCCAGATAGAGAATCATATATATCTTAAATTAAAGGCTTTCATGGAAATGATGAACTCTACTATGAACAAAACATCTGCCATACCTTCAAAGAACAGCACAAAATGGCATCCTGATGATGCCACAAATGTTTAAGCACTGACTCACTAATGAGAGAATCAGATCTCAGCAACTCTGCCCCCAAATAATAACTGTTATTAGAAGAAAAAAGAACAAAAAAGTGAAGGGCATCATTAGATACTTTTCAAGAATGAATATTCAACAATAAAGCTTGAACACAATACAACAGATGCAGACTTGCCTATAACTGCAGCAGATCCAGTTGGCTAGTGTAAGAGCCTCTGGAGAATCAGGAGAGAGTTTTGAGCCAACTGCCGGGTTTATACCAGATGGAGAAATCGCCATGGCAACCCTCTGCACAGAGAAAATCACACTACGGATGTCTGCTCCATTGCGACGGCGCTGGCTCGGGGATCGACAGTTTGAGAGTTGCAACAGGAATCTCTCATGCTTTAGAAATCTGGATGAAGAGAGCAAGGGATAAGTCAGGACAACCTCCAATAGAATAATTTTTATCAAATAAACTAGAATTCTATCCCTGAAATGAACAGTATTGCCTAGTTTATGTTAAAGATAAGAACCATTGCCTTAATTATACAATCAAAATGATCATGTTTTCTGTTTTCATAATTGTGAAAAGAAAAACATAAACATAAGAAAAATACTGTTTACTGTCTTCATTTCTTATTTTCACGGCTTCCATTTTACAAAATTTTGAAAACAAGTTACACAAAAAATGTAGACAAAAAATAAACCAAACCAGAAAAAACTTTTCGTTTGTGTGCTATCTAAAAAGTATTTAAACCTAACTATGTCCAAACCTGCACTTTTCTTTTTTCCTCCTCAAGCTCCATAATTTTCTTCCCAAAGTGCTCTTTGAGTGCTTCAGTATCAATTCCAATGCACTTCATCTTAGACTGCAAGGAAGTAAAAATGTACGGCAATTAAAACACCATAAAATGGAACACTTACTGATTCACTGTTTGAGGCCCCAAGATATTAGCATAAGGACAAATTAAGAAAAACAATTAGCACATTCCAATATCACTTGTTTTTTGTTTTTAGCCTTCCAATATTAATGTTATGGAAACCGATGCTGCAAAAATCCTTTATTTTAAAGTTCAATATACTATAGTATATATAGTAGGAGCAGAAAAGACAAGCTTTATTTAAAAACTTGAAAGAAAAAAAAAGGTAATGACCGAAGAAAAAGCTTTAATTTTGAACTCTGGAGTTCAGGTTTAAGAACGGCCAATACCGTATGGTGTACGAGCTTCTCGTATATTCATTGTTCTTCAGTTACTAGATTTATTTCTAATCTATTATACATAAAGACAATATTTAGTACACACGAAGGAAGGCCCACTTCTTTGCATATGTCAGCCAACTCCAAACATGTCCTGAAATAAATCAAATCATAGCCTATAGTTCAGCAAAAATAACCAAGACTCAAAAAGAAGCAAAGATTTTGCAAGAGCTGCTGAGAAACATACACAGATGCCAATTCGGAAGGCTTCAATATTGCAGCACAACCAGCTGCCAGAGCAGGGGCAACCTTCCATGTAGCCATTAACAGAGGATAGTTCCTAAAACATGATATCTAGTTAGCCATCAAGATAGCAATTTTGCTAACAGAGAGAGGTAACTAGTTTAGGGATTGTAAAAAAATATAACAGCTAAAATATCAAATAATCATCCATAACTGAAATCAATAAATCAACATCACAGTAAAAAAACAGCAGCTCTTATTAACACAATAAAAAACACCAGCTGCACAACAGAACCAGAAATCAAATAAATCATCAACAAAAATTCAAAAACAGCAACAAATAATCAACAAAAACTATGAAATCAATAAATCAACAAAAATTCAAAAACAACAGAGCCAGAAATTCAAAAACAGCAGCAGCAGTATAGCAAAGCCATTTTTCATCAATAATTTCAACAAAAACACAAAACCCTGTAATCTTATCCATGATTTCACTTCCAGAAACAGAGTTAATCAACTAAGAACAAGCAAGAATGAGGGTATCAATTAATCATCAAGCAGTAAGCCAGTAACAGAGTTAATCAACATAGAACAAGCCAGTAACTACAAACAAAGCGTTTTCAAGAAGCAGTGGCTTAAGAAAGCAGCAAACAAACACACCTGAGTCGCATAAGTCCGCTGAAAAGGGCTCTTCTCTGCATTGAGCTGAAAGAGAGAGAGAGAGTATGGACATCTTTGAACTGAAGGAGGCCATAAGGTCGCCGAGGTAGGAGACAGTAGGATGAGCGGATTCGATGAGCGGAAGACGAAAATGAAGATTAACAAGATGAAGAAGGGTGAAGGGCTAAGGGCGAGTGACGAAGATTAACAGTGCGATGAGCGGATTCGATGAGCGGTTTCGAGTGACAAAGGCTAAGGGCGAAGGGCGAAGGGTGAAGGGTGAAGGGCGAAGGGCGAAGGGTTCAGGCCGAAGTGCGAAGGGTGAAGGGTGAAGGGTTCAGGGCTAAGGCTAACGGGAGGCGCTCTTCAGGCTTAGGGTTTCGAGTGATTAGGTCTTTGGGTGAAGGGTTAGTGTCTTGTCTTTGGGTTGGAGACCGGGTTGGGGACCGGGTTGGGAGCCGGGTCAGGGGGCGGGTTAGGGTCAATGGGTTGGAGCCCCTCTCGCCACGCTTTTAAAACGTCACTGTTATGCTCTACGGCCACGCTTTTGAAGCGTGGCAGAAAAGCACCTTTTGGCCACGCTTTTAAAGCGTGCCAAAAGCGTAGTTGGATATGGCCACGCTTTGTAAGCGTGGCCGTAATGAAACCCTGTCGCCACGCTTTCAAAACGTCCTTGTTTCCCTTTATGGCCACGCTTTTGAAGCGTGGCAAAAAAAACGTGGCCGTTTCTCTAACCAATTGCCACCCATACAAAAGCGTGGCCGTTGATGCTTTTCGCCACACTTTTGAAGCGTGGCAATAAAAAAGGTGGCCAAATCTCTAATCTATTGCCACCCACATAAAAGCGTGGCCATTGAGCACTTTTGGCCACACTTTTGAAGCGTGGCAAGAAAAAAGCGTGGCCATAGGTCTTTTTTCTTGTAGTGATATTGAACTCATATATAAGTAGTCTAGCCATTCTTATGTCATTTACACATTTAAATATTTTTTGTTGGTTGAGTTAATATTTTGGATTTATGATTCTTTAAAGATTTCTTGTGTCATTTATCAAAAAATTGTGTCATTTTTAATTAAATGATGTATTTTTGTTATCACTAAATTGATTGTGTGGTATTAAACTAATATATAATAAGTTTAGCTATTTTTGTGTTATTTCTAATCAATTGATGTATTTTTTTAATCTAAAATATATTTAAAATATTTTTGTTTAGTGGGTTAAAGTTTTAGATTTGTGGTCTTTAATTTTAAAAATTGTATCATAAAAACTTTTTATGTCATTTATAATAGAATAATGTGTCTTTAATATTATTAAATTAGTTGTGTGATATTAAACTAAAAAAAATATGATAATAATAATAAAAGAGGAGGAAAAAAAAAGGAGAATAAACTAAAAAAAAAAAAAAAAACAGAAAAGGATATGAAATTAAATAAAAAAGAAGAAGAAGAAAAAAAAGAACGACAAGGAAAAAAAAAACACATACATATACAAAACTTGGTTGTTAGATTTGGTTACGTAATAAATTTGACTTGTCTAATATTTTCTATTAAAAAAGTTCAAATCCAAAGACAATTAATTTGAACTTAGGTTCTAAGAAGAGTAGGTAAGGATAATTATTCCCGCCACAAGTTAACAAAAGTATAATATTAGAAGGCAAGTCTAATTTTACATCACTAATTAATCAAATACCAGAAGGACTAACCATAACAACACCCCAATCGAAATAAATTCTACATCCAAAACTTTCCTTACAATAAAGTTGGGATAGCTTCCTTATGGAACAAATTAGTTATGATGAATCAACAATTATGTACTCATTGTACTCTTTTCTCTTAGAATCTTGCACATTTTGGTAGATTTTTTTATAGATTCATGGGTCATAAATATGCAACAGTTTAATTATATGTACTTGTAAATGCTTCTTCAGTATTTGATACAAAAAAATAATACACAATCTTTCTCTTAATTCCATATTTTTCATAGTCTTGTTAGACAATTTATATTCCTTTCATATATCAACTTGTTCATCACATTATTCAAGCTAGAACCACGTATATAAGTCACTTTTTTATTTTGACATATGAAAGCAATTACTATAAAAATAAGCATGATGCTTATCATGAGTCTTCCATAGTTCCATATATATAATCTTTTCAGTTTTCCAAAAACAAAGAGGGACAAGAAGACGCAGTTCCTTACAACTATGGATTTTTTCACATGGTATTCTCCCTGGGGGCGATGTACTTTGCAATGTTGTTCATCAGTTGGGATCTGAATAACTCAGCAAGAAAGTAAGCAATTAATTAACTCATTGTCTTATTTTAGTTCATTCAAAGTGTCTTTGGTTCTCATTTTAAAATTATTCAATAGATGGTGAGCAAAATAGAATCAAATAGCTAAAAAAACATATGAGAAGGGGGTTGAATTGCACTTCGAAGATCTTTCGTTGAAAGCAAATACAAACGAAGAAAGCTTATCAAACTTATGAGTAGTGAAAGATAATTATTATTTCTAATTTTAACAAAAGCTAATGTTTAGATATTTAAAAATGTTGTCTAATGTGTGAGTAAATAATCTGTATATAACCAATAATGAGAGAAGAGTTCAGGAGTAAGTACATAATGATCTATTCGGTTGAGACTTGGCTACATCCACTATATCAAATAATAATACGAGATAATCTTTAGATTATTATTCTCAAGCTTTTTCAACTACAATCTAACCATCAAATATAGTTAAATATTATTTTTTCAAATCTTATCAAACTAAGCAATGACTTATTAGATTACAAAGATCTAATAACTTTCCGTATTATTCTTTTCTTAAATTTTTTTAGTCTAAGACTGTATTTGATATGATGAAATACTAGGATTAAAACTGAAAGATTAAGATTCAGTTTTATATATATTTTGTGACCAAAGATCAAAACTAAAAATTTAATCTCAAAACACAAAATTTCACTCTTTTCAGTATCTCCAAAAAAATGAGAATACAGAAAATTAAAATTTTATTAATAATTTCTTTTAAAAATATTCTCATTCCAAACTTGAAATTTAAAGTCTACCCCTCGTTCAAAATGAATTCCATCTCCCAGTAGTCATGGGAACCAGATGAAGATAGAGAGATTGTGCTCCTATGATCAAAATTGAAAAGTCTTAAGCTTAAAGAATTCTCAAAGATTTAGACACAAAACTACTCAGAGAGAGATGGCGAAATGTGTTGGGTTAGGGTTTTCTATTTTTATTAATAAGGGTAATTTAATAATTTTATTTAATTCAGTTCCTGTATTTATCTTAAATCAAATAGGATACTAAAACATAATTTAATTATATATACTTTATACCAAACACAATATATAGACTTAATTTAGTCTCTGTCTTTTAGTTTCAATCTCTCCTCCAAACGCAACCTAAAAATTTGATCACTACTAGATGAAGTTGAAATATAAATTTAAGATTTATGTGCATGAAACACTCACTAAATCTGACATCTTGTTCCAAAACATTATAGGACACGCATAATGTGTTTGGATAATTATATTTGAGATATAGAAGATAGTAACCTAGATTACAAGTAATAAATTATTCTCTTCTAACTTCTAAGATACAAAGAGATTTTCTTAAAGAAGAAAGATGAAAATTTTGAAGAAAATGATGAACACTTGACAATTTTTTGCACAACACTCTATTAATTCTTCAAGGATTTCTTAGGCTCATATATACATAAAAAAAGCCATGTGAATGTTCGAAACCCTTCTTTCGTTTATGTCACGTGATTTTTTAGTTAAAAAGGACACATGCTTTTTGCTTTAGCATGCAGAGAGTTTATCATTTGTAGTAAGTTTTGTACTTTAATTTGTAAAGCAGAGGAAAGAGAGAAGTGTATGTATTTTAAAACTATTCAAATTTGTTACCCACGTTCATTTTGGAGCCAAAATCTATTCGTTATGGTAGTGCTTCTCTAAGGAATTTTGGCACGATTTTAAAATGGTGAAATCGTGACATCTTGTTCCTAATGTGGACTGGTAAATCAAATTCATAATAGGATCCTTCTTAGGTCTCATAGAGACTATTTGCTTGTGTTTGAGAAAAAAATCTCATGTACTAAGATAAACTTCAATCTAACATTAGATATAACACTTAGAACAAATTTTTGAATTATATTTGTATTATGTTAATATTAAAACTCAATCTAAGATATATGGAGTAAACAAATAAGAGATAAAAGGAGAGATAGAGCAAGACCAATAGATGAAAAGCAACAACACACCTAGCTAGCAAGAATCCACACATGGGAAGATTTAGAATTTAATATGACATATATGGAACTAACAAATAAAAGGTGAGAGGAAAGACAAAGCAAAACTAAATAGGTGAAAGTGGGGAAGTAAGATTGACAAGCAGTGGTGAGAGCAACAATACACACATGATATTGATGTTTATAGGGTTGGGGGAGGATGGTAGTGATATAATGGGTTATGGGTTTGGGATTCGGAAATGGAGTATTTAGGAGAGAAGGTGAAGTATAGTTATAGTGAGAGCAACGTTGATTGGAAACACTGGAAGAAAAAAGTTTGACAAACCATTGACTATTAAAATGTTTACAGTAGAATATAATTAAAACATATTTAAAATAATGTCAACAATATTTATGAAGAAACTTTTTAAAAAATTTAGAAATAAAAAATATATTTTATCCAAATTTAAATTATAAAAACATTTTTTAAATAGCCAAAACCTAGTGTAGCCTAATTAGTATGTTGATTAATATTATTTCTTAGTATGCTTTTATTTTTAAGATTAGTTCTAACATTTTGAAACTATAGGTGGAGCATAGATGTTGGTTGGGCAAGTACATGGGTGAAAGTCATCAATGAGTGGTTCGCAGCCACAATTTACCGTAAGTGAATGATTATTGATTGTACATTTTTATTTTATAATCAAAATTATTTTTACTTGAATTAATAGGTTTAACTGCATGCTCTATATGCTAAAAGAAATCAGCTCCAAATGCGTAGTTGTTCTATTTTGCATTCTAAGTAGTTTGAGTTAAGCATTTGTTTTAATTAAGTTGCAATTTTATTTATTATTTTTAAACAGTATGGATACTGATTTCTCCAGTTGTGAGGCAGAACAAAGTTATGGATGATAACGATGGGACTACTCCTCAGGAGATAGCTGACTTTGTTATGGTTTAATTGACAATGAAAAAAAAATTATTTTTTTTATTTTTTTAGTTATTCCTGACATTATTAGAAATTATTTTATTTTTAATGTAGTTAAATCATAAATGTGTGGAAGAAAAACCATTTCATTGTACTTAAATGACTTATCACGCTTACATTTATAGATGTGATTGTTTAATTGAATGAGATAACAAAATAATCAAGGACTCATGGATTCTCAAAAGAGCTTAGAATTAAGTTGAATGAGGAAGCAAGATGTGGAGAAATATTTATCACTAGATGGGTCAAATTAGAATGCCCCACTCATCAAAACTAACAATATAAAGCACCAAATATATTGCACAACACGAGAATAAATGATTATATATACTCTTAATGCCACAGAGAAACGTATATATGAAAAATCGAACTGAACTGATCAGTCCAATCAGTTTAACCGCAAATCGATGCATAATCTGATTTGATTCATAAATAAAATTGTCGAATTTTCAAACCGAAAAAAAACTATAAAATTATTCAGAAACTGGTAAACTGAACCAAACTAAAATTCAGACAATTTTAGCCAATCAATGTCATTTATGGTAGAAAAACGAAAAAGAAAAGACACTAAAAATGGTTTATGGCATAAAAAAGAAAAGGCACTAAGAGACAAATTAAGCAGCAGATCATCAAATGCAAGAGAAAGGAGCCACGACAGTAATGATGTGAAAGTTTTCAAGTGAATTGAAAAGAGGGGTTGAATCAAGGAACCACTTTTGTTAGTCTATAATTCAGATTGTATAGTATACCGAACCAGCAGATTATTTTTGCTTTTGTTTCGTTCTACAGAAGCATAATAGAACAAAAATAGAAGTTGCAAAGATGAGGGGTATAGAAGAGTAGTGACACTATGATATATCTTGATTCGGTTACGAAGTGCAATGTGACCTACGTCCAGTCTCTACCATAATAATGGTAGAATTTTCACTATAATCAAGATTGATTACAAATATCAATTTCAAGAGACTCACTCTTATAACACACCTAAGGAACCAATTGCACTCTAATCCAAGTACATTTTCAAATACAATCACTTGAAAAAAAGTACAATGACTTTTGTGTGATCAATACTCTTTACCTTGTGTATCTCTCAATATAAACTTAATTTTAGACAAGAAAAGTAAAACCATACCCAAAAGCAAGGAAACATAGGATGTGTATATGGTCTGAATTTGCTCGAATGAGTTGTCTTCTTCCTTGGATGAATCATCATATATAAACATTTTTTTTCTTTTGATCAAGCTAGCCGTTGCACCTTTAATTGTTGTAGCCATTTGGCATTGAAAAAAAAAATCCTTCCTTCTTTGGCTTGATAACAATGTGCAACGGCTTTCTTTTCGTGTAGCAATTTGATTCTTGAAGATGATTGTCAATCATGAGTTGTTTTACATACTGTTTATACGATTGTGGAAGTTGATTGCTTATTCATTAATACCTACAATGCTCATAAAAAAATAAGTTATAATGGATAATTATCAATTATGTTTATCATCACAAGATAAATGTTCAATTCTTGACTCAATAATATTCTTTTTTTTGACAAACATGATTAAACTAAATTTAGGAAGAGAGAGTAACGAGTAACTTTCCTAAATTTTTAGCTAGCTCCTTCTATTTTTAAGCATTAAGCCAATCAAGAGCAAAAACACAAGCTTTGGTACCAGAGCCTAAATCAAAACAACATACATAAAAAATAGAAAAGCTAGACAAAACATGGTGCATGTGACCTTTATGTATGAGAGTAAAAAATGAGTTAACACCCAAATGCTAGAATAAGAGCAAGCAAAAATACAAAACATGTATCAGAGCAAGACTAGAATAATATGAAAAGATACCAATAGCTAAAATAAAAAACAAGTTTATGAATAAATCCATAAAGTATAAAACCAGAAAATAGTTTAATCTCTTTAAATTTTTCCTCTTTTGTCATCAAGGAAAGAAACTAAAAAGGTACTTGTAGCAAGATGTAAGTCCTAGCAGCTCCTCATAAAAGGCAGGTTAAGAGTCATTACAGTCATCCATAAAATAGTATAGAAAAATAGGAGATAAAAATTAAAGAAGTTTCACAAACTCAGCAGCAGCAGCATAGAGATATTCTTCAAGCATCAGAGTCAAAACCCTCAATTGAATCTTCTTCCTTTTCTTCCTTAGAGAAGTAGGAGATATCATTGAGCTCCTTAAAGTGCTGCTCAACAATTTCCATTTTTTGCTTGGATTTTCTTACTTTTAACTCATGATCATCAAATTAGCGAGATTGGAAATTTCATCGATTACATCCTTGACAATGACCGAAAGAATCTTAATCTTGGATTCTTTGGTTTGCTTTTTAAGATCAGTGAGAGAGTCCGACATTCTGAAATCTTCAAGAAGTTCAGTGGTAGTATATCATCCAATTTTGCTTTTCACTATGCCACCTCCTTCCAAGAATGAGTTATATTCCTTGAAATTTTTAACAGATAAATTAACATTATAATATGTAAAAATATTTGTAATAAAAAGAGCATAAGGCAAGACAATATTTTTCTCACTCTTTACACACTCATAGATATGCATCCTCATCAAGTAAAAGAGATGTGAATCCCTTAAATAAGAGCATACAATACTAGTACATCACAAAATGTCACTCGTTGAAAGAAACCGCTCCGAGGTACAATGTAATTGGGCATTGACAAGGTCAAGGATTTTATGAGTGAGTGTGAGGCCAGAATATAGAGATACTTGATCACATATGGTTATGAGGATAGTGTTTAGGCTAATGACGCGTTTGCATCTTTAGTAGTTTTTCTTACTTTAATATCTTGTTTCCTTAAGTATAATCATAGTTTCTTCTTTTAATCTCATCATTTTAAGTATCATTTGTTACTAAGGTGTTTTCAAAGTGCTTTTCTAAAAAATACAGTTAAAAGAAGAAAAACTAAGTAGAAAAGGAAGCATATTCAAAGGGACAAGCATTGCATACAGAGCTAGAGCCAATTATGTAGGAATCAAAGCCATGCCAACCATGCAGCATAGCTGGCGTGCCACATACAGTGAAGGGCATGCAATGCCCATGCATCGCCTTGGAGAAGAAGGAATAGCATGCCATGCCATGATGAGGGTGTGCAACACCACCCTAGAGAGCAAGCAAGGGTGTGCCACACCATGGTGCAGGCGTGCAACGCCCTGGAGAGAAGCTAAGGCAAGCGTGTGAAGCTTGATGCGGGCCAAACGTCGGTTCGAAAATTTCATAAAATAATTCCGTTGCAAGTATAGTTCCAAACCAACAAACAACTCGAATCAAAGTTTAATTTGTTTGTCACAATACAAACCAATAAAAATCGAGAGTATTTAAACCTCGACTCGTCTCTCAAATGAATTGCAGTGAGGTATGTGTGTTATCGGTTATGAGTATAAAAGGGGGTTTGCGGATAAAGAGGCGAGAAACTAAGTGACAAGATAGTAAAACTAACAACTAAAGAAGTATAAATGCTAAAAGACACTCCTGAAAAGAATTGAGAGTCAAAGCTTCCTTTTCAAGTCATTGACCATGAACATGGTGATTATACAGAGTTAATCCCATTTAGTCATCTCTAATATCGGGAGAAAGTTAAATACGCATAGTCAGTCTTATAAGAAGAACAACTAACAACCCTAAATCACCAATCAATATCGGACATCAAAGACTCTTGTATCACTAACTACGACATGACAATTATAAGAGCAAACTTAATTAGTCAACCTCTAATGACGAGATAAGTCAACCATGTTTAATCAATCTCAATCCATAGGTCTCACTCGTTAATGGAAACGAGATTAATTAAAATCTCCAAATTATCAATCAACTCAAACATTAGTGAAATCAAGGTCACCTAAATTACTCAATTCCAATCCAAGAGTGTAGAAATCTACCCTAAAACTAAGAGATATTTTTACAAACACTTGGAAGGCATAGAAGAAAAGTATCATAAAATTGCAATAATAATAAAGTCTAAAACTACCAAATGCAAGATAACAATAATAATAACTCAATTAAACATCAATAAATATAAAAACATCAAATTGCATTAATAGAAATTAGAAGTAAAAAGAGGGTTCATAAAACTAAAAGTGACAAAATAAAGAAAATAACAAGTAAAACTAAGAGAATTAAGGCAATTCAACAAGGAAAAAGTAAAGGAAATTAAATCAAAACAAGCATCAAAACCAAAATCTAAGAGGGATTTAACTAAATCTATCCTAATTCTAGAGAGAAGAGAGAACTTCTCTCTCTAGAATATAACCTAAAACATTATCTAAACTAAACCTAATTGCTCTCCCCTTGATTCTCCTTGAGAATTGCATCGAATACTTCAGAAATGAGTTGGATTGGGTCCAAAATTGGCCTGAAATTGTGACCCACATGTTTACTTAAGTAAATCATGTACTGGCAGTCATGCACACACATGAGGCATGTGATGAGCGGATATTTTATACGCTTTTTGACATCATTTTCATATAGTTTTTAGTATATTTTATTTAAGTTTTACTAAGTTTTCATAGGTTTTAGTGTAAAATTCACATTTTTGGATTCTACTTTGAGTTTGTGTATTTTTGTACAATTTCAGGTACTTTCTGGCTGAAATTGAAGAGCTGGAGCAAAAGTCTGATTCAGAGGCAGTGAAAGCACTGCAGATGCTATTAGCATCTGACCTCCTTGCACTCAAAAGAGCTTTTCAGGAGCTACAGAGGTCCAATTAGCGCGCTCTCAACGGCTATGGAAAGCTAACATCTAGAGATTTCCAGAAATATATAATAGTTTATACTTTTCTTCAGAATTGAAGGTCCAAAACTAGCATTCAACGCCAGCCATTTATCCTAGTCCAAGCGTCCAACGCCAACGCCAACAGAGAAGTGGCCAGCGTCCAACACCCATAAAGCTGTCCCTAGCCAATGTTCAATGCCCAAAAAGCATCCTAGCACATGGGAGACGCTAAATCTCAGCCCAAACACTCACCAAGTGTGCCCCAGAAGTGGATTTTTGCACTACAAGCCTAAACCTATCATATTTTTGTAATCCTTAGTCATTAGTTTAGTATTTAAAGGAGAAGATCACCCTTTTGTTGGACACATTCGATCTCTCCAGCATACTTTACGTTTTTTATTGTATTTTCTATCAGTATGAGCCACTAAACCTCCTAGGTTAAGGTTAGGAGCTCTGCTGAGTTTTATAGATTAATAAAAGTATTTCTTTTCTATTTCAATTCGTGTTTGATTCTCTATTCTAAGATGTATCTTTGTTCTTCAACCTTATGAATGAGTTGAACCGGCACAAGGCTATCTCTATTCTACATGGGTTCAACGAGCGTCTTTCATCGGATATCAATGAACCACTAGCTTGATTATACATCTCTTAGACGGCTAATCCACGACTTCGTTGGGGACTTCTCGAGACATCAGTTCAGCCGAGGTATGGGGAGATTAGAGTCTTTGTGGTAGAGGATAGAACCAAAGGTGCAGCATTCTCTGATCCGGAAGATTCGACCTTATCTGTGGCGTTTTGAGTAGGATCATCTAGGGGAATGAACTGTAGGAGCTTCACCCTCATTCAGACTGGATGCGCACTAACCCTGGTGTTCAGCCTAGAGGAGAATTGGCGACCTCTCAAGAAAGGCGTTGATCACATACAACCTGCCATAGAAGGAATCATTCACAGTTGGAGTAGACAGTGAGACTGGATTAATCCGAAAGAACAAAGCACCTCTGAAGCCTTAACCATCTTCTTATCATTAGTTTCACAACCACTGTGAGTAACGTTATCTTTACTTTACTTTTATGCACTTAATTAATCAAACAACTTTTCTATCCACCTGACTAAGATTTACAAAATAACCACTGTTTGATCCAAGCCAACAATCCTCGTGGGATCGACCTTGACTCACCTCAGGTATTACTTGGACGACCCAGTTCACTTTCTGGTACAGTTGTACGAGTGTGGAAATCCGTGCACCAAGTTTTTAGCACCATTGCCGGGGATTGTTTGAGTTTGAACAAACTAACGGATTATTTTGTTACTTAGATTAGGTATTGTCTTTAATTTTGTTTGAGTCTTTTATTTTCTTTTTTGAAAGATAAAAAACTTTTCAAAAATCTTTTCTTTTCTTTATTAATCTTTATCTTTTATTTGAGTCTTTTGTCCTTGTTCTTTGTAAAGTTTCAAATTTTCTTGAGTCTTTTTCCAAAAATTTTTAAAAATAGTGTCTTTTGTTTGAGTCTAATGTCAAATCTTAAGTTTGGTGTCCATTGTGTGTTCTTTAATTGCTTTGAATTTTTCGAGTTTGTTCATGGTGTTCTTCTTAATCTTCAAGTTGTTCTTGTTTTTCTTCTTGTTTTGATCGTTAAAATTTTAACTTTGGTGTTTTTAGGTGTTTTTCTTTAGAATTTTCAAAAATTTAAAGTCTTTAGATCTAAAAATTTTAAGTTTGGTGTCTTTTGTTTGTTTTCTCTTTCTTCATTAATTCAAAAAAAATTAAAAAAAAATCTTTTCTATCTTTTTACTTTAATTTTCAAAAATTGCAACAAATTTTTCAAATTTTAATTTTAAAATCATTATCTTATCTTATCTTAGTTTTAAATTTCAAATTCAAATCTTTTCAAAATCAAATCTTTTAAAAAATCATATCTTTTTCAATTTACTATCTTATCTTTTTATTTTTCTTTAAATTCAAAAATCTTATCTTATCTTATTTCAAAATCAAATCTTTCTCAAAAATCAAATTTCAAATCTTATCTCTCTTTTAAATCTTTTTTGAATTCTTATCTTATCTTTTGTGGTTTCAATTTTTAAAATCAAATCTTTTCAATTTCTATCTTATCTTTTCTAAATTTAAATTTTAAATTCAAATCTTTTCTAATCTTCTATCTTAATTTCATTTCAAATCTTTCTTAATTAGTTACTTATTTTCTCTTTCTTCTTTTTCAAAACTTCCTAACTAATTCCTCTCTCCTCTATTTTCGAAAATCTCTCTTCTCTTTCTCTCTCTTCTTTTTCGAATTATATCATCTAACTTTCAAACTTTTTTAATTAATTAACTTTTAATTTTTGAATTTAATTATAATTTCCATATTTTTTATCTCTAATTATTCTATTTCTTCTACCTTTCTTTCACCATGAACCCAAATGGGAATGAACAGTCAGAAGAACTTTGGGGTCCTATACAACCCCTACTACTGACTTCTATGAAAGAAGTATCAGCATACCCCCAATCAGAGCAAGTAAATTTGAGTTAAACCCTCAACTCATTACTCTGGTGTAGCAGAACTGTCAGTATTCTGGACTTTCACAGGAAGAACCTACCGAGTTTCTGGCAGATTTCTTGCAGATTGCTGACACAGTGCACAGTGAGGGAGTAGACCAAGATGTCTACAAACTATTACTCTTTCCTTTTGCTGTAAGAGACCAAGCAAAGAGGTGGTTGGATAACCAACCCAAATCTAGCTTGAAAACA
This sequence comes from Arachis hypogaea, assembly GCF_003086295.3. Classification (NCBI taxonomy): domain Eukaryota; kingdom Viridiplantae; phylum Streptophyta; class Magnoliopsida; order Fabales; family Fabaceae; genus Arachis; species Arachis hypogaea. The sequence continues at coordinate 69,232,219 of NC_092047.1, read as the reverse complement.
TGGAAGCAACTAGTAGATAAGTTTCTAAATCAATACTTTCCTCCAAGAAAGTTAACCCAATTAAGACTGGATATTCAAGGCTTCAAGCAAGAGGACAGTGAATCTCTTTATGATGCCTGGGGGAGGTACAGGAGAATGCTTCGGAAATGCCCCACTGAGATATTTTCAGAACGGGTTCAATTGGACATCTTCTATTATGGCCTTACAGACATGGCCCGAACGTCTTTAGACCACTCTATTGGTGGCTCTATACATATGAGGAAAACAATTGAAGAGGCTCACAAGCTTATTGAGACAATTGCCACTAACTAACATCTGTACTCAGCTGCTGAGACTTTTATGAAAGGAAAGGTTAAGGTAATATCTACTGAACCTAACCCTCCAGAACAAGATGGCCCATTGACTCAACAACTACACGCCCTTGCCCAGCAACTACTGGAATTGCAAGAGGCTTTGAGAGAAACTCAGGCTTCCAATAGGAAGGTAGAAGCCCAGCTGAGCCAAACAAGGAATCAGTTATCTAAGCAGATAACAGAAGAATGTTAGGCTATCCAACTGAGGAGTGGGAAATCATTAAACACCCAACGCCAGTACAACAGAAGATCAAAGGAAGAAAAACTAACAGAGGGATACCAGACTGTTGTCCAAGACATCTCTAAGGGTGTTGAACACCCCAAGAGGAATGTCATTGGCGTTCAACACCAAGAAGGGGGTATCCACCCCTGGCGTTGAACGCCCAACTGGGGACAGTATCCTTGGCGTTGAACGCCAAGAAGGGGGTAGCAACAAGGGCGTTGAATGCCCAAATAAGGGTAGTCAAACACATACAAGTGCTGATAACACCCCCTCATAAGCAAGTTAGTAACCCCCCTTCCAGTACATTAGGCACTTAGCCTACATCAACTAAGATTGATGAGTACAAGGCCAAGATGCTATTCCCTCAGAAACTCCATCAAGTGGAAAGAGATAAACATTTTGCCCATTTTGCGGACTACCTCAGAATGCTAGAGATCAAGATCTCTTTTGCAAAGGCTCTTGAACAGATACCTTCTTATACTATGTTCATGAAGGACATCTTAAGTCATAAGAAGGATTGGAAAGAGGAAGAAACAGTCCTACTCACTGAAGAATGCAGTGCAGTCATTCAAAACAACTTACTAGAGAAACTTAAGGATCCTAGGAGTTTTATGATACTGTGCACTCTAGGGAATGCTTGCATAAGGACAGCCCTATGTGATATTGGAGCAAGCATCAACCTAATATCTGTTTCATTAATAAAGAAGCTCTGCTTGACTTATGAAGTCAAACCAACACACATATGCCTTCAACTTGCTGATGGTTCTGTTAAGTTCCCTTCAGGCATAATTGAGGATATGATTGTTAGGGTTGGACCCTTTGCTTTTTCCACTGACTTTGTGGTATTGGATATGGATGGGTACAATAGTGCATCCCTTATCCTGGGAAGACCCTTCCTAGCTATAGGTAGAACCGTCATTCATCTCCAAGAAGGGGAAGTAACCCTAAGTGTCAACGAAGATGAGTTTGTACTAAATGCTGTCAAAGCCATGCAGCATCCAAACACCCCAGAGGAGTGTTTGAGCATTGATATCATCGACTCCCTGGTGGAAGAAGTGAACATGGTTGAGAGACTCGAAGAAGAGCTGGATGACATCTTTTATGATGCCCAGCTTGAGTTGGAGGTAGCAAATGAAATGCAGGAAACTGATGAGCAGATAATTTATACCCTTTTTGGCATTATTTTTACATAGTTTTTAGTATGTTTTAATTACCTTTTATTATATTTTTATTAGTTTTTATGCAAAAATCATATTTCTGGATTTTACTATGAGTTTGTGTGTTTTTCTATAATTTCAGGTATTTTCTGGCTGAAATTGAGGGATATGAGCAAAAGTCTGATTCAGAGGCTGAGAAAGGATTGCAGATGTTGTTGGATTCTGACCCTCATGCACTCAAAGTGGATTTTCTAGAGCTACAGAAGCCCAATTGGAACGCTCTCAATTCTTGGGCTTTCCAGCAATGTATAATAGTCCATACTTTTCCCGAGATTTGATGGCCCAAACTGGCATTCAAACGCCCACCAGAGACCCTTTTCTGGCGTAAAACGCCAGAACTGGCACCAGAACTGGAGTTAAACGCCCAAACTGGCATCCAAGCTGGCGTTTAACTCTAGAAAAGGCCTATGCACGTGTAAAGCTCAATGCTCAGCCCAAGCACACACCAAGTGGGCCCCAGAAGTGGATTTTTGCACTATATGTACTTAGTTACTTATTTTCTGTAATCCCTAGTAACTAGTTTAGTATAAATAAATCTTTTTACTATTGTATTCGCATCTAGCTTATACCATATTTCACGTTTTGGAGGTTGGCCATTCGGCCATGCCTAGACCTTTTTCTCTTATGTATTTTCTACGATGGAGTTTCTACACCTCATAGATTAAGGTGTGGAGCTCTGCTGTTCTTCATGAATTAATGCAAGTACTATTGTTTCTCTTTCAATTCACGCTTACTTCTTCTCCAAGATATACTCTTGTACTTAATTCAGTTAAGTCAGAATGAAGGGGTGACCCGTGACAATCACCCACTATCTTCGTTACTCGCTTAGCCAAGATCCGCGTGCCTGACAACCACAAGCGGTCTACATGATGTTCAACGTAGTCATTGGACGACAGCCGGAGTATATTCTCTTCGGTCTCTAATCCACGGACCTAGTCCGCGATATTAGGATCTTCGTGGTATAGGCTAGAACCAATTAACAACATTCCTGATATTCGAAAAGTCTAAACCTTGTCTGTGGTATTCCGAGTAGGATCTGGGAAGGGATGACTGTGACGAGCTTCAAACTCGCGAATGTTGGGCACAGTGACAGTGTGCAAAAGGATAGAGAGATCCTATTCCGACGCTAGTGAGAATCGACAGATGATTAGCCGTGCGGTAGCTGTACCTGGTATTTTTCATCCGAGACGAGAAATCCAACAGTTGATTAGCCGTGCAGAAACCGTACCTGGTATTTTTCATCCGAGAGGATCATACAGCTTGCCATGGAAGGGAGCACACATGGTTGGATGAAGACAATAGGAAAGCAGAGGTTCAGAAGCAACAAAGCATCTCCAAACGCTTATCTAAAATTTTCACCAATGAATTACATAAGTATCTTTATTTTAATTTATGTTTTATTTATCTTTTAATTATCAAAAACTCATAACCATTTAAATCCGCGGGCGGTGTGTACAAGGCCCGGGAATGAATTCACCGCCGTATGGAGCAGTTCTTGTAAGATTTAGAATATGAATACCCTTACGTTTTGTGGATATATAAGGTGACGATATCGCGCTGGGACAATCTGTTCCTCCCGAATACTTCGATTCTTTAGCATTGAATCGAAGTATTCTTTTGGACCGAAGCTTTAGACTAACATTGCATGAATCCTGGAATTCTTATTAAAAATTTTGAATTTCTTTATTTTCTTTTTCCAAAATAATTTCGAAAAATACAAAAAAAATTTAATAAAATCATAAAACCAAAAAAAATTTATGTTTCTTGTTTGAATCTTGTGTCAAATTTTAAGTTTGGTGTCAATTGCATTCTTTCAATTTTCTTAAAATTTTTGAAAATTCATGCATTATGTTCTTCTTTGATCTTCAAGTTGTTCTTGATGATTTTCCTTGTTTGATCTTTAATTTTTTTTGTTTTGTGTCTTTTCTTGTTTTTCATATGCAATTTTGAATTATTAGTGTCCAAAGTTTAAAAATTTTTAAGTTTGGTATCTTGCATGTCTTTCTTTTCTTAAAAATTTTCAAAAATATGTTCTTGATGTTCATCTTGATCTTCACAGTGTTCTTGGTGTTCATCTTGACATTCAAAGTGTTTTTGCATGCATTAGTTGTTTTGATCTTAAATTTTTATGTCTGGTGTCATTTTGTTGTTTTTCTCTCTCTTCATTAATTCAAAAAAATTCAAAAATAATATATTTCCCTTATTTTACTCAAAAACTTCGAAATTTTGGGTTGATTTAGTCAAAAATTTTTAAATTTAGTTGTTTCTTGTTAGTCAAGTCAAAATTTTAATTTAAAAATATTATCTTTTCAAATCTTTTTAAAAAATTAAATCTTTTTCATTTTTCTTTCATGTTTTTTGAAAATTTTTTAATTAATTTTCAAAATCTTTCTCTTATTTTTATTTCACAATTTCGAAAACTTTACTAACAATTAATATTTTGATTCAAAAATCTCAAGCTTGTTACTTTCCTGTTAAGAAAGTTTCAATTTTTAAATTCTAGAATCATATCTTTTAGTTTCTTGTTAGTCAAGTCATCAACTTTAATTTTCAAAATCAAATCTTTTTAAATTTCTTTTTCAAATTTTTTTCAAAATAAATTTCAATCATATCTTTTTCAAAACTTAATTTCAAAATCTTTTTCTAACTTCTTATCTTTTCAAAATTTATTTTCAAATCTTTTTCAATTAACCACTTGACTTGTTTCTTTTAATTTTAAAAAAGTTTACTATTTCTTATCTTTTTCAAAACCACCTAACTACTTTTCCACTTCTAATTTTCGAAAATCACTAACCACTTTTTCAACATTCTTTTTAACTAACTAATTGTTTTGAATTCTAATTTTATTTTATTTCTTTTCTTAAATTTCGAATTCTAACTTAATTAATTAAATAAAAATAAAATATTTTTCTTCCTCCTTTTTTTTAAAATTCGAATATTATCTCTCTCATCTCTTTCTATTTATTTAATTATTTACTAACACTTCTCTCCTACTCATAATTCGAACCCTCTCCCTCCTCTCTGTTCAAATTCTTCATCTCTTCTCTCTACCTCATTCTTCTATTCTTCTACTCTTATACTCACTGATGAGCGGATATTTTATACGCTTTTTGGGGATAATTTCATATAGTTTTGAGTATGTTTTAGTTAGTTTTTAGTCTATTTTTATTAGTTTTTAGGAAAAATTTATATTTACTATGAGTTGTGTATTTTTCTGAAATTTCAGGTATTTTTCTGGCTGAAATTGAAGGAGCTGAGCAAAAATCTGATTCAGGCTGAAAAAAGACTGCTGATGCTGTTGGATTCTGACCTCCCTGCACTCAAAGTGGATTTTCTGGAGCTACAGAACTCGAAATGGCATGCTTCCAATTGCGTTGGAAAGTAGACATCCAGGGCTTTCCAGCAATATATAATAGTCCATACTTTGCACAAGGATAGACGACGTAAAATGGCGTTCAACGCCAGTTCTCTGCCCAATTCTGGCGTCCAGCGCCAGAAAAGGGTCAAAAGCTGGAGTTGAACGCCCAAACTGGCATAAAAACTGGCGTTCAACTCCACAAATGGCCTCTGCACGTGAATTGCTTAAGTCTCAGCCCAGCACACACCAAGTGGGCCCTAGAAGTGGATCTCTGCATCATCCATCATAGTCTACTCATATTTTGTAACCCTAGGCTACTAGTTTAGTATTTAAACAACTTTTAGAGACTTATTTTGTATCTCATGACATTTTTAGATCTAAACTTTGTATTCTCTGATGGCATGAGTCTCTAAACCCCATTGTTGGGGGTGAGGAGCTCTGCTGTGTCTCAATGAATTAATGCAAGTATTTCTGTTTTCCATTCAAACACGCTTGTTCCTATCTAAGATGTTCATTCGCGCTTAACTGTGATGGAGGTGATGATCTGTGACACTCATTACCTTCCTCAAATTATGAACGTGTGCCTGACAACCACCTCCGTTCTATATACGATTGAATGAATATCTCTTAGATTCCTTAATCAGAATCTCCGTGGTATAAGCTAGAACTGATGGCGGCATTCATGAGAATCCGGAAAGTCTAAACCTTGTCTGTGGTATTCCGAGTAGGATTCAAGGATTGAATGACTGTGACGAGCTTCAAACTCCTGAAGGCTGGGCGTTAGTGACAGACGCAAAAGGATAGTAAATCCTATTCCAACCAGATCGAGAACCAACCGGTGATTAGCCGTGCTGTGACAGAGCACGTGAGCGTAGTTTTCACTGGAAGGATGGAAGGTAGCCATTGACAACGGTGATCCACCAACACACAGCTTGCCATAGGAGGACGTGCGTGCGTGAACAAGAAGACAGAGGAAAGCAGAGATTCAGAAGACAAAGCATCTCCAAAACTCCAACATATTCTCCATTACTGCATAACAAGTAACCTTTAATCCATGCTCTATTGTTTATTTGCAATTCAACTGATAAACATAATTGACTTCCTGACTAAGATTTACAAGATAACCATAGATTGCTTCAAACCAACAATCTCCGTGGGATTCGACCCTTACTCACGTGAGGTATTACTTGGACGACCCAGTGCACTTGCTGGTCAGTGGTACGAGTTGTGAAAAGTGTGATTCATAATTCGTGCACCAAGTTTTTGGCGCCGTTGCCGGGGATTGTTCGTGTTTGGACAACTGACGGTTTATTTTGTTGCTTAGATTAGGAAAAATTTTTCTTTTTGGTTTAGAGTCTCTTATTATTGTTCTTGGTTAAAAATATCCTTCTTTAAAACAAGTGTTACATTTACTGCCTAGTTGGCTAGAGCGTTAGTCTAAGCCCGTGGCAGTTGGGTACACTCTTTTTAAAATCTTTTTCATAAATAATATTTTCTCTATTAAATTTTGTGCCAAACTTTAAGTTTGGTGTTTTCTTGTGGATTTTTCAAAAAAAAAAATTTTTTTTTTCGAAAATTTATTTTGGTTTTCTAAAAATTTTAAGTTTGGTGTTCTTTCTTCGTGTTCTTGAGTTTTCCTTGTAACTTGATCTTAAAATTTTTAAGTTTGGTGTTCCTTGGTGTTTTCCCTCCAAAATTTTCGAAAATAGGGAGCATTAGATCTAAAAATTTTAAATCTTGTGTTATCTTATTGTTTTTCTCTTTCCTCTTAAAAATCAAAAATATCTTTTCTCTTTTTTTTAAAAAAATAAATTTTCGAAATATATTTCTAAAATTCAGATTTTTTATTTCAAAATTTAAAACTGTTTTTTTCAAAATCATCATATCCTTTTCAAAACTTCCTAACCACTTTCTCTCTCCTCAGTTTTTCGAAAATCTTCACTCAATTTTTATTTATTCTATTTTAATTTATTTCATTTTTGAAATAAATATATAAATAAATAAATAAAAATATTTTTCCTATTTTACATCATCTCCCTTTCTCCATCATGGATCTAAGTGGAAATGAACAGTCCAGGAGGACTCTAGGGTCATATTCAAACCCCTCTACTGCTTCATATGGGAGTAGTATCTGCATACCCTCCATTGGAGTCAGTAGCTTTGAGTTGAATCCTCAGCTCATTATCATGGTGCAGCAAAGCTGCCAGTATTCCGGTCTTCCACAGGAAGAACCTACAGAGTTTCTGGCACAATTTTTACAAATTGCTGACACAGTACATGATAAAGAAATAGATCAGGATGTCTACAGACTATTACTGTTTCCATTTGCTGTAAAAGATCAAGCTAAGAGGTGGTTAAATAACCAACCTAAGGCCAGCATAAGGACATGGAAACAGCTGACAGAAAAATTCCTGAATCAATATTTCCCTCCAAAAAGGATGACACAGCTAAGGCTGGACATCCAAGGCTTTAAACAAGGAGATAATGAATCTCTTTATGATGCCTGGGAGAGATACAGAGAGATGCTACGAAAATGCCCCTCTGAAATGTTTTCAGAGTGGGTTCAGTTAGACATCTTCTACTATGGGCTTGCAGAAGGAGCTCAGATGTCTCTAGATTACTCAGCTGGTGGATCTATCCACATGAGAAAGACAATTGAAGAGGCTCAAGAGCTCATTGATACAGTTGCCAGGAATCAGCATCTGTACCTAAGCAGCAACCCTTCCATGAATGAAGAGGTTAAAACAGTAACTGCTGAACTCAGTCCTGTAAAACAAGCTGCTGAATTCAATCAGCAATTGGACTTTCTAACAAAGCAGCTAGCCAAATTTAAAGACAGGTTACAAGAGACAAGGATGGCTAATATACATATGGACGAACAGTTTAAGCAAACAAAGCAGTAGCTGTCAAAGCAAATAGCAGAGGAATGCCAAGCAGTTCAACTAAGAAGTAGGAAAACATTAAATACCCCACCTCAAGGCAGCAAAAAGCTAAGAAATGAGCAAACCACCCAAAATTCACCTGAGGACAGTAAGAGCCCAGGGAAAAATAATTCTGACGCTAAAACGCCAGAAAATTGGTGGAAGGATGGCGCTGAACGCCCAGATCATGCCCAAAACTGGCGTTCAACGCTAGAAACAAGGCAGGATTGGCGTTCAACGCCAGAAATGGGCAAGAATCTGGCGTTGAACGCCCAAATAGGGCAGGATCCAGCGTTGAACGCCCAAAATGGGCACATTTCTGGCGTTCAGGCGCCAGGAACAGACAAGGAGCTGGCGTCCAGTTTCACTCCAGCTTCTAACTCTGGCACTCAAGTGCTAGTGAGGGATCAGACACACACAAATGCTGATAACAACCCCTCTAAAAAGGCTTCTTCAACCACTTCTGTAGGCAATAAACCTGTAGCAACTAAGGTTGAAGAATATAAAGCCAAGATACCTTATCCTCAAAAACTCCAGAAAGAGGAGCAGGATAAGCAATTTGCTCGCTTTGCAGATTACCTCAGGACTCTTGAAATAAAGATTCCATTTGCAGAAGCACTTGAGCAAATACCTTCTTATGCCAAGTTCATAAAAGAGATCTTGAGTCATAAGAAGGATTGGAGTGAAACAGAAAGAGTTCTCCTCACTGAAGAATGCAGTGCAGTCATTCTGAAGAGCTTTCCTGAAAAGCTTAAAGACCCTGGGAGCTTTCTAATACCATGCATATTAGAAGATAATTGCACCAAGACAGCTTTATGCGATCTTGGGGCAAGCATCAACCTAATACCTGCATCCACTATCAGGAAGCTTGGCTTAACTGAAGAAGTTAAACCAACCCGGATATGTCTCCAACTTGCTGATGGTTCCACTAAATACCCATCAGGCGTGATTGAGGACATGATTGTCAGAGTTGGGCCATTCGCCTTTCCCACTGACTTTGTTGTGCTGGAAATGGAGAAGCACAAGAGTGCTACTCTCATTCTAGGAAGACCCTTCCTAGCAACTGGACGATCCCTCATTGACGTCCAACAGGGGGAAATAACCCTGAGAGTCAACGATGATGAGTTCAAGTTGAACGCTGTCAAAGCCATGCAGCATCCAAACACATCAACAGACTGCATGAAAGTTGATCTTATTGACTCTTTGGTAGAAGAGATCAACATGGCTGAGAGTCTCGAATCAGAGTTGGAAGACATCTTTAAAGATGTTCAGCCTGATTTGGAGGATTCAGGGGACATGAAATAGCCTCTGAACTTTCTTCTGAAAGAGGAAAAACCTCCTAAACCCGAGCTCAAGCCACTACCACCATCCTTGAAATATGCATTTCTGGGAGAAGGTGACACTTTTCTAGTGATCATAAGCTCTGCTTTAAATTCACAGGAAGAGGAAGCACTTATTCAAGTGCTAAGGACACACAAGACAGCTCTTGGGTGGTCCATAGGTGACCTTAAGGGCATAAGCCCAGCTAGATGCATGCACAAAATCCTATTGGAGGATAATGCCAAACCAGTGGTTCAACCACAGAGGCGGCTAAATCCAGCCATGAAGGAAGTGGTGCAGAAAGAGGTCACCAAGTTACTGATGCGCATAAACTTGTTATGCTACGATTTAGGAAATTGCACGATCGGCAAAATTCCTTCCGGCAAGTGCACCGGTTATCGTCAAGTAAAAACTCACAATAGAGTGAGGTCGAATCCCCCAAGGATTGGTTGAGTGAGCAATTCGGATTAGAAGTATGTTCTAGTTGAGCGGAATCAAAAATTAGATGAGAATTGCGGAATGTAAAATTGGCGGGAAACGTAAATGACAAGAAATTGAAATGGCGGAATCTTAAATTGCATGAATTAAAGAGCAGAAGCTAAATTGCTGAAATTAAAAGGGAATGGGGGTGATTGCATGAATTGAGTTGCAGAATGTAAAGAGAAAGTGGAAATCAGAAATGGGGAATTCATTGGGTTATAGGAGATATTGAGATCTCCGAATCAAAACATGTTTATCTCTTCCTCAACCAATGCGTTCATTGAATTTTGCTTGGCAATCTTATATGATTGGATCCCAATCCCTTGGCTCACCAATTCTCTCTAAAAACAAACAAATTCCCAATCCCTTGGTTTAAATGTTCATAAGAAGAGATGATGCTCGATCACTGATTTTACCACACAGTTTCATGAACCACAATTTGGTAGGATTACATGTCACAATATCCATCCAAACCCCAATCCAATTCACTGTGAGAAAGCTTCTCTAGCATGAATCCTCCATTCCTTTCCCAAGGTTCCGAAGGATTCCAATTATAGGTAGTTTCTTTCCCAAGACAACTACCCAATGGAATTAGATCGAGAAGCTTTCTAACAAAATTCAAGAGAAAAGATTGAAGAAGAAGATAAACTATTATTGATTCATTGAATTACAATAGAGCTCCCTAACCCAATGAAAGGGGGTTTAGTGAGTCATAGCTCTGAATTCAATTACAAAGATATGAAAACTAGCCAAAATGAAAAGATCAAAAGTTTCTCCTAACTTAAATTCTATCCTATTTATACACTTTCTATATTGAGCTTCTGTTGTGTTTCTTGGGCTTTGAGGCCTCTCCCTGCTTTCCTTTTGCCTTGGGTTTATGATCCATAATCTTGATGAGGCTGCTGATCCAAATTCTGTAACATTGATTGAGCCAACTTAGTGATAATCAAATAATGACACATGACTCAACAAATTGAAATTTCAGACTCATCAATCCTTCAGGCCCAATCCCATAAACCATGATATTCAATTGGGTTTCATACCAGAGTAAGTTTAAGTTAATGTTTGTGCTCAAATACTAACTTAAACCGCAATATTTTTGGCCCAGAAACCTTTTCCAAGAGTGGCGTTTAAGTTGCAGTTTAAGCTTAAACTGCAGCTTAAACGCCAGACACTTCCAGTGATGCCTTTTGTGGAAGCACGTTTAAGCTTCAGTTTAAGGTTAAACTGAAGCTTAAACGTGGAAATGGAAGAAGGCAGCCTGGAGGGTAACTTAGTCGAACACGTTTAAGCTTCAGTTTAAGGTTAAACTGAAGCTTAAACGTGGAGATAGGAAAGGCAGCCCTGGAGGTCGAACACGTTTAAGCTCCAGTTTAAGGTTAAACTGGAGCTTAAACGTGGAAATAGAGAAAGCCATCTGGGAGGTCGAACACGTTTAAGCTCCAGTTTAAGGTTAAACTGGAGCTTAAACGTGGAAGCTGAGAAAGGTAGCCCTGGAGGTGTCGAACACGTTTAAGCTCCAGTTTAAGGTTAAACTGGAGCTTAAACGTGGAAGCTGAGAAAGGTAGCCCTGGAGGTGTCGAACACGTTTAAGCTCCAGTTTAAGGTTAAACTGGAGCTTAAACGTGGAAATGGAGAAAGCAACCCTGGAGGAGAAAACTTGGTCGAACACGTTTAAGCTCCAGTTTAAGGTTAAACTGGAGCTTAAACGTGGAAATGGCTCCCTGGTGCGTTTCCCATTTCTGGCGTTTAACCTCCAGTTTAAGGTTAAACTGGAGGTTAAACGTGGAAATGCTTCCTGAGTGGCATTCTCATTCTGGCGTTTAACCTCCAGTTTAAGGTTAAACTGGAGGTTAAACTTCAGTTTCAGCATTTCTTAACCTTCATGATTCTGGCGTTTAAGCTCCAGTTTAGGCTTAAACTGGAACTTAAACGCCATTTCCAGCATTATATGGCTTGGTAGTTTAAGTTCCAGTTTAAGCTTAAACTGGAACTTAAACTCCACATGTGATATTCAAGCTTCCTTTATTGATTTTGTTGCTTCCTTGCCTAGCCTCTTCTTTCCTGAAATCATCCAAACAATTGCATCAAAGTCTTGCAAAATTTCATGAGAATTCTTCCATTCATAGCATTCAAGTAATATAACTAAAACTCATGGAATTTGCATCAAAATCATACTGTTTGGATGGTTCATTGCTTTGTTATTCATTTAACCATTCTTGGTTACTTTAAGCTCAAGAAAATGCATAAAACAACTAAAACTAACAGAAAAATGCTAGTGAAACTAGCCTAAGATGCCTTGGCATCACAACACCAAACTTAATACTTGCTTGTCCCTAAGCAAGTCCTAAGTTATTTGAGAAGAAAGTATGAAACAGAAAGCAATTACATTGGCTATATTAGCAAGCATTTGAAGTTCATCAGAAGGGTTTTATGCAGAAAGTTGCAGCATCACTTTTTCATTCTTATCAGGTAAGATTATCACTTTTTCATTGCATCCATCAAACACTGCTATGGCCTCTTGTTATTCTTATGTCCTTGGCACTTTTCTCTTCTTTGTTTTTCTTTTCTTTTTCTTAGAGCTCCTTTGCTCCTTGTTTGCTTAGTGTCATGTGTTGCACAAGCCTTTGGCCTTTTCTTTTTCTTATCAGTGCACTACACATATCCACTCCAGGCATTTTAGTTCACATTTCTTCTTGAGACATTGGTGCCCAGCACCTCTTTGTGTGACTAAATGTTTTGTAATTAGGTTGCTCTTGATAATGGACTTTTGGTTGATAATCCCGGGTTAGTTAACCCAAGTTACCAAGTGTTGAAACACTCCTCAGAACCTATTCACCCAAGCATATCCTTAATACATAAACACCACAGGCATTTGTCTCAGAAGTTCAAACCATTGGTGCCTAGCTTATTTTCTCAATTTTTTTTTTTGCTTTTTGGTTGCCCTTTTTCAGTGGCTTTTTCTTCTTCTTTTTCTTTCTTTTTCATGGCTAAAGACATTTATTCATTAAGATCCATAGACAGTTTTCAATTTCTACACAAAAAATGATAATTCTACACTCTATTTCCAGTGATCTGACTAAACAATCAAGCATGCATACCACCACTTAATTCTACTTGATTTGTCACTAATTGAGCCAAGTTACTTTTGTTCAAACTTTTCTTTTATTTTTGGAAACAGAACAAGCATGGCAAGCACTTGTTTAAGAAGGTGAAGTTATATCCAAACATCTAGGCATTCACTTTATTCAAAGCAATAAACAGACAAACATACTAAAGACTTCACATTCCAGAAAGATTCAACATTTACAGTTTAAACCAGAACAAGCATGCTTTTGTTTTGCCCTTTTTAAAGAATTATCAAGGAACAACACCACCTTGTGAAATTTCTTGTTTTCTTTTTGTTGCCAGGAAACAATTTGATTTCTCCTTCTTCTCCTAATTGTTGCTTCATGCTTTAAGATCCTTGTTTCCTTTCCTGCAAAGAGTGATGAAGTTGCTTGCTTCTCAAGCACTTGAGTGGTTAGCTCAACTATGTGTGGGTAAGTCTCTGAGTCTTAAGTTGGTGTGTGAACACCAAACTTAGTCTCCCACTTACTTCTCTGTTCTTTGAATCCTTGAGTTCTCTTTGGAATGAAGTTGCTGCTAAGGGTTTTAAGCATTTTTGTGACTGCTTAGAATGGTTGTTCCTTTCACATAATTCAAAGGTTGTTGTGTACAGTTGATCTTTATGGTGGAACACCAAACTTAGAGTCACACATTCCCCTTTGAATTATTGATCCACGAATTCATTGTTTGGTGTGAAACACCAAACTTAATTCTTTGCAATGCACAGAAACTACTTCACCCTTTTTATTGAAACAAATAAAAGAAACAGCAAAAGGGTATTACCTCAGGTTGGGTTGCCTCCCAACAAGCGCTTCTTTAACGTCATTAACTTGACGGTTGCCCCTTGTTAGGGTGGATTGTAGTGCTTGATGTCTTCTCCTCTCACTATGAAAACGTCCCCATTTGATTCCTTCATGACTTCTAAATGTTCCATAGAAAGAACTTTCCTGATTGTGAACACTTGAGGGAGCTGGGAAGGAATGGTTTTGAGGCCAGGTGGGATTGGCAGATAATGACTTGATATCACTTTATCTCCCGGAGAGAAACCTTCAGTGGGAATTTTCTTGTTTCTCCACCCTCTTGGCAATTTCTTTACAATTCTTCCCTTTCTCTTGAGGATTTCTTCATTGACCCTTATGCCAGGAGGATCCTTCTGATCTGTTTCTATTGATTCTTGTGGCTTTAACTCTTGCAATTCTTGTTTGCCTTCCAAGGACTGTTTCAGAATTTCAGCTGCTGGATTGCTTTCCTCCAAACACAGATGGCTACTATCATCCTTAGGCTTTTCAGGTTCTGGTTCAGGCTCAGATGCAGGTTTGAAAACATTGAAAATGAGCTGTTCATCATGTATTCTCAAAATTAGCTCTCCTTGTTCTACATCTATGAGCGCTCTAGCAGTGGCTAGAAATGGCCTTCCCAGAATGATAGGGTGTAGGTAGCTTTCCTCCATGTCCAAAATGACAAAGTCTGTGGGGAAGAAATAATTTCCCACTTTCACCAGCACATTCTCAACTACCCCTTCAGCTTGCTTCTGAGTTTTGTCAGCCAGTTGTATGATTACATCAGTGGATCTCACCTCATTCAGTTGTAGCCTCTTCATAAGAGTCAGAGGCATCACATTTATACTAGCTCCTAGATCACAGAATCCTCTGTCAATTTTTGTTTCCCCTATGATGCAGGGGATATGAAAACTTCCTGGGTCTGTTTTCTTAGAGACTATGTCCTTCTTGATGAGGGCACTGCATTCTTTGTTCATTATTACAGTTTGTCCTCCCTTCAAAACTCTTTTCTTGCTCAGCAATTCCTTTAAATACTTGATATGTGTAGGCATCTGCTGGAGAATCTCAAGAAAGGGAATATTGATATGGAGAGACTTAAATGTCTCTAAAAACCTTGAATAGGTTTTCCCTTTTTCACCTCCTCCTAACCTTTGAGGAAATGGTGCTTTTGGTTGGTATGTTTCCAGCATGCCTTTTTGTAGTTCATTGGCTTGCTCAGTTTCACTTTCCTGCTTAGCTTCTTCCACACCTTCCTTCAAGATTTCTGGCTCCTGTTCTGAGGGTCTGATTCCTTCTTCTTCTGAGACTTCCTTCAATATGGTGATGGCCTTGCATTCTTCCCATCTCACTCCCTTTTGTTCCCCTTTAGGATTCTTTTCTGTGTCACTAGGGAACACTGCAGTTGACTTGGGGGCCTGTTGAGATAGCTCTCCTATTTGAGACTCCATCCTCTTGAGTCTTTCACCATGGTTCCTTAAGGTAGATCTCACATCATCCCTAAAGCTTTTCAACTCACTTATGTCCTGACCCATGTTTGCCAGCATTCCTTCTATCCTGTTTAATTGATCTTGAAATTGTTGGTTCGGATTAGGTTGGGTAGGTTGATTATTTTGGCCATGATATGATGGTTGGGAGTAAGTGTTTTGTGTGGCTTGGTATGATCTTTGGTTGGAGTTTTGGTATGTGGACTTGTTATGTTGGTTTTGCTGGTTGCCCCACCCAAAGTTTGGGTGGTTTTTCCAGCCTGGGTTGTAAGTGTTGGAATGTGGATCATATGGTTACCTTTGTTGATTTCCTACATAATTGGCCTCTTCCCAATCACCTCCTTCAGTGCTTACTTCCTCTTGATCTTGTGTGTGTATTGCAGCCACTTGCTTTGTTTCTAATTTCCTGGTGAGCTCTGCTAATTGCTTGGCAAACACCTTGTTTTGGGCTAAAATTGTATCAACATGGTTCAGCTCCATGACTCCCTTAGTGTTGTGTCTCTCTGAAGCATAGTAGTACTCATTCTCAGCCACTGTCTCAATCACTTCAATGGCTTCTTCCACAGTCTTTTTCCTGTTCAATGAACCTCCTGATGAATGGTCTACAGCCTTCCTTGATTCATAAGAAAGTCCATTATAGAAAATATGCAATTGCACCCAGTCATGGAACATGTCTGGTGGGCATTTCCTTGTCAAATCCTTGAATCTCTCCCATGCCTCGTAGAGAGTTTCACCATCTTGTTGTCTAAACGTCTGAACCTCAGATCGAAGCCTATTGACCTTTTGTGGGGGGTAGAAACGTGCCAGAAACTTGCTTTCCACCTCGTCCCATGTTGTTAGGCTCCCCCTTGGGAATGATTCCAGCCACTTAGCTGCCTTGTCCCTAAGTGAAAATGGGAACAAAAGCAGTTTATAGGCATCTTCCTGGACTCCATTGGACTTCACAGTGTCGCAAATTCTCAGAAATTTTGTGAGATGTTGGTTTGGGTCTTCATTAGCACTTCCACCAAATGAACAATGATTCTCCACAAGTGATATTAGCTGTGGTTTGAGCTCAAAATTGTTGGCCTGAATGGGTGGTTTCTGGATGCTGCTACCACAATTCCCAGAGGTTGGGTTTATGTATGAACTAAGAACCCTCCTCTCAGGAATGGCATTGTTTCCATCAGCTCTCTCATGGTTGTGAACTTCTCTATCCATGTTGAGATCTAAAGCTTCCTCAAAATTGTCCTCAGATTGTCCTTCAGATTCCTCTTCTCCCAGTACTCTCTTCCCTCTTGCTTCCCTTCTAAGTCTATGAAGGGTCCTCTCTGGTTCGGTATATGGAGGAGTTGATGTCTCTCCTCTCCTACCTGTCATACAAGAACACAGCACAGGCAACAAACAAGTGAAATACTCTTGGTTAATGGAAGAGTATGGTCAGAGCAGTTGAGGAATTAATTCAAACAGTTAGTGAGTCAGTGAGTTAGTTGCTTGAATTTAAAGGCATAAAGAAAGAAAGCATGTAACAGAGTGCAGAAATTAAAATTCAACAAGTAACTTGTACTGAATTAATCAAAACAAAAAAAAATGCTCAATCTAGTTAACTTCCAATTTGAGAATTGTCAATCGAAAACCAATCCCCGGCAACGGCGCCATAAACTTGATGCGCATAAACTTGTTATGCTACGATTTAGGAAATTGCACGATCGGCAAAATTCCTTCCGGCAAGTGCACCGGTTATCGTCAAGTAAAAACTCACAATAGAGTGAGGTCGAATCCCACAAGGATTGGTTGAGTGAGCAATTCGGATTAGAAGTATGTTCTAGTTGAGCGGAATAAAAAATTAGATGAGAATTGCGGAATGTAAAATTGGCGGGAAACGTAAATGACAAGAAATTGAAATGGCGGAATCTTAAATTGCATGAATTAAAGAGCAGAAGCTAAATTGCTGAAATTAAAAGGGAATGGGGGTGATTGCATGAATTGAGTTGCAGAATGTAAAGAGAAAGTGGAAATCAGAAATGGGGAATTCATTGGGTTATAGGAGATATTGAGATCTCCGAATCAAAACATGTTTATCTCTTCCTCAACCAATGCGTTCATTGAATTTTGCTTGGCAATCTTATATGATTGGATCCCAATCCCTTGGCTCACCAATTCTCTCTAAAAACAAACAAATTCCCAATCCCTTGGTTTAAATGTTCATAAGAAGAGATGATGCTCGATCACTGATTTTACCACACAGTTTCATGAACCACAATTTGGTAGGATTACATGTCACAATATCCATCCAAACCCCAATCCAATTCACTGTGAGAAAGCTTCTCTAGCATGAATCCTCCATTCCTTTCCCAAGGTTCCGAAGGATTCCAATTATGGGTAGTTTCTTTCCCAAGACAACTACCCAATGGAATTAGATCGAGAAGCTTTCTAACAAAATTCAAGAGAAAAGATTGAAGAAGAAGATAAACTATTATTGATTCATTGAATTACAATAGAGCTCCCTAACCGAATGAAAGGGGGTTTAGTGAGTCATAGCTCTGAATTCAATTACAAAGATATGAAAACTAGCCAAAATGAAAAGATCAAAAGTTTCTCCTAACTTAAATTCTATCCTATTTATACACTTTCTATATTGAGCTTCTGTTGTGTTTCTTGGGCTTTGAGGCCTCTCCCTGCTTTCCTTTTGCCTTGGGTTTATGATCCATAATCTTGATGAGGCTGCTGATCCAAATTCTGTAACATTCATTGAGCCAACTTAGTGATAATCAAATAATGACACATGACTCAACAAATTGAAATTTCAGACTCATCAATCCTTCAGGCCCAATCCCATAAACCATGATATTCAATTGGGTTTCATACCAGAGTAAGTTTAAGTTAATGTTTGTGCTCAAATACTAACTTAAATCGCAATATTTTTGGCCCAGAAACCTTTTCCAAGAGTGGCGTTTAAGTTGCAGTTTAAGCTTAAACTGCAGCTTAAACGCCAGACACTTCCAGTGATGCCTTTTGTGGAAGCACGTTTAAGCTTCAGTTTAAGGTTAAACTGAAGCTTAAACGTGGAAATGGAAGAAGGCAGCCTGGAGGGTAACTTAGTCGAACACGTTTAAGCTTCAGTTTAAGGTTAAACTGAAGCTTAAACGTGGAGATAGGAAAGGCAGCCCTGGAGGTCGAACACGTTTAAGCTCCAGTTTAAGGTTAAACTGGAGCTTAAACGTGGAAATAGAGAAAGCCATCTGGGAGGTCGAACACGTTTAAGCTCCAGTTTAAGGTTAAACTGGAGCTTAAACGTGGAAGCTGAGAAAGGTAGCCCTGGAGGTGTCGAACACGTTTAAGCTCCAGTTTAAGGTTAAACTGGAGCTTAAACGTGGAAGCTGAGAAAGGTAGCCCTGGAGGTGTCGAACACGTTTAAGCTCCAGTTTAAGGTTAAACTGGAGCTTAAACGTGGAAATGGAGAAAGCAACCCTGGAGGAGAAAACTTGGTCGAACACGTTTAAGCTCCAGTTTAAGGTTAAACTGGAGCTTAAACGTGGAAATGGCTCCCTGGTGCGTTTCCCATTTCTGGCGTTTAACCTCCAGTTTAAGGTTAAACTGGAGGTTAAACGTGGAAATGCTTCCTGAGTGGCATTCTCATTCTGGCGTTTAACCTCCAGTTTAAGGTTAAATTGGAGGTTAAACTTCAGTTTCAGCATTTCTTAACCTTCATGATTCTGGCGTTTAAGCTCCAGTTTAGGCTTAAACTGGAACTTAAACGCCATTTCCAGCATTATATGGCTTGGTAGTTTAAGTTCCAGTTTAAGCTTAAACTGGAACTTAAACTCCACATGTGATATTCAAGCTTCCTTTATTGATTTTGTTGCTTCCTTGCCTAGCCTCTTCTTTCCTGAAATCATCCAAACAATTGCATCAAAGTCTTGCAAAATTTCATGAGAATTCTTCCATTCATAGCATTCAAGTAATATAACTAAAACTCATGGAATTTGCATCAAAATCATACTGTTTGGATGGTTCATTGCTTTGTTATTCATTTAACCATTCTTGGTTACTTTAAGCTCAAGAAAATGCATAAAACAACTAAAACTAACAGAAAAATGCTAGTGAAACTAGCCTAAGATGCCTTGGCATCAGTTACTAGAGGCTGGGATTATTTATCCTATTTCTGATAGCCCCTGGGTGAGCCCTGTTCAAGTCGTTCCAAAAAAGGGAGGCATGACAGTGATTCATAATGAAAAAAATGAACTGGTTCCTACAAGAACAGTTACGGGGTGGCGCATGTGTATTGACTACAGAAGGCTCAATACAGCCACCAGAAAGGATCATTTTCCTTTACCATTCATAGACTAGATGCTAGAAAGACTAGCAGGTCATGATTATTACTGCTTTTTGGATGGCTACTCAGGCTATAACCAGATTGCAGTAGATCCCCAGGATCAAGAGAAAACAGCATTCACATGTCCATCCGGAGTGTTTGCTTATAGAAGGATGCCATTTGGGCTATGTAATGTGCCTGCAACCTTCCAGAGATGCATGCTCTCTATTTTCTCTGACATGGTGGAAAAATTTCTGGAAGTCTTCATGGATGACTTCTCAGTATACGGAGACTCATTCAGCTCTTGTCTTGATCACCTGAAACTTGTTCTGAAAAGATGCCAAGAGACCAACCTAGTTTTAAACTGGGAAAAGTGTCACTTCATGGTGACTGAAGGAATTGTTCTTGGGCATAAAATCTCAAACAAGGGAATAGAGGTGGATCAAGCAAAAATATAGGTAATTGAAAAATTACCACCACCTGCCAATGTTAAGGCAATCAGAAGCTTTCTGGGGCATGCAGGATTCTATAGGAGGTTTATAAAGGATTTTTCAAAAATCACAAAACCTCTAAGCAATCTGCTAGCTGCTGACACGCCATTTGTGTTTGACACAAAGTGCCTGCAGGCGTTTGAAACGCTGAAAGCTAAGCTGGTCACAGCACCAGTCATTTCTGCACCAGACTGGACATTACCATTTGAGCTGATGTGTGATGCCAGTGATCATGCCATTGGTGCAGTATTGGGACAGAGGCATGACAAGCTTCTGCATGTCATTTATTATGCCAGTCGCGTTCTAAATGATGCCCAGAAAAATTACACAACCACAGAAAAAGAACTACTTGCAGTGGTTTACGCCATTGACAAGTTCAGATCATACTTAGTAGGATCAAAAGTGATTGTGTATACTGACCATGCTGCTCTCAAATATCTACTCACAAAGCAGGATTCAAAACCCAGGCTCATCAGATGGGTATTGCTTCTGCAAGAGTTTGATATAGAAATAAGAGACAGAAAAGGGACAGAGAACCAAGTGGCTGATCATCTGTCCCGGATAGAGCCAATGGAAGGGACGTCCCTCCCTTCTCTTGAGATCTCTGAGACGTTTCCTGATGAGAATTTATTCGCCATTCAGGAAGCACCATGGTTTGCCGATATTGCAAACTATAAAGCTGCAAGGTTCATACCTAAGGAGTACAACAGGATACAAAAGAAGAAATTAATTACTAATGCAAAGTACTACTTGTGGGATGAACCTTATCTCTTTAAGAGATGTGCAGACGGAATTATCCGTAGGTGTGTGCCTAGAGAAGAAGCACAGAGGATCCTGTGGCATTGCCATGGATCTCAATATAGAGGCCATTTCGGAGGTGAGCGAACAGCCACCAAGGTCCTCCAATGTGGCTTCTATTGGCCCACACTCTATAAAGATTCCCGAGAGTTTGTACGTAATTGTGACAGTTGCCAAAGAGCTGGTAATCTGCCTCATGGTTACGCCATGCCTCAATAAGGAATCTTGGAAATTGAGTTGTTTGACGTATGGGGAATTGACTTCATGGGACCTTTCCCACCATCATACTCAAACACTTATATTCTGGTGGCAGTTGACTATGTATCAAAATGGGTTGAGGCTATTGCCACACCCACCAATGATACTAAAACAGTGCTGAAGTTCCTCCAAAAACATATCTTTAGCAGGTTTGGTGTCCCTAGAGTACTAATCAGTGATGGGGGCACTCACTTTTGCAATAAACAGCTTTACTCTGCCATGGTTCGGTATGGAATTCGCCACAAGGTGGCCACTCCATATCATCCACAAACCAATGGGCAAGCTGAAGTCTCTAACAGAGAATTAAAGAGAATCCTGGAATGGACAGTAAATACCCGTAGAAAGGATTGGGCACGGAGCCTGGATGATGCTCTGTGGGCTTACAGGACAGCATTCAAGACCCCCATAGGGACATCTCCATACCAACTCGTGTATGGTAAGGCATGTCACCTGCCCGTGGAACTGGAACATAAGGCCTACTGGGCAACCAGATTCCTAAACTTTGATGCCAAATTAGCAGGAGAAAAACGATTGCTCCAGTTAAATGAGCTAGAGGAATTCAGATTCACAGCTTTCGAAAATGCCAAGCTTTATAAAGAAAAATAAAAAAAATGGCATGACAGAAAGCTGTCATCTAGAATCTTTGAACCAGGACAAAAGGTCCTGTTGTTTAACTCTAGACTCAGGCTATTCCCCGGGAAACTGAAATCCCGGTGGAGGGGACCATACGTGATTACAAGTGTGTCACCATATGGTTATGTGGAGCTTCAAGATATTGATTCTGATAAGAAGTTCATTGTCAATGGACAGAGAATCAAGCATTATCTTGAAGGCAACATCGAGCAAGAATGCTCAAGGCTGAAGCTAGATTAAAAGCTCAGCAAGGTCCAGCTAAAGACAATAAAGAAGCGCTTGCTGGGAGGCAACCCAGCCATGGGGCAACAATCCTCTAAGCATTTTGCCCTATTTCTATTTTTATTTTTATTTGTTTATATAAATTTCATTGATAATAAGGTAAATAATCATTTACAGAAGACCTCGGCACACAAAACAGAGAAAAAGATCTCACTGGCAAGAAAATGCCAGTAAAAGAGCATTTTGGGCGTTCAACGCCCAAAATGGGCATCCACTGGGCGCTGAACGCCAGTGATTGTAGCAGCTGGGCGTTCAACGCCAGAAAGGGGCACCCACTGGGCGTTGAACGCCAGTAATGGCAGCAGCTGGGCGTTGAACGCCCAGGAGAGCAGCAATTGGGCGCTGAACGCCCAAAATAGGCAGTGTTTGGGCGTTCAAACGCCAGGAAGACAGGGAGGAGCCAAATTTATTTTTCCCACACGTATTTCCATTTTAATTTCAAATTTTATGCTTCAATGCATGATTTTTACATGAACATGTCAAGAACCCTGATTTCTAAAATCCTTAATTTCTAAAAATCCATCTTTCCAAATTCAATCCAACTCTTTTCAAATCTTTTCTGAAAACAAATCTATCTTTTTCACTCAAAAATCTTTTCAACTAATCTATATCTTTTTCAAATCTCCATATTATCTTTTTCAAAATTCAGATTTATCTTTTTCAAAAATCTATCATATCTTTTCAAAATTAAACTATATCTTCTATCTTATCTTTTTTCAACTCAGTCCTCTTATCTTATCTTTTCCAATTTTTCGAAAACCCACCCCCCATCCCTTTAAATTTGGGTTCGGCCTCCCTCCTCCTCCATCAACAATTGCCCCTAGCTCTCCTTCTACCCCTCTTCTTTCTTTTCTTTTGCTTGAGGACAAGCAAACCTCTAAGTTTGGTGTGTTTATCCGAGATCACTAAGATCATGGCTCCTAAAGGAAAACAACCCACTCCAAGAGGCAAGAAAGAGAGCATTCTAAAACTACTTTGGAATCAAGGGAAGTTCTTATCTAAAGAACATTCAGACCATTATCTTAAAGTAATGGGTCTGAGATCAGTGATCTCGGAAGTTAGATTCGATCTGAAAGAAGATGAATATCCGGAGATCTAGGAGCAAATTCGAATCAGGAACTGGGAAGTCCTAGCTAATCCTGAAACGAAAGTGGGAAGGAACATGGTCCAGGAGTTCTATGCTAATATGTGGCAGACTGACAAGCAAAAACTATCTGGAACTGCCTTCTATGAATTTCGGACCATGGTCAGAGGGAAGATTGTTCATACCATCCCTGACAAGATCAGAGAGATCTTAAAGCTACCTCAACTAAAGGATGATCTAGACTCCTTCAACAGGAGGATGATGAGAGCAGACATTGACCTGGATAAAATTCTAGAGGACATATGTATCCCTGGAGCCAGGTGGACCACCAACACAAAGGGTGTCCCAAATCAACTCAAGAGAGAGGATCTCAAACCAGTCGCCAGAGGATGGCTGGACTTCATTGGGCGTTCTCTGTTGCCCACTAGCAACCGCTCTGAAGTCACAGTTAAAAGAGCAGTGATGATCCATTGCATCATGATGGGGAAGGAAGTGGAGGTTCATCAGCTGATTTCAACTGAACTCTACAAGATTGCTAACAAAAATTCAAAAGAGGCCAGATTGGCTTATCCAAGCGTGATTTCTCTACTCTGCAAGGACGCTGGAGTAAGGATGGGAATAACTGAATATATCCTAATTGAAAAGCCAATCACCAAAGCATCAATGGAAAAACAACAAGCACAGGAGGATCCCATCAAGAAAAGAGCACAGGAATTCCTCCCAGAGATCCCTCAAGCTGAATACTGGGAGTATCTTGAGACGTCCGTTACCAAGATACGGGAAGCTATGGAGCAAATAATAAAAGAACAGAAGGAACACAGTCAAATGCTGACCTATATGTTTAAAGAACAAGAGGAGCAGGGGCGTGACTTAAGGGAATTGAAGTGCCAAAAGTCTTCTCTTGTAGGACCAAGCACCCCAAGGATCAGAGGAACCCCCGTGCCCCTAGAATAAAGGTTGTTAATTTCCAATTTCTGTCTTAACTCTGTGACAGTGTCCTTATAAAAGTTTACATTAGAAGTCATATAGTAGTAATTAGTATCTATTTTGATTTTATCTCCAATTAAGCTATAGTTTATTTTTCTCATCATCAGCAAACATGAATAAAGTAGTAGATCTTTTGAATAAGAGGCAATAAAATTTCGAGTTTTAATAAGAGAAATTCTAATTAGTTAAATGTGGTGGAAATGCTTTCTGTCTTCTGAATGAATGCTTGAACAGTGCATATGTCTTTTGAATTTGTTGTTTAAGACTGTTAAATATGTTGGCTCTTGAAAGAATGATGAACATGAGACATGTTATTGATAATCTGAAAAATCATAAAAATGATTCTTGAAGCAAGAAAAAACAGCAAAGAACAAAGCTTGCAAAAAAAAAAAAAGTAAGCAGAAAAAGCCAATGACCCTTAAAACCAAAAGGCAAGGGCAAATGAAAAGGATCCCAAGGCTTTGAGCATCAGTGGATAGGAGGGCCTAAAGGACTAAAATCCTGGTCTAAGTGGCTAAACCAAGCTGTCCCTAACCATGTGCTTGTGGCGTGAAGGTGTCAAGTGAAAACTTGAGACTGAGTGGTTAAAGTCAAGGTCCAAAGCAAAAAGAAGAGTGTGCTTAAGAACTCTGGACACCTCTAATTGGGGACTTTAGCAAAGCTGAGTCACAATCTGAAAAGGTTCACCCAGTTATGTGTCTGTGGCATTTATGTATCCGGTGGTAATACTGGAAAACAAAGTGCTTAGGGCCACAGCCAAGACTCATAAAGAAGCTGTGTTCAAGAATCATCACACTGAACTAAGAGAATCAATAACACTATCTGAATTCTAAGTTCCTATAGATGCCAATCACTCTGAGCTTCAATGGATAAAGTGAGATGCCAAAACTGTTCAGAAGCAAAAAGCTACTAATCCCGCTCATCTAATTAGAATCTGAGCTTCAATCAAAAACTCTGAGATATTATTGCTTCTCAACCTATTAGTCTTCTATTTTATTTATCTAGTTGCTTGAGGACAAGCAACAGTTTAAGTTTGGTGTTGTGATGAGCGGATATTTTATACGCTTTTTGGGGATAATTTCATATAGTTTTGAGTATGTTTTAGTTAGTTTTTAGTCTATTTTTATTAGTTTATAGGAAAAATTTATATTTCTGGACTTTACTATGAGTTGTGTGTTTTTCTGTAATTTCAGGTATTTTTCTGGCTGAAATTGAAGGAGCTGAGCAAAAATCTGATTCAGGCTGAAAAAGGACTGCTGATGCTGTTGGATTCTGACCTCCCTGCACTCAAAGTGGATTTTCTGGAGCTACAGAACTCGAAATGGCATGCTTCCAATTGCGTTGGAAAGTAGACATCCAGGGCTTTCCAGCAATATATAATAGTCCATACTTTGCACAATGATAGATGACGTAAACTGGTGTTCAACGCCAGTTCTCTGCCCAATTCTGGCGTCCAGCGCCAGAAAAGGGTCAAAAGCTGGAGTTGAACGCCCAAACTAGCATAAAAACTGGCGTTCAACTCCACAAATGGCCTCTGCACGTGAATTGCTTAAGTCTCAGCCCAGCACACACCAAGTGGGCCCCAGAAGTGGATCTCTGCATCATCCATCATAGTCTACTCATATTTTGTAACCCTAGGCTACTAGTTTAGTATTTAAACAACTTTTAGAGACTTATTTTGTATCTCATGACATTTTTAGATCTAAACTTTGTATTCTCTGATGGCATGAGTCTCTAAACCCCATTGTTGGGGGTGAGGAGCTCTGCTGATGAATTAATGCAAGTATTTCTGTTTTCCATTCAAACACGCTTGTTCCTATCTAAGATGTTCATTCGCGCTTAACTGTGATGGAGGTGATGATCTGTGACACTCATTACCTTCCTCAAATTATGAACGTGTGCCTGACAACCACCTCCGTTATATATACGATTGAATGAATATCTCTTAGATTCCTTAATCAGAATCTCCGTGGTATAAGCTAGAACTGATGGCGGCATTCATGAGAATCCGGAAAGTCTAAACCTTGTCTGTGGTATTCCGAGTAGGATTCAAGGATTGAATGACTGTGACGAGCTTCAAACTCCTGAAGGCTGGGCGTTAGTGACAGACGCAAAAGGATAGTAAATCCTATTCCAACCAGATCGAGAACCAACCGGTGATTAGCCGTGCTGTGACAGAGCGCGTGAGCGTAGTTTTCACTGGAAGGATAGAAGGTAGCCATTGACAACGGTGATCCACCAACACACAGCTTGCCATAGGAGGACGTGCGTGCGTGAACAAGAAGATAGAGGAAAGCAGAGATTCAGAAGACAAAGCATCTCCAAAACTCCAACATATTCTCCATTACTGCATAACAAGTAACCTTTAATCCATGCTCTATTGTTTATTTGCAATTCAACTGATAAACATAATTGACTTCCTGACTAAGATTTACAAGATAACCATAGATTTCTTCAAACCAACAATCTCCGTGGGATTCGACCCTTACTCACGTGAGGTATTACTTGGACAACCCAGTGCACTTGCTGGTCAGTGGTACGAGTTGTGAAAAGTGTGATTCATAATTCGTGCACCACTCACATAAAGAAATCTCTATACTGTGACATAGAAGATTTTTCTTCTTTTTTATTCTCTTCTTTTTCATATGAGCAAAAACAGGGATAAAGACATTCTTGTTGAAGCTGATCCCGAACCTGAAAGGACTCTGAAGAGGAAGCTAAGAGAAGCTAAAGCACAACACTCTGGAGAGGACCTTACAGAAATTTTCGAAAAAGAAGCAGACATGGCAGCCGAACCCAACAACAATGGTGGAGATGCAAGGAAGATGCTTGGTGACTTTACTGCACCAACTTCTGACTTCTATGGAAGAAGCATCTCAATTCCTGTAATTGGAGCAAACAACTTTGAGCTTAAGCCTTAATTAGTTTCTCTAATGCAGCAGAATTGCAAGTTTCATGGACTTCCATTGGAAGATCCTCATCAGTTCTTAGCTGAATTCTTGCAAATCTGTGATACTGTTAAGACCAATGGGGTTGATCCCGAGGTCTACAGACTTATGCTTTTCTCCTTTGCTGTAAAAGACAGAGCTAGGATATGGTTGGACTCACAACCTAAAGAAAGCCTGAACTCTTGGGAAAAGTTGGTCAATGCTTTCTTGGCCAAATTCTTTCCACCTCAAAACTTGATCAAGCTTAGATTGGAAGTCCAAATCTTCAGACAGAAGGAAGGTGAATCCCTCTATGAAGCTTGGAAAAGATACAAGCAATTGATCAGAAGGTGTCCTTCTGACATGCTTTCAGAATGGAGCATCTTATGTATATTCTATGATGGTCTGTCTGAATTGTCCAAGATGTCATTAGACCACTCTGCTGGTGGATCTCTTCATCTAAAGAAAACTCCTACAGAAGCCCAGGAACTCATTAAGATGGTTGCAAATAACTAGTTCATGTATACCCTTTTTGGCATTGTTTTTACATAGTTTTTAGTATGTTTTAATTATTTTTTTATTATATTTATATTAGTTTTTATGCAAAAATCACATTTCTGGACTTTACTATGAGTTTGTGTATTTTTCTGTAATTTCAGGTATTTTCTGGCTAAAATTGAGGGATCTAAGCAAAAGTCTGATTCAGAGGCTGAGAAAGGACTGCAGATGCTGTTGGATTCTGACCCTCCTGCACTCGAAGTGGATTTTCTGGAGCTACAGAAGCCCAATTGGCACGCTCTCAATTGCGTTGGAAATTAGACATCTTGGGATTTCCAACAATGTATAATAGTTTATATTTTGTCCGAGATTTGATGGCCCAAACTGGCGTTCAAACGCCCACTAGAGACCTTTTTTGGCGTAAAACGACAGAACTGGCACCAGAACTGGAGTTAAACGCCTAAACTGGCATCCAAGCTGGCGTTTAACTCTAGAAAAGGCCTATGCACATGTAAAGCTCAATGCTCATCCCAAGCACACACCAAGTGGGCCCCAGAAGTGGATTTCTGCACTTAGTTACTTATTTTCTGTAATCCCTAGTAACTAGTTTAGTATAAATAGCTCTTTTTACTATTGTATTCGCATCTAGCTTATACCATATTTCACGTTTTGGAGGCTGGCCATTCGTCCATGCATAGACCTTTTTCTCTTATGTATTTTCTACGGTGGAGTTTCTACACCTCATAGATTAAGGTGTGGAGCTCTACTGTTCTTCATGAATTAATGCAAGTACTATTGTTTCTCTTTCAATTCATGCTTACTTCTTCTCCAAGATATACTCTCGTACTTAATTCAGTTAAGTCAAAATAAAGGGGTGACCCATGACAATCACCCACTATCTTCGTTACTCGCTTAGCCAAGATCCGCGTGCCTGACAATCACAAGCTGTCTACATGATGTTCAACGTAGTCATTGGATGACAGTCGGAGTATATTCTCTTGGGTCTCTAATCCACGGACCGAGTCCACGATATTAGGATCTTCGTGGTATAGGCTAGAACCAATTGGTAGCATTCCTGAGATTCGGAAAGTCTAAACCTTGTCTGTGATATTTTGAGTAGGATATGGGAAGGGATCACTGTGATGAGCTTCAAACTCGCGAATGTTGGGCACAGTGACAGTGTGCAAAAGGATAGAGAGATCATATTCTGATGCTAGTGAGAACCGACAAATGATTAGCCGTGCGGTAGCTATACTTGGTATTTTTCATCCGAGACGAGAAATCTGACAGTTGATTAGCCGTGCAGAAACCGTACCTGGTATTTTTTATCCGAGAGGATCATACAGCTTGCCATTGAAGGGAGCACGCATGGTTGGATGAAGACAATAGAAAAACAGAGGTTCAGAAGCAACAAAGCATCTCCAAACGCTTATCTGAAATTTCCACCAATGAATTACATAAGTATCTTTATTTTAATTTATGTTTTATTTATCTTTTAATTATCAAAAACTCATAACCATTTAAATCCGCCTGACTAAGATTTACAGGATGACCATAGCTTGCTTCAAGCCACAATCTCCGTGGGATCGATCCTTACTCACGTAAGGTATTACTTGGACGACCCAGTGCACTTGCTGGTTAGTTGTGCGGAGTTTTGAAAAGTGTGATCACAATTCCGTGCACCAGAAACTTTGATTAATCCTAAGGAAGAGGAGAAGCCTCCTAAACTTGAGTTCAAACCATTACCATCATCCCTAAAATATGTATTTTTAGGGGATGAGGATACCTATCCTGTGATTATAAGCTCTACCTTAGAGCCACAGAAAGAGAAAGCACTAATTCAAGTGTTAAAAGCACATAAGACAACTCTTGGGTGGACTATAAGTGACCCTAAGGACATTAGCCCAAATCGTTGCATTCACAAAATCCTGTTGGAAGATGATGCCAAACCTGTGGTACAACCACAAAGGCGACTGAATCCAACCATGAAGGAAGTGGTACAGAAGGAAGTCAATAAATTATGGGAGGCTGGGATTATTTATCCCATCTCTGACAGCCCCTGGGTGAGCCCTGTCCAAGTTGTCCTAAAAAGGAAGGCATGACTGTGGTTCATAATGAAAAGAATGAATTGATTCCTACAAGGACAGTTACAGGATGGCTTATGTGCATTGACTATAGAAGGCTCAATAACGCCACCAGAAGGGATCATTTTCCTTTACCATTCATTGATCCAATGCTAGAGAGACTAGCATGGCACGCTTTTTATTGTTTTCTGGATGGCTATTCAGGTTACAATCAAATTACAGTAGATCCACAGGATCAAGAAAAGATGGCATTCACATGTCCATATGGTGTGTTTGCTTATAGGCAGATGCCATTTGACCTTTGCAATGCACCTGCCACTTTTCAGAGATGTATGCTCTCCATCTTCTCTGATATGGTAGAGAAGTTCCTCGAAGTATTCATGGATGACTTCTCTGTCTTTGGAGATTCATTTGAATCCTGCCTTGACCATTTGGCCCTAGTTCTCAAACGATGCCAAGAGACAAACTTGGCCTTAAACTGGGAGAAATGTCACTTCATGGTGACAGAAGGAATTGTCCTTGGGCATCAGATTTCGAACAAGAGAATAGAAGTGGATCAAGCTAAAGTAGAGGTAATTGAGCGAATACCACCACCCACTAATGTCAAAGGAATCAGAAGCTTCCTGGGACATGTAGGTTTTACAGGAGGTTTATAAAGGAATTTTTGAAAATTGCAAAACCTTTGTGTAATCTCTTGGCCACTGATGTTCCATTTGTCTTTGACCAAGAATGTCTACATGCCTTTGAAACCCTGAAAGCCAAGCTTGTCACGGCACCTGTCATATCTGCACCCAATTAGGACTTACCATTCGAACTGATGTGTGATGCCAGTGACCATGCCATTGGCGCAGTTCTGGGGCAGAGACATGACAAGCTTCTGCACGTCATTTATTATGCCAGTCATGTTCTAAATGACGCACAAAAGAACTATACCACTACAGAAAAGGAATTACTTGCAGTAGTTTATGCCATTGACAAGTTCATATCATATTTAGTAGGATCTAAAGTAATTATATATACTGACCATGCTGCTCTAAAATATCTACTCACCAAGCAGGACTCTAAGCCCAGACTTATAAGATGGGTGTTACTCCTGCAAGAGTTTGATATAGAGATTAGAGACAGAAGGGGATAGAAAATTAAATGGCTAACCACTTATCTCGGATTGAACCAGTAGCAGGGGATTTTCTTCCCTCCACTGACATAACCAAAACCTTTCCAGATGAGCAACTCTTTGCCATTCGGACAGCACCATAGTTTGCAGACATTGCAAACTACAAAGCTATAAGATTCATTCCTAAAGAGTACAATAGGCAGCAAGCTCGAAAACTCATGCATGATGTGAAGTACTACTTGTGGGATGAACCATATCTCTTTAAGAGATGCTCGGATGGGATCATTCGACGTTGTGTGTCTAAAGAAGAAGCACACAAAATCCTATGGCACTGCCATGGCTCAGACTATGGAGGACACTTTGGAGGTAAGCAAACAGCAACAAAGGTTCTCCAAAGTGGCTTCTACTGAGCCACACTCTTTAAGGACTCTAGAGAGTTTGTCCGTAACTGTGACAACTGCCAAAGGGCTGGAAATATCCCTCGTGGTCATGACATGCCTCAGCAAAGAATCCTAGATATTGAGTTGTTTGACGTATGGGGTATAGATTTCATGGGACCCTTCCCACCTTCATACTCAAACACCTACATCTTGGTAGTAGTAGATTATGTGTCTAAATGGGTTGAAGAAATAGCATCACCCACTAATGACACTAGAGTAGTGATGAAGTTCCTCCAGAAGAACATCTTCAGCAGGTTTGGTGTCCCTCGGACATTGATTTAGTGATGGAGGTAATCATTTCTGTAACAGACAGCTTGACTCTGTTCTGAGCCGTTACGGAGTTTGCCATAAAGTGGCAACACCATACTATCCTCAGATAAATAGGCAAGCTAAAGTCTCAAATAGAGAACTAAAGCAAATTCTAGAAAGGACAGTAAGCACCTCTAGAAAGGATTGGGCTAGAAAGCTTGATGATGCTCTATGGGCATACTGAACAACTTTCAAAACCCCTATTGGAATATCACCATACCAATTGGTGTATGGAAAATCCTATTATCTGCCAGTGGAACTGGAACATAAGGCCTATTGGGCAACTAGATTCATCAACCTTGATGCCAAAGCAGCAGGAGAAAAATGGTTACTCCAACTGAATCAGTTGGATGAATTCCGCCTAGTTGCATTTGAAAATGCATATATCTATAAAGAAAAAGAAAGAAAATGGCATGACAGGAAGATATCTTCCAGAGTCTTTGAACCAGGACAAAAAGTTCTGCTCTTCAATTCGAGACTCAAATTATTCCCTGGGAAACTCAAATCCCGTTGGAAGGGACCATATGTGATTACCAGTGTATCACCTTTTGGACACATAGAACTTCAAGGTAAAGATCCAGACAACAGGTTCACTGTCAATGGACAGAGAGTTAAGCATTATCTTGAAGGAGATATCTAGCCAGGAGGCTCAACACTGCTACTAAGTTAGGTACAGTGAGTCCAGCTAAAGACATTAAAGAAGCGCTTGTTGGAAGGCAACCCAATGATCAATAGCTTGTTATTTTCTATTTCTCTCTTATTAGTTTCCTTCATAATTAGTTTTTATTAATTCACTTTCTAAAATGTTAGTGAGCATGAATAGTGTTTAAACAGAGACAGAATGATGTAGAACAAGAAGCAGAACACCCTGGAGGAAGCACCTCTCTGGCATTGAACGCCAAAAAAGGGTGAAGAATGGGCATTTAACGCCCACAAAGGGAAGGACATCTGGCGTTGAACACTAGCCAGGGGGTACTGGCTGGGAATTCAATGCCCAAGAGGGGTGGCAAGACCAGTGTTGAACGCCAGCCAGGGGCACTGGCTGGGCGTTCAACACCCAAAAAGAAGGAACAGCTAGCGTTAAATGCCAGCATCAAGCCACTTTGGGCATTTAACGCCAGAAAGAGGGCAAGGGAGAGTTTTAACATTTAAGTAGCATCCAAAGAGGGTTTTAACATTAAAATATAGCTAAACTCGCTAAATCCCAACTAAATTTAACTAGAAAATAAGACCAAAATGGGTATAAACAGGGACGGACATAAAGGGGGCGAGTGAAGGTCTCGGCCCCAGCTTTTTTAGAAAACATTAATAGTAATAAGTTATTATGTATAATTTAATTTAAAAAAAAATTATTTAGCATTTAGTCTAGTATAAATAAAAGTTCAATCCAATTTAAATATTAATAATTTTTAATATCTAAAAAATAAGTAATAATATTAAAAAAAATCTGAAAAAGATATTATTACTAATATTTTTAACTAAATACACTACAACAAATATGGCCTTTAGCAACGCCAAATTTTGCAACGCCTTAAAACCGTTCTCTTAGATAGTTTTAGACAACGGCTTTTTGTAGTGTTACTGTTGAATTCAATTTTTCATTATTTTATAGCAACAAATTAAAACCGTTCTCTTTGACTATTTTAAAGAACAGTTTTATAACCATTACAATGATTTATTTTTAGCCAACAGTTTGTTTTTCGTTGTTTAAAGTATTGTACAAAAGAAACGCATTGAAACCGTTGCCGAAATGCTACACTTTAAAACCGTTCCATTAGATGGTCTCAGACAACGGTTTTTACAGTGTTGCTGTTGAAGTTCATTTTTTCATTACGCTATAGTAACAAAATAAAACCGTTCTCTTTGACTATTTTAAAGAACGGTTTTACAACCATTACAATAGTTTTTTATGAAACAACCATTATCTAATATTATTTAAATAATTATACAAATTAAATAATACCAATAAAAATAATTTCAGATAATTATATAAATTTAAACTATTTTTTCTATAAATACTGAATTTATAAAATACTCAAAACCTATTGCTATAAACAAATAACAAATATTATTTTTAAAAAAATAAAATTAAAATAAATTTATAATAAATATTATATATTATTATTATAAATATATAAAAAGTATTATATTTTGAAAACATAAAGTTACAATAAACTTATAATAAATATAATTTATTTTTAATATAAATATATAACAAATATTAATATAAAAAATAAAATTAAAACAATTTTAAAATAAATAAATAAATATATTAAAACAATTTGTCACTAGGAACTAAGAAGGGCCTTCAGTAAAATCAGTAGAGACGCGCGCTTTCATTCTTTTCTTCGAAACCACAAAGAACATCGCTCTTCCTCCCTCCACCTTACCATCAACCCTAACCCACGCCTTTAGATTCCGAGATCAAACCGCAGCTTACCAGGAAGCTCGAAATCGCAAGTCAGCAGGAGCAGGAAGCCCTAAATCGCAACTCACCATCGTCGCACATCATCGTCGCTGCGTCTTCCCCAAATTGTCGCGACCTCCTCCTTCCCGGCGTCGCTGAGTCTCTCCTCTCCGCGGCTTCAGTGCTTCTCCGTTCTCCGCGGCGTCCTTGTGTCTTCTACTTCGCTGCTTCTCCCCTGTTCTGCTTCGCTGCTTCTACTTCACTGGGTTGTACTTCGCCGCTTCTGCTTTGCTGCTGCTGCTTCACTACATCGGCGGTTACAGTTGTCATCTGTGGTAAGTGTTTTTCTTATCTGATTTTCTGTAGCTTAGTTAAGGCTTGATTGGATGTTAGGACTTGGGCATTTTTGTTGGATTTAAGAAGAAGAAAGGAAAGTGGTAATGTTTGTGAACTGTGAACTGCATAATTTGAATTGCATAATTGTGAACTCTGAACTGCATAATGTTCTGGTATATCCCATTTATTAAAGTTGCAGCTATTCCTTGTGCATGGTTTAGTTAAAACTCAACAAGCTAGCACTGTGTAAGCACTTATTTTACATTAGCTTTTAAAAATTCATATGCAGGTGTGGGGATAACACTCATTTAAAAAAGGTACCGAAATAGCAGACCTTTTTTTTATCGCACTTGATGATTTTCATAATAATTCAAATAAGTTAATAAGTTAATTCAATGAAACTAGCAATCTCTCATTCCCTTTGGAATATTCTAAATTTGTCTTATACACATGTATGATATGTTACTTGATTATAATGGTTGCTGATTAATTATTTAATAGGAAGTTAGAAGTAGTACTCCCTTGCTTTAGTTAGACAATTTGTTGAAGTCTGTTATCATTAGTTTTGTTGAGCTGTACAAAGTTAGTTAGAATAGTATAGCCATATATATAGTTGCTATTGTAGCTTAGTTAGGGCTTGATTGGCTGTTGGGACTTGGATATTTTTGTTGGATTTAAGAAGAAGAAAGGAAAGTGGTAATGTTTGTGAACTGTGAACCGCATAATTTGGACTGCATAATTGTGAATTGTGAACTGTGAACTGCATAATGTTCTGGTATATCCCATTTATTAAAGTTGCAGCTATTCCTTGCGCATAGTTTAGTTAAAACTCAACAAGCTAGCACTGTGTAAGCACTTATTTTACATTAGCTTTTAAAAATTCATATGCAGGTGTGGGGATAACACTCATTTAAAAAAGGTACCCAAACAGCAGACCTGTTTTTTTTATCGCACTTAATGATTTTCATAATAATTCAAATAAGTTAATAAGTTAATTCAACGAAACTAGCAATCTCCCATTCCTTTTGGAATATTCTAAATTTGTCTTATACACATGTATGATATGTTACTTGATTATAATGGTTGCTGATTAATTATTTAATAGGAAGTTAGAAGTAGTACTCCCTTAGTACTCCCTTGCTTTAGTTAGGCAATTTGTTGAAGTCTGTTATCATTAGTTTTGTTGAGCTGTACAAAGTTAGTTAGAATAGTATAGCCATATATATAGTTGCTATTAGTATTGTAATTAGTGTGATTCTTCATTAATGCAAGTTTATCACTTACTTTCATCTCAGTTTCTCTGGTTATGTGTTCTTCTCCACTCACACATCAAATTTTAACATGGTGCGGTGAGCGTGGATGGAGGAACATGGAGAATCTGATTGAAGAAAGAGTGACTTGTTCTTTGATTTGCGCATTATTGATCGCATTCAGAGATTAATCCATATTTTTACAATGTATACTAATCTCATTATTTTATTTTCTTTTTCAGAAAATGTTCAAAAAATTCATTGCGTGCAAAGTGCTGAATTACGTGCAAAGTTCTTCAAAAATATGAAAATTAAGCGAGAAAAGATGTCTTCTGGTCAGCAGCAACATCAACCACCACCACCACTTAAGAGGATAAAAACCCTTAGTGATAGGGAAAGGGAGCAGAAGTTAAGAAAAAATAGTGTCCAAGCAAACGATAAGCAGAATTTTGTAGAAAAGCCAAAAGTTGCAAAAGAAAAAGGGCAGAATTTGAAGAAAAGTAAAGAACATATGGAAGCAAGTATGACTCACTCACAAGGATCAACATGTAGACAAGAAAAAGAACTTCCTTCTAAATCTACTGCTATGGCTCACAAGAATACTATAGAAGTAGATTCTAGAATGAGTCAAGATTTGAAGAGAAAAGAGACCACAATTGAAGATGATATTGAAGATTGTGGCAGCATGCAAGAAAGGCCAACTAAGAAGGGAAAAACACGTCAATTTACTTCAATGCCGATTGATACATTTTTTAAACTTAACAATGAACCTGATGGTGAAGAGCAATTGGATGAGAATGAAGGAGATATTATAGAGGAGCAGGACAAGGATTATATTAATCCAACTGAGGCTGAGAACTTAGACAATACTTTGAAAGATAAACTTTTTGCAGGTTCTCAATTTTTTCCCCTGTTTACATTTTCTTAGTTTAATTAGTTTGTTCAGTTTTTGTTAAATTAGTCAATTTAGTTATGCATGCTTAGTGGATTATAGGTGGTTAGGAAGTATACTAATATGATTTGTAGTGGATTTAGGTTGAACTTTTTGGTTGCTGCTAATTGCCATTTTCACTTGCTGCCATTTAATTCACATAAATTGATCTTGATTAGTGCTGATTTGATTTTAGTGAGTTTATATGGGTTGATTTTGCTCTTTGTTTAAATTTAGAAATGTCCTATTTACTACCAGAATGCTGCCAAAATTTCTAAAAATTTGTGTTAATTGAATTCCAATTTGTGAATCGAATTTGGTAATTTGTTACTTTAGTTTAATTAGTTTCTGTTTCTGCTTCTTCTGCAGGTTCTCAATTTTTTTCCCTGGTTACATTTTCTTAGTTTAATTAGTTATATTGTTGCTGATTGCCATTTTCGCTTGCTATCGTTTGATTTTAGTGCTGATTAGTGCTGATTTGGTTTTAGTGAGTTCATATGGGTTGATTTTGCTGTTTGTGCTGATTTGGTTTGAGTGTTGATTTTGCTGTTTAGTGCTGATTTTGCTGTTTGTACTGATTTGATTTTAGTGCTGATTTTGCTGTTTAGTGCTGATCTTGCTGATTAGTGCTGATTTGGTTTTAGTGAGTTCATATGGGTTAATTTGTTAAATTCAGAAATGTCATATTTAATGCTAGAATGCTGCCAAAATTTCTAAAAATTTGTGTTAATTGAATTCCAATTTGTGAATCGAATTTGGTAATTTGTTACTTTAGTTTAATTAGATTCTGTTTCTGCTTGCCATTTTTTGTTTCTGCTTCTTCTGCAGGTTCTCAATTTTTTTTCCTAGTTACATTTTCTTAGTTTAATTAGTTATATTGCTGCTGATTGCCATTTTCGCTTGCTGCCGTTTGATTTTAGTGCTGATTAGTGCTAATTTGGTTTTAGTGAGGAAATTGCCACCCTTAAGCAGCAACATGCAACTGAGAAAGCAACATTAGAGAATAAGGTTGATGTGATGCAAAAAGAAGTAAATGAACTAAAATCGCTTGTTAAGATGATGCTGCAACAAAAAAGCTCAGGAGTGGACCTTGACATGTTAGCTGCTCAATTAGGAAGCACTTTAGGGAATCCGAACAATGATGCGCATGAAGAGGAAAACTATGTTGAAGGGGAAATCGAAATTGATTAAGGTCAACTTTTTAAAAGCAAATGTTACAGAGTAAAAGTCATGAACTTGTGGACATGATGACTATTTGCTACTTAGCTATTTCAACTCTCTTTTTGTTATTATATTTTTTGCAAACTTAGATGATATTGTGGATCTTACAACAATTTTTATGGGCCTGCTACACATACAAGCTTACAAGCTTACAAGTTGGCCTAGCCAAAATACAAGTCACGCGCATCAAGAGAGATTACATGGAGCGTCACCTTCACGTGCTCAACACTCAAACGGTTACGTATGGCAAACTCTTCCACTTCTTCCACTTCTCAAAACGCTTCGAAAACAAGGAAACTCTTCCATTTTCGAGCGAAAATCAAAGTTCAAAATATACAAGTCATTGTTCGAAACCTCCGTTAAAACACCATCAAACTCTCCATCAAGAATCTGAAGAGAAAACAAAGCAACAATACTCAACGTAAGTTCATTAAGATTCATGTATATTTTCCATATTACAAACTACGTTTTACTTTCCTTCTACGTCGTTGTTCTAGGGTTTACTGTTACTCTTGCTTCTTTGTTACACTGTTCTTCTACGTTGTTGTTCTAAGTTATCCTGTTATTCTTGTTGTTCTAGATCTTCTGGTAACTGATTTTTGGGGGTTTATTCTGTAGATTGGGGGTGTATACTGCTTGACCTTGTAATGTGGCTTGATATTGAAGCATGTTTGAGTGATATCTGACTGATATATATGGATACTATATCTGAATCATATCTATGGGAGTATCTCACTGTTATCAATGGGTGTATCTGATTCTTACATATCGGTGTATCTTACTGTTATCAATGGGTGTATCTTACTCATATATGCGTGTATCTTACTGTTATTAATGGGTGTATCTGACTCATATATATGGGTGTATCTTACTGATATCTTTGGGTGTATTTTTCGTTTCAGAGAAAATGGCAGCAAAAAACCAAACAAAAGACCTTAAGTGTGCCACACATCTCCTAAGTGATAAGTTCAGAAACATGAGTGAGGAGAAGAAGGCGATTGTGAGGGATCTCGAATTCGGTGGGTTGATGCACATCCCACCACTGAGGGTGGATCACCAACTGTTAAGGGAGCTGGCAAACAACTTCAAACTTGGGGAGAACAGACTGAAAAGAGGATATGGTTCTTTCCAAATAACACCAAAAACAATAGGTCATGCGCTTGGCATCAATGCAACAGGTAACTGGCTTAAAATTATAGGTGTATATTAAGTTGATGCTTGCGTGTATTTAGGTTGATGCTTGGGTGTATTTGAACCGACTTGGATACTTTGTTGTTTTCCTTTTTGTAGGAGATCTATTTCTTGAGAAAGTTGAGTATAAGAAACTTTCTGATGATGACAAAATAATTTTTAGAAGATTCCAGGGTAAGACCCTCAAAAGTCTTACCGATGAAATGATGGAAATCGGCGTTGGCAACGAAGAGGAACGCCTGATGTTCAAGAGGATATTCATCCTCTATATACAGATGGCCTTCCTTTTGCCAACGACGATAAACAAAATATCATTTGTGCACTTGGCCCCAATTTTTAAGATGGACGGCATATCGGAGAGAAACTGGGGGGGGGGCATGTTTTGACCTTCATGGTCAAGGGCATCACAGACTACAAGGAGAAAAAGAAGAAGACAATTGATGGCTGCCTCTTCGCCCTGATGATAATTTACTTTCATCTTTCAAAAAACAAAGGCAAGAAGAGGGCTGAAAGACCACCAAAGCCCTGGATTGCCAACTGGACTAAGGAGGAGTTGGTGGAAAGAATGACTGCAGAAAGAGAGGAAATTTTGGTAAGTAAACATAATATGTTACTTGTATTTTATTTACCTGAATGCTGCTAGCTAAAATATCTAATGTTTCAGGGGATTGTGAAGATGGCGGAGACAAGAGCAAGAGAAAAAATGAAAAAAAAGGAAAAAAAAGAAAAAAAAACAAGAAATCAAAAAAACAAAAAAAAGGAAGGCGAGTTCAACATCGTCTTTGGAGACAGAAACAACTACTGACAGTGACACTTCTACCTCTAAGTCTGAGACTCAAGAAGACTCAGAGGATTCAGGAAGAAAACACCGCAGCAAAAAGGGGAAAAAGTAAGTACCATACTTGGGTGTAATTTCTTTTTCGAGTTAGGTGTATTTTGTTGATCACGTTGGGTGTATGTAGTTTATTAAGCTGGGTGTGTTTCGTTTGCTGCGTTGGGTGTATATTGTATATTCAGTTGGGTGTATCTTGTGCATTCATTTGCGTGTATTTTTTAGTATGTTCTAAATGATGATTGTTTGCCTTCCAGAATGGACTCCAGAAAAAGAAAGAAGAGTCAAGAGGAGTCAGATTCTAATTCAGAATCTGAATCTGAATCTGAATCAAGTGATGAGTAATGTCCTGAAATTATTACTCCTTTCTTTTGGCTTCATTATAAAGATTTCGTGTATTAACTGAAATGTCTCTTATTAACTTATAGGAGCGAAGAATCATCACCGGTGGAGAAGGAAAAGAAAAAGAAAAAGACAAAAACAACACCAAAAAAGTAAGCACTTCTTTGGATAATATTCTGTGATAAAATTAATTTTTTATTTCTGATTGGTACTCTTTTTTTCCACCCAGAACACAACCAAAAAAGAAAAAAGTTGTTGTGGAGGATTCACCTCCTGAAGAAGATCAATACTTTGATGGGTACAGTACCTCGTAAGCTATATTACCGTCTATCATCGTAATTATTTTTGTTAACATCTTCTTTTATGAATGTAGTGAGAGATATGAAATATCAAGTGACGAACTGGATGAATGGCTAAGGCAAAACGTTGATAAATCTGCTGCAGAGGGGTATGTCTTGCTGGGCTGTCTATTTCATATTTTGGTGTGTTTTGTATGCTAATAATTGTTTCTTATTTCGCAAGGAGAACCAAGCTGACCTGCGATTGACAGAAGCTCACTATGTGTCCTCTGAAACGTAAGAAGCTTTATTTAATAAAATCTTGTTATCATGATTTGGGTGTATTTTGTGGAACCATTTCGGTGTATTGTGTTGATCAAGTTGGGTGTATGTTATTTATTAAGTTGGGATATTTCGTTTGTTGTGTTGGGTATATATTGTCCATTCGATTGGTTGTATCTTGTGCATTCATTTGAGTGTATTTTATACCTGTATCTTATTTTGTCTGAATAACATGAAATCTGTTTTAGAATATCGGCTGTGAACTTGGGAAGTGATGATCCTTCCTCTCAAGGACGCACAAAACAGAGTAGTGTAAACCAGCCGTCACAGAGCATGTAATTTCTCTTTCAAATAACCGTTACTTTTGTTCTTCTATTACCCTTCTACTTCTAATTATGTATATAATTTTTTTAGAAAAAAAAGCCCTTTATTATTTTATTCAAGAAAAAAAAGGCAGGAAAAAAAAAGCAAAAACTGCAAGTATGTAAGTTCTCAAAAAACAAAGCCTGTCTTCTTTTTGAATTGTTCGGGTGTATTTTTTGACCTTCTTTGGGTGTATTTTAGGTTGAGTCTGTCTGATTCGAATATGATGGTTGTGAGGGAACAGACACCGTCGGAAGCGCTTGCAATGTGAGTTTTCCAATAATATTTCAACCTTATAACCTTATTATTTTCAAAGGCGTTGTTAACCTTTCATTTTTCTTCTTGTTTAGAGTCCCGATTCAGGTTTTTGCGCCGGCATCCCAAACAACCACTGAGACAAATTTTGAACCAACCCCTATGCTACAGATTGAAGGGACTACAGAAATGTAAGAAATAGTATTGGGTGTATATTTTTTTAGAGTTTGGGTGTATATTTGCTAACAGTTTGGGTGTATATTGTTCCTTATTAGTTTTTTTTATGCCATCATTAATTTTTTGTAATTGTGCAGCACTCCTGAAACCGCTAAACAACTTCAAGAGACCACACCCACGATTCCCCCAGCTCCAACTAAAATGTAAGTTCATCAGACTAAAATCAATCTTTTCTTATCATCTGTATATTCTTATTCTTATTCTTATTCTTATTCTTATTCTTATACATGATGACACAGTTATCCAGCCGCAGAAGACGCTGCTGCCCTGTTGATGATGGCACGGACAGCAACCTATATTCCTAAAACAGATCCAGGGGTGCCATCATTCAGCCTTAGATTGACTGATTCAAGCCAGGAGGGGGCGTCAACGCAGGAGACAGAAAGGGCAAAATCTCCTGAAGCTGCAAATTTGCTAGAACAATTGGACGATTTGGTCCAAAAAATAGCAAGCAGTGCGGCGAAGGGAAAAAACAAAAGTCCACAAATTCAGAGGGAGACTGGGGGAGAAAGTTCTGCGAATTTTGAAACTCCTGGGGCAATAAATCAGATTACGGATGATATGAAACAAAAGTGCTACATCTGGGGGACGAGACTGAAGGAAGACGCAGATGGCAATACTAACGAGTATGAGGAGATGTGCACTCTCATTGCCCAACATGAATACATTTTGATGAGAATGCACCTTGCATCCCTCCAGGCAAAAAGTGATATAGAATCTCAGGTAATATTAGAATAACATTAATGTTTTTGCACCAAAGTCAACTGCAATGTTTATTAATGTAAAATTGATTTCGGCATATATTTCTAGATTGTATCTGCCATCTGCCTCATCCTCAACCAGAAAAATGAAAAGAGGTTTCAAGAACAAATATACTGTCTCCCCCCCAATATTGTGGTAAGTGTTACTTCTACGAACTTTGGGTGTATTTTCTGTATTGAATTGGTTGTATTTTTTACGTTCGATTGGGTGTAAGTTGTTTATTTTCAGTATTTCATTTCTTGTTTTGCAATTCTTGCAGAGCATGGCACTTTCGGATCACCCAGAGGGGGAATTCATATCACCGAAAACGAATAAGGAATTCAGGGTGGAAGACTACCCGAGTTTTATTCCCTTCATAGATAGAAAAAAATTAACTTCGCATCCATATGTAAGTTTTCGTTTGCTAAATT
Organism: Arachis hypogaea; assembly: GCF_003086295.3. Classification (NCBI taxonomy): domain Eukaryota; kingdom Viridiplantae; phylum Streptophyta; class Magnoliopsida; order Fabales; family Fabaceae; genus Arachis; species Arachis hypogaea. The sequence continues at coordinate 69,189,680 of NC_092047.1, read as the reverse complement.
TGTTAGTACGCTTATTTACTTATATGCCAAATAAAATAACGTACTGTTGAAATGTGGCAATCCTTCAGATTTTTGCACCTGTTTGCCACTCGGGGCATTGGTGGTTATGGCTGATAAATACAACGAAGCGGAAATGTCATATACTTGACCCGCTACACAAAAAAGCTCCAACCGAAGAGAGAAAGCAGATTAATAAATTCACTGTAAGTTGCCTCTGTCTTCTTTACTATAATAGATAGGTCTATTTCGTTAGTTGTGTTGGGTGTATGTTGTCCATTCAGTTGGGTGTATCTTGTGCATTTATTCGGGTGTATTACTGATTTGTTTTGGTATTTAAGAGATATGTATTTTCAAGATTGAGAGCATATGCCGGCGGGGAACCTCTGCAGAAAGACGAGAAGGAGAAGGAAATTAAAGCATCATATGTTAAAATATCAGGCCAAAAAACAAGGTATAAATTTGTGACTCTGAACATTAAACTTTCCTAAATGAGATTTATAATCTATTTTCTTCGTTTTCAGCTATGACTACGCTATCTACGTTATGAAGTGGCTTGAGTTAATTGAGCCGGAAAACATTAAAAAGGGGAAGTATAACTGGGATAATTGGAAACAGGTAGCTGTCTTTAGAACTATCTAACTCTGTATTACTTTACTGAATTAATATTGCTGTTTAAACAGAATATACTTTTTAATTATAGGAGGAGGTGGACCACTATAGAGTGGAGTATGCTTCCCGGATACTATTTAGTGAGATGAATAAACAGAGAGATCGGACAATTAGAGAGAGTAGTGCTATAAGGCTGTCGAAGCCATCCTCTGTATTATTGAGTCCGTTTTGTCAGATAAATTCTGCTGATATAGAAACTGCGTAATCCAACTGCTGGGTAGTTTGTAAATTCAACAAATGATGTAAATATTTGCCATTTATCAACAACTTCTATTCCATGTATATTTTTTTCCATAGTTAAACTATCTGTGCTGTTAAACTGTCTGTGCTGTATTCAAAACCTGTATTACAGGTGGTAAAATATGAAGGAAAAAATCAAGGCATATATAAATGCAAATTATAAACTGTTACACCCAACGCAAGTCTAATAATACACCCAAGATTGCATAAAATATACACCCAAACTGTATGTGCTGTATTCAAAATGTATGAATTACATGTACTAAAATATGAAGAAAAACATCAAATCAAATATACACCCATAACCTGCGAATTTTTAGAGCTTTTGTTCTATATGAATCTATATATGTGTCTATATGTAAATTGTGAATTAACAAAAATACACCCAAAAGAACGGTGCTTTTACACCCATATTCTATAAAACTATACACCCAAAGAGTTATCCTCCGCTGCTGGTACCCTGAACTGATAATTCATAACGTGTCCTTGATATTGGCTGGAATTTGAATGCACCGCTGATGCAGCATCAAATAGGTTTATCTGAATATAACACTCACACATTAGCTAAACTATTAACGAGAAAAATAAACTCAATCGCCACAAATTTAAAGAACATTACTTTTACCTCGCTTAAAACTTTCGTCTTCTTCTTCGTTGTGGCATTTGCGATCTGTTTCTCCAGCTTTGAACTAGCCTATTTTTTAGACGTCCTCTTGTTCGAATCCTTGGCGGGCTTTGAAGCTCGTTAACGGATTCCAAGTTGGCGTCTTCGTGGGATAAAGAAGATGTCCCCTTCCTTTTGGCTTTTAATGATTCCATCTCGGCCATGACGTTATCGTACGCACGGTGCAGAATTGCAGTCAGCTCATCCGATTCGGAGGCAAATTCGCAAATATTTTGCGAACGAAAAACCAATTGGTCGAACCTCTTGCTTCTTGGCTCCATCAGTGGCTCGTCGTGGCTGCTCTTGATGTGTGTGTCGCCTCTTTACCTTCTTGCTCCATCGTTCCAGTATATATCTAGGGGACACTTGGCTTACTTGTTCGAAGCTTAACACGCTTAGTGCGTGACGGCACAGTATCCCTCTCGACTCGAATAATAAGCATTGGCGTTTTACCTCGGCTGCAACTGAGTCGTAAGTAACCACGAACTTGTTGAATATTGAGCTGGAAACTTGTTCTCCGACTTCGTATACTGAATAGCCTAGAGCGGAATTCGTTAATCTGGTGATGCAATTTGCCTTTCCTCTGAATTGCGCTTGGACTTCCCTAAACTTTGCATGAGTGTACGCATCTTGAAACTGAGCTTCAATGGAGGATTCGGTTGCACACTGTATGACCGTATGAAAATCTACAGCATCTGATTCTCTCTCTGCTTGCTCCCTGCTTCCGAGGCAATTATCGTATTGTTTGACGAACTGAATAAGCGAGCTGTTCCGGGTGATATACTTGTTAAAAAATGAATGCATGCTCTCGCTCCTTTGTGTGCTTCTCATCCCTGCCCAGAAGTGGTGATCCAGATAGATAGGAACCCATATGTGACGGTCTTCGTACAGATCTTCATAATACACCCAAACACAGACTGTAAATACACCAGAGGGAACATGCAATTTACACCTCTGCTGCAGATTTTAAAAAGACATTACCTAAAAGCCACTTGTTGTCCGCAAGACCAAAATTCAGCAGAAAATCGTTCCAATTCCTATCGAATGAGTCTTAGCTGTGAGAGTTCCAAACAACTTGGCTCATTTCTTGTTCGATATCGGCATTTCCCTTGTACCCGTTTAATTTGCTTGGAATCTTCTTCATGATGTGCCAAATACACCAACGGTGAATCGTTGTTGGCATACAGGCCTCTAAAGCCCTTTTCATTGATGCGTACTGATCGGTGAGAAACCCTTTCTGAGCGTTTCCTCCCATGCAACAAAGCCAGCATTGAAATAACCATTTGAATGATTCAATTTCTTCGTTCTTCATCAAAGAACATCCGAGAAGTGTTGACTGACCGTGGTGATTCACCCCGACAAAAGAACCACAGACCAAATTATACCTGAAACAAATTACCATAGTGCAAAATGCAAAATCATCAGGTACACCCCAACAAATGCTTCGTATACACCCAAAGAAACAGCCAATATACACCTCTGCTGCGGATTCGTAAAAATACATTAATTTAGCATCATAAACAGGGGCAGTTTGTTACCTGTTTGTATTGTAGGTGGTGTCGAATGAAATGACGTCTCCGAAATACTCAAAGACGGCTCTGCTTCTTGCATCGGCCCAAAAAGCCAGCTTAATCGATTGATCCTCTTCAAGTTGGAGCTCAAAAAAGAAATTCTGATTCTTCTCTTTCATTCTTAACAAATATTTCCCGAATTCCTTTGCATCTTCTTGTTCGGAAACATTCCGCACTTCCCTGGTAATATAATTCCTCACATCCTTTTTGATAAAATTTAACTCACGGTGACCCCCGGCAGCCGCAACAAATGATTGGTAGGTTTTGCTTGGTCTGATACCGGCCTCCTCGTTATTCTCTATTGTACGACGAATGGACATGCTTAGTTCCCTGTGCTGTTTGAGCATCTCTGCTTTGCTTGGACAGCAGGGGTGTGAATGATCGAGCACAACCTTTGAAATGATCCAAGCACCGACATCCTTCAATGTGTGTATATAAATTCTTGCATGACAGTTTAAACCGGCTGTCGGATTGGTCTTCTCGGTCGGAGATATTTTAGATTTCCATTTTCCCTCTCTGCTACATGTAATCAGTTGATTCTTAATCTCGTTTCCCTTCCTATTTGTGCACTGAACTCTTGTAGAGAAACCTGCAGCCTTGGCGTAGTTCCTGTAAAATTTTCCAGCATCTTCAAGGGTGGTAAAGGTCATTCCAACCTTCGGAACAAGTTCGTCATCAACAACCGAGAGAGGCTGCACAATACACCGTGTCAGAAACTGTAAATACACCCATATATATGATTTAAATACACCCAATCATGCCTAATATGATACACCCGAACCGCAACAACTCAACTACATAATGACCTTTAAAGCCATAAACTGTAAATACACAGGCTGCAGAATACACCATGTCAAAAACTAAAAACACACCCAATCATGTCTGATATAATACACCTAAAAAACAACAACTCAATTAAAATAACAAAACCAGTAGTGTAGATACACCCACACTTCTAGCAAAAATACAACCAAAAAAAGACCTGATCTACACCCGAGCGTCTGCTATAAATTCCAGGTAATTAATCACAACTAATACATTGAATCGACATATTCATGTTAACGTGTTAGTTTCACAGTCAATGTTCAGTAATTTTTCAACTACACAATGCTATACAAATTACTGAAAGAAAATTCATTATGTAAATCAAACCTCAGGAACTTCGTTAGATTCAAATTCATAATCCACTTCGCCTGGATTCAGCTGACAATCTGAGGTTGAATGATCCATTATCTTCAAAATGAGTTCAAACTTTGATTTCAGAAAACAACAAATCAAAATAGAAAACGAAGCTCGAGTTGCAGAGAGAGAAAAAAGTAACGTAAACGAAGAACATACCAGTGAGAAAAGGAGAGGAAAAGAACGATGGAGAAGAACGAGGGAAGACGCGCGAGAAGAAGAACAACCAAATCTCAAAATAACGAAAACGAAGAAGGAAACAAATATTTTAAATTTGGTAGTTAGATATACGCGGGATCTTATATAGCGCGTGTAATCAACGTATGTGGAGCAGCGCGTATTTTGGTTTTATTGTTTAATGAACTTGTAAAGCATACAAGCCCTAATGGCTTGTATGCAGAGCTTTTCCGCAATTTTTATAAGTTAAATTTGATGGAAAATGTTCAATTTTTTTCTTTAGTGACTTAATTAAAATAGTTTAGATTATTTATTGACATTAAATAATTTAAAAAAAAAACTGAAATTAATTTCATTCACGAAAAAAACTATTGTAAATAAAAAATTATATATCACAAAAAATCGTTGTCAATAGTTACAAAAGACAATGGTGTTAAAACCGTTGCCAAAACACGACTCCAAAGGTAATGCTTTAAAACCGTTGTTTTAGATGACTATAAAATGGCAATGGTATTAAAACCATTGCCGAAAATGACATCAACAGTAACGCTTTAAAACCGTTGTCCTAGATGGCTATAAACTGGCAACGGTTTTAAAACCGTTGCCGAAACCTGGAGCCAACGGTAACGGTTTAAAACCGTTGGCTATGTGAATAATAAAACCACAACGCTTTAAAACCTCTACACTCCACCTACCACCCTTCTCTTTCACCACAACCCCCTTCCACTACCACCATCCCCTCCCTTTCTCTCCATCCCTTATCACCAGTTCCTCGTTCATTTGAGCGCATCATCATCAAACAATAATGGCAGAGAGAGTATAATATATAGAGAGTTATGCGAGCACACAAATAATTGAAAGTCACGCACTTCTCGCATAGCCATATAGCTTAGTTTCCAACTTCACCTAACCATTTTTCTGTTAATGGAATTCTTCACCAAGGAAAAAGCTATTAAGCTCCGCAGCCATAATGACAAGTATCTCGTGGCGGACCGGGACCTCGAGAAGGTCCACCAAAGCCGAAAAGGAGACACAAGGGTCAAATGGATTGTTGAAGTCGTGAACGATGACGACATCAATGGCGGCAGCAAAAGCCACTGCGTGAGGCTGAGGAGCTGCCATGGGAGGTAACTTGCTGCTACAAAAACCCCTTTTCTCCTTGGGATGACCAGAAACAAAGTGGTCCAAGCAAAGAACAGCCTCAGTTGGAAGTTTGAGTGGACACCGGTTCGAGACGATTTTCAGGTCAGGCTCCGGAGCTGGTGCGGGAAGTTTCTTAGAGGGAACGGTGTGACTCTTCTGTGGAGGAACACCGTCACTGATTCTCCATCTTTAACTCACTCATGATCATCTTTTTTTTCGCCAACATTACCTTCGTGATCTTCTTGAGAATCGTGAAGAGGGACTTGACCAGGTACGAAAAAATGGACAAAGAGGCTCAAGCTCAAATGAACGAGGAGCTGGTGATAGGGGATGGAGGGAAAGGGAGGATGAGGGAGAATGAAGGGGATGGTGGTGGTGGTGGAAGGGGGTTGTGGCGGCGGAGAAGGGTGGAGGGTAGAGGTAGAGGAAAAGGAGGGAGCGGAGATTTTTTTGTTAGGGTTAGGGATATGAGAGAATATGAAAGGTGAGGGGTATTTACACAATTATCAACAAAAATTTAAAGATTTTTTTTCTCAAAGATATATTTTTTATTGCATAAAAAAACTTTATACCTGGAGTACATTATGTCAAGACAAAGGAATTTTCCAATCGAGATGTTAAATAAAAATTATCTAATGGGTAAAGGAGAGAAAGAAAACAATTAAGAAAGAAAGAAGCTCCAAAGTGCTAGTTACTACTGTTCATAGAGAAGGTGGTCTGAGAAAATGATATCGCCAGTATTCCTCCTCCAACAATATCGCCTGAGACAGAATTTCTCCAGGTTCCTGGCGTTGGTCCTCGAAGACTAAAGTGTTCCGCACCAACCAAATCTGCCATAGAAGGTAAGCCACCTGAGCACTTTTGATTCTGAAATTGGGTTTGGATTTCTCAGCTTCCATGAATTGACTCCACCAATCCCAAGCTTTTAGGTTAGGGTCGCGAGAAATAGTGCTAGCTACTGGGGAGCTGTTCCAAATTTGAAGAACTTCTGGGAAGAAGACAATGGCATGCATCGGTGTCTCCGGCGCCGATTGACAGCGAGGACAAAGGCTGCTAACATGTGGTAATTTCTCATTCAATTTTGCTTTAACTGAAATGCCTTCATGGACTAATCTCCAAGCAAATAATTTGACATTTGGTGTTACTCTCATTTTTCATAAGGTCTTTCACATTTCTGAGTCTGCATATCGGGGATGGAGTGAATTCACTGGAGGGTGAAAGAATTGGTATGCTATACTATACCCAGATTTTACCGAGTACTCTCCTGAGTTGTTATTGCACCATATAATCGAGTCTTCCTCTTCTGTGATAGGAATTTGTTGAATTTGCTGAGCTGTGTCTAGTGGAAAGGCTTCCATAAGGAGTTGTTGATTCCATTCTCCCTCGGCTGTGATTAGCTGTCTAACCCAGGTAAGCGATTCATCTCTGCATTCATTAACTGCAATGCGAAATGGTGGTTGGTCCCCAAACCATGGGTCTTCTCTGATTCTGACAGATTCCTGAATTGAAACTTTGCACTTAACTCCTTTCTCCAAAATTTTCCTTCCTTCCAAAAGACTCTGCCAAGCCCAGGATGGTCGATTTCCTGGTTTGGCTTCTAGATAGGATCTGTATCTGAAGTACTTATTCTTGAAGATTTTGTAGAAAAGAGAATGTGGTTTAGTCATCAGCCTCCATCCTTGTTTAGCTAACATGGCTAGATTGAATGCCTTTAGGTCCTTAAACTCCATACCCCCAAAATTCTTTTCTCTGGTCATAGTGTCCCAACTGATCCATTGCATCTTCTTTTCATTCTGTTTCTGTCCCCACCAAAATTGCATCATCATTCAGTGCAGTTCATCCAAGAGGGTATCTGGGAGTTTGAAAAAGCCCAGAGTATAAATTGGTATAGCTGAACCCACTGCTTTGATCAATACCTCCCTTCCACTAGCAGATAGAAATGATTTCTTCCAATGCGAGAGCTTCTTCGCCACCTTCTCTTTTATAAAAGCAAATGTTTCTTTTTTGGATCTGTGTACTATGGAGGGTAGCCCCAAATATTTATCCTGCGTCTCAATATTTGGGACTTCCAAAGATGCCGCTAGTTCAGTTCTGATGGGTAAAAGGGTGTTTTTGCTGAAAAACACAGCAGACTTGGAGAAATTAATTTGTTGTCCACTTAGTCTTCCATATAGTTAGAAAATTTGGGATAGATTAGAGTAGTTGTATTGGGTAGCTTTACAAAATAAGAGTGAATCGTCGGCAAATAGGAGATGATGAATAGTCGGACATCTAATGTTTAATCGCAGTCCTTGAAAGAGGTTATTCTGTTCTCCTTTGTGGAGCAGATAGGATAGACCCTCTGCGCAGAAAAGAAATAGATATGGTGAGAGGGGGTATCCTTGTCTGAGACCCCTACTTGGTTTGAAAAAACCAGTTGGTGTACCATCCACAATAACAGAATAGGATATAGTAGAGACACAAGCCTTCATCCATTCAATCCACTTTGAGCAAAAACCCAACTTCTTCATAATAAACCACACAAAACTCCATTCCACCCTATCATATGCCTTACTCATATAAACCTTTATCGCCATGTCGTTTCCCCCATGGGTTTTATTCTTTAGAAAATGCATGCATTCATGAGCCACAAGAATATTGTCGCTAATGAGTCTTCCCCGAATAAAAGCACTCTGATTGTCGCTTATTAACATACTCATAAAAGGTTGAAGTCGATGAACTAGAACTTTCGAGATAATTTTGTAGAAGACTGTGCTGAGACTGATTGGTCGAATTTGATTCATAGAAGTAGCTTGAGTCACTTTAGGTATCAAACAAATTTGGGTGTGGTTAAATCCCTTTAGAATACTGCTGCTACTAAAAAAACTTCTCATAGCCTTGCATACATCCCCTCTAATCCTGCCCAATAGAACTGATAAAATTTTGCGGTGAATCCGTCGTCTCCTGGGGCGGCTTCTGCATTAATGGAAAATGCAGCCCTTTTAATTTCATCATCTGAGACTGGTTTAGTTAGACTCCTATTCATTTCAGAAGAAACTTTGACTCTAAGTTCGGTGAAAAATTGAGAGGGATCTTTTGGATTATTGCTTTCAAATAGATCAACAAAAAACCTCTGTGCCCTGTCGCCAATTGCCTCGGGTGTGGTGCACTAATTTCCCTCTTCATCCTCTAATTTCCATATCTTGTTTCTTCTGTTTTTGGACTGGTTTTTTGCATGAAAAAACTTGGTATTTTGATCTCCCCATTTTAGCCAGCTCACTCTTGATTTTTCTTTCTAATAGCGTTCCTCACTAATGTGGGCGGCAGCTAGTTCGTCTTCTAATAATAGAATTTGTTTTTTGTCTGCTGTTGTTGGGTCTGCCTTGGCCACTGATAATATTGCTTTGAGCTCGTCTATCTTCTTTTTAGAGTTACTTGTTCCAGCTGATTGCCATTTAACCAGTTCATGTCTGCACTTCTTTATTTTCTGAAACAGTTGGTACATTGATGAACCTGGAAAAGAAGTCAGCCATGCCTCAGATACAATTTTATCAACCTCAAACATGAAGGTTTTGTGGTTGGAGTTGTAAACGAAAAAGGTTTTGTGGTTGGAGTTGTAAATCAAGGCTCATTATGGTTGATGCATCAAACATGAGATATAAAGGTTGGAGTAGTGCTCAAATAGATGGGTCTAGGAGGATTGTTGGCCACTATATAGAGAATTCACCTTACTCACCACCCGGTTGGACTAATAATGATGATCAACCTCAAGTCGGGTGTGAAAACAAAGTGTGGGATCCCGGATTACAAGAAGAGGATCAACTTTGGGAGCCCCAAGCTTGTGAAGAACTCCATCAAGACTTGGCTCAATCCATGAAGAATCTTGGGGCACAATGGATAACCAAGCATTGGTGGGAATTCCAAGATGAATACAAGCACAAGCCACCTTGATGAGGAGCTCCCCATAAGTCCAACTTAAGGACAATAAACAAAAGTGCTAGGTGGGAGACAACCCACCATGGTAAAATCCTTTCATTTTCTCTTTTGTATATATTGGTAGAATTAGCTTAATTTCATGTTTTGTTTAGTTAGTTGAGTATGTTTGGTAGTTTAAGTATGTTAAATAAGGTTTTATGGTGTTTTGGTAGCTGTTTGGAGGTTTGGAATGCTTGGATTGGTGCAAAAACATAAAAAAAAATATTTTGAAAAACAGAGCACCATCCACGCGTACGCGTACATGGCGCGTACGCGCACTTACAGCATTTCCGACCATCCACGCGCGCGCGCCATGCGTGCGTACGCGTGGATTGCGAAGTTCCAACCTCCATACATTTTCCAGAGAGTTGTGCCTGCGCCGCGCCAACGTTGTGCCTTTCGCACAAACCAACTCGCGCGTACGCGCACATGACGCGTACGCGCCACTCTCGAAATAAGCCAACGACGCGCGCGCGCCATGCGTGCGTACGCGTGGATGCCCTTTCTTCCATCCACTTCTTTTCTTTTCCTCTTTCCATTTCTTTCCTTCTCCTTTCTTCTTCCCTTCTCCTACCCCTCATCCAACACTTCCAAACACCTTGGATAACCATTTATTTTAGTTAGTTAATTAGTTAGTTGGTTAGTTAATTAGTTAGTTTTAGTTTAGCTTTCATTTTATTTTCTCTCTTTTCATTATACGTGTTGGATTATTGACTTTGTTTATTATACGTTGCTGCCCTTATTGCCTAAATGCTATTTTAGCATGAATGTTTTTAGATAATCTTTGTTGGATTCTATGATTGAGGTTATATTTTGTTACTTGGTTTTGAGTTCTTCATGCTTACCTTTTGAAAAAAAAAACCAAGTGATGAGAATTGTCTTCGAGCTTATACCTCTTTTGAATTGCATGTTGTAGCTAGCCACCATGTGATTTGAACCGTATTCTTTGATTAGGCAATCTCTTGATGGATAATGTTGAGCATTTACCTTAATGCTTTGTATTTCATGATTATATCCATCCATATGTTTGACTTGAATGCTTTCATGCTTCTCTAATGCTTGTCTTACCTTACAAGCTTACTTAAAGCATCTCAAGCACACTAGGATAAATGAAGTGCATGCTTCTTTTGTGACATAGCTTTTATGCTAATGTGTATTCTAAACCACGCAATTTAGAATTCACACACCTAATATTTCTTAATGTCACACTAATTCACTCACCTCATTCTAGTGATTTACCTCATTCCAACAATGTATGCTTCCTTGATTTTATATCTTCTCATCTTATGGTGTTATATTTTTGTTTTTCATAATGAATGCACCACAAGCAACCATGGAAGCAGAAGAAAGAACACATAGCAATCCGGAGAGTCGCCGTATCCCCTTGCTCATCTTTGAGTGCACCGAGGACGGTGCAAACTTTTAAGTGTGGGGAGGTCGTCCGACCGGTCGGCGATTTCGGGTGACAAATTTCTAATCCCAACACTTTTGCATTTCATTTTAGGATTTTAGGATTTTTACTTGCATTTTCTTATTTTTGCATATATATACACAATAAGCTTAGTCAAAATAATGAAATTTTCCAAGGATTTCTATCTATAGGGCACCAATTGATTTGAGTGGAAAACTTTTCATAGAACTTGCTTGAATTATATATTTTGTGGAACATGATTTATGAGCTAAGAACACAAGCTTGTGAGATTTGAGCCTAACGGTGTGGTTACATCTTATAACCACTTATTTTTCCTTCTTGTGTGCATTATTCTCTTTCTATGATTGTAATCTTTGATTTGTTTGATTCCTTATGTCCATTATTTTGTGTATTCATGCATTTATGTGATTGAGGCCATCATTTCATTTAGCTCACTTACCCAAATAGCCTACCTTTTATCTTCCATTGTTAGCCAAATTTGAGCCTACGATTAACCCACTTGTTCTTAATTTAGCACATTACAAGCCTTAAAGCGAGAAAACAATGAATGTCCTTTATTTGGATCTTTGATTAGCTTAGGCTAGAGTGTGTGTATCATTCAAGTGTGGGAACCTTGGGACATTGGGTGAATAAAAGGGTAGTTTTGTATTATTATTGTAAATATTGGGAATTGGGTACATGCTCATGTATTGATTAAATGTATAGACCTTATGCATTGGTACTCTTGTATATAGTTTGAAAGAAAGAAAAAATGAGAAAAACAAAAAAAAATATATGAAAAGTATAAAAAAAATGGAAAAAGAAAGAAAACGAAAAAGAAAGAAATAAAAAGGGGACAAAATGCCCCAAGGTGAAGCCCAATAAAATCAATGCATAAGTGTTGTGAAATGAAAAAGAAAATGCATGAGTATGTGAAAAAGTGAAGAATAGGTAGCTAGATTAGAACTTAATTGTATAGGATGTCATAGGTTAGGTGGGAAGTTTAAGCTTATCAAAAATTCAAATTTCAAGCTCACTTGACCAAATATGCATCCTACTTTGACCCTAGCCCCATTACAACCAATGAAAAGACCTCATGATACTTGTATGCATGCATGAAATAAATGTTGATTGTTAGAAGAAAAACAAATCTTGGAAAGCATGAAATAGAGGAGAATTGAGTGAATCAACCCTAAACACTTGAGCGAATAGAGTGCAAACACATCCGGTGAGGGTTTGATGCTCAATTACATGTTTTCACCTATGATCATCATTCTTCATGCAAGTTTGTAAAAATATTTAATAACTCAATTCAATTGTGGATTAGACTTGCTAGTCCTTAGCCTTTGTGCATATATGTTTCTTGGGAATTGATTTATTTTGACCAAGCACTTGCATTCATTTAGATAGTTGCATATAGGTAGATTGCATTTAGTTAGTTTCCATTGAATAAATGCCACACCCTTACTTCATTCTTGGTTTAAGCATGAGGACATGCTTGGTTTAAGTGTGGGGAGGTTGACAAACTCCATTTGTAGGGTTTATCTTGTATTGATTTTTGGGGATTTTATCACCCTTTTACCCATATTTATTCAAGAAATAGCATAGTTTTGTATATTCTCCTTTAATTGTGCTTGAATGTGAAAACATGCTTTTTAGGACTCAAAATAGCTAAATTTAATTCACCGTGATTCTATTAGATGCCTTGATATGTTTGTTAAGTGATTTAAGGTTTAGGAGGCAAAGATTGGATCAAGGGAATGAAGAAAGAAAGCATGAAAGGTTGGAGAACTCATGAAGAAATGAAAGAACCGGAAAGCTGTCAAGCCGACATCTTTGCACTTAAACGACCATAACTTGAGCTACAGAGGTCCAAATGATGCGGTTCCAGTTGGGTTGGAAAGCTAACATCCGGGGCTTCGAAACGATATAAGATTTGCCATAGTTGCTACACGTATGGTGGCGCGCACGTGCAAAGTACGCGCACGCGCCGTTGCTGCCACCTAGTTCACTTAAAGCAAAACGTGGCCAACGAATTCTAAAGCCTTGTGGGCCCAATCCAACTCATTTCTGATGATATTTAACCCAAGGAGTGAAGAGGGAAACATGTGTTAGTTACCAATTAGCTTAGATTAGTTTTGAGAGTTAGTTTCTAGAGAGAGAAGCTCTCACTTCTCTCTAGAATTAGGATTAGGTTTAGTTCAATAATCTTAGATCTAGATTTTAATTCATGCTTTCATCTCCTTCTATCTCTCAATTCTTTGTTGCTACATTCATCTTCTTCTATTCTTTTATTGTAATTTCCTTTATGTTGTTCTTATATTTTGTTGTAGATCTAGTATTGTTCCTTCTACTTTCTTCCAATTCAATAAGAGGTAATTCATAATAATTGTTCTTCTTTGCTTTTCTATTGTTGATCTCTTGCCTTTGTAGTTGTAGATTCCTTTAATTCTTGCAATTAATAATGTTTACTTCTATTGCACTCTATGTGTTTGTTGAAATGCCTCTTTTAGTTTTAGTGTAGATTTTGTTCCTCTTGGCCTAGGTAGAGTAATTAGTGACACTTGAGTTATCTAATTCCTTGTTGATTGATAATTGGAGAGATTGCTAATTGGTTTGGAGTGCACTAAAGCTAGTCTTTCCTTGGGAGTTGGCTAGGACTTGTGGCTCAAGTCAATTCATCCACTTGACTTTCCTTTAATTAGTAAGGGTTAACTAAGTGGTAGCAATGAACAATTCTCATCACAATTGAGAAGGATAACTAGGATAGGACTTCTAGTTCTCACACCTTGCCAAGAGCCTTTTATAGTTGTTAGTTTATTTTCATTGCCATTTACTTTTCATGCTTCTTATCCAAAACCCCAAAATAACTCATAACCAATAACAAGACACTTCATTACAATTCCTAGGGAGAACGACCCGAGGTCCAATACTTCGGTTTATAAATTTTAGGGGTTTGTACTAGTGACAAACAACTTTTTGTATGAAAGGATTAGTGATTGGTTTAGAAACTATACTTGCAACGAGAATTCATTTGTGAAATTCTATACCATCAAAAATCCGATCATCAAAATGGCGCCGTTGTCGGGGAATTGCAATGGTGTTATGTTATTGGTTATTGTATATATGTGAATATTGTGAATATGTTTGCCTTTTGCTTCTTTGTTAGTTCTTACTAGTTTTAGGATTTAATTTTCTTGCTTCTTATTTGATTTTATTTTTATTTTCTCTTGCTATCATGAATTCTCACTTTGGCTATGAGTGTGATTACAACTATGTTGTAGGTAATGGGGGCTACAATGAAGATGTGTATCAAGGATGGGATGACCAAAGGTGGGTGGAGCCACATGCACATGATCAATCTTCATGGCAACAACCTCCACCAATACACTATGAAGAAGAGCCATTCTTTGATGCATATCAATCTAATGGCTATGGTGAACTCCCTTGTGACTTTCAAGAACCACCACCATATGCCTATGAGCCATACCCTCATCATAACCCTCAACCATACTCAAAAGCCACTTTTCACCAACTACCTTCATATGACCCTCATCCATATCCACTATTACAACAACCGTATGAGCCATATGAACCACATATAGAGCCACCACCATCTCAACATCACCACTTCCAAGAGCCACCCCCTCCATGTTATTACCAAGATGAACCACCTCAATTGTATGAAAATTTTCAACCACAAGATGGATACCACTTTCCACCACAACCTCCCATGGAAGAATATTCATGTCCATCAATCCAAGAGCCATATGATCCTAATCATATTATCCAAGAGGAACAAGAGTCAAGGGATCATCTCAAGGAAATATTGGATCAACTTCAAGCAACCATGGAGCGTGTTGTGCAACAAGTGGAAAGAGTGGAAATTATTGAACCACCACAACTCTACCAAGAAGAACCACCTTCCTACTATGAACCCTTCCCCCAAATTGATGAACCCTTCCATCCACCCCAACCTCCAATGGATGACATCCTTGATGTTCTTGTTCAAGGACAAGAGGAAATGAAAAGGGATGTGCAACAATTCACGGCCGCCTTGGATGAGGTGGTAAACCGGTTAGCATCCCAATGCTTGAACTCTCAAGGAACTCCCATGGCTACATGTGGGGAATCAAATGAAGAGCATAACATAAAAGAGAGATTGGTGGAGAATGAGGGAAGTTGCTTTGTATTGGAACAATTGGAGGAAGCTATGATTATTGAAGAAAGGGAAGAATTGGTTGAAGACTTAGGAGATGCGGAGCCTCCATGGGAATCTAGAATTGAAGAAAACCCCTCCAAGATGATTGAAATTGATGCTAGGAAGGAAAGTGCACACCTTCCAAGACATATTCCATATGAAGATTTGGATGGGATAGAGCAAGAAGTGAGTTCCCTTGGTGATGAAGATCAAGCATCAAAGCTTAGTGGTGAAGAATCCTTTGAGCATGAAGAACCTTCTCCCAACAAGATGGAAAGCAATGTGGAGGTAAACTTTTCTTACCCTCCCATTTATGACTTGAGTAGGAGAAAAGGTTTATATAAAATTGTTGAACAAAGGATTATAATTGAGAAGTCTTGTGAAGAGGTGGAAATCCTTAGAAAAAGGAGGATGGGAATTGAATACGCTTTATCAAAACTCTTGGAGTTGTCTTTGCCTAGGTTGCCATCTACTCCTTCATTTGAGTGGGTGAAATTTATTTCTACTAGCTTTATTATCCCACTTGAATATGGTTTGCTTGAAACGGATGGCCAACTTAGGGAGCTTTGTGGGATGAAGCGTAAACGAAAAAGGTTTTGTGGTTGGAGTTGTAAATCAAGGCTCATTATGGTTGATGCATCAAACATGAGATATAAAGGTTGGAGTAGTGCTCAAATAGATGGGTCTAGGAGGATTGTTGGCCACTATATAGAGAATTCACCTTACTCACCACCCGGTTGGACTAATAATGATGATCAACCTCAAGTCGGGTGTGAAAACAAAGTGTGGGATCCCGGATTACAAGAAGAGGATCAACTTTGGGAGCCCCAAGCTTGTGAAGAACTCCATCAAGACTTGGCTCAATCCATGAAGAATCTTGGGGCACAATGGATAACCAAGCATTGGTGGGAATTCCAAGATGAATACAAGCACAAGCCACCTTGATGAGGAGCTCCCCATAAGTCCAACTTAAGGACAATAAACAAAAGTGCTAGGTGGGAGACAACCCACCATGGTAAAATCCTTTCATTTTCTCTTTTGTATATATTGGTAGAATTAGCTTAATTTCATGTTTTGTTTAGTTAGTTGAGTATGTTTGGTAGTTTAAGTATGTTAAATAAGGTTTTATGGTGTTTTGGTAGCTGTTTGGAGGTTTGGAATGCTTGGATTGGTGCAAAAACATAAAAAAAAATATTTTGAAAAACAGAGCACCATCCACGCGTACGCGTACATGGCGCGTACGCGCACTTACAGCATTTCCGACCATCCACGCGCGCGCGCCATGCGTGCGTACGCGTGGATTGCGAAGTTCCAACCTCCATACATTTTCCAGAGAGTTGTGCCTGCGCCGCGCCAACGTTGTGCCTTTCGCACAAACCAACTCGCGCGTACGCGCACATGACGCGTACGCGCCACTCTCGAAATAAGCCAACGACGCGCGCGCGCCATGCGTGCGTACGCGTGGATGCCCTTTCTTCCATCCACTTCTTTTCTTTTCCTCTTTCCATTTCTTTCCTTCTCCTTTCTTCTTCCCTTCTCCTACCCCTCATCCAACACTTCCAAACACCTTGGATAACCATTTATTTTAGTTAGTTAATTAGTTAGTTGGTTAGTTAATTAGTTAGTTTTAGTTTAGCTTTCATTTTATTTTCTCTCTTTTCATTATACGTGTTGGATTATTGACTTTGTTTATTATACGTTGCTGCCCTTATTGCCTAAATGCTATTTTAGCATGAATGTTTTTAGATAATCTTTGTTGGATTCTATGATTGAGGTTATATTTTGTTACTTGGTTTTGAGTTCTTCATGCTTACCTTTTGAAAAAAAAACCAAGTGATGAGAATTGTCTTCGAGCTTATACCTCTTTTGAATTGCATGTTGTAGCTAGCCACCATGTGATTTGAACCGTATTCTTTGATTAGGCAATCTCTTGATGGATAATGTTGAGCATTTACCTTAATGCTTTGTATTTCATGATTATATCCATCCATATGTTTGACTTGAATGCTTTCATGCTTCTCTAATGCTTGTCTTACCTTACAAGCTTACTTAAAGCATCTCAAGCACACTAGGATAAATGAAGTGCATGCTTCTTTTGTGACATAGCTTTTATGCTAATGTGTATTCTAAACCACGCAATTTAGAATTTACACACCTAATATTTCTTAATGTCACACTAATTCACTCACCTCATTCTAGTGATTTACCTCATTCCAACAATGTATGCTTCCTTGATTTTATATCTTCTCATCTTATGGTGTTATATTTTTGTTTTTCATAATGAATGCACCACAAGCAACCATGGAAGCAGAAGAAAGAACACATAGCAATCTGGAGAGTCGCCGTATCCCCTTGCTCATCTTTGAGTGCACGAGGACGGTGCAAACTTTTAAGTGTGGGAGGTCGTCCGACCGGTCGGCGATTTCGGGTGACAAATTTCTAATCCCAACACTTTTGCATTTCATTTTAGGATTTTAGGATTTTTACTTGCATTTTCTTATTTTTGCATATATATACACAATAAGCTTAGTCAAAATAATGAAATTTTCCAAGGATTTCTATCTATAGGGCACCAATTGATTTGAGTGGAAAACTTTTCATAGAACTTGCTTGAATTATATATTTTGTGGAACATGATTTATGAGCTAAGAACACAAGCTTGTGAGATTTGAGCCTAACGGTGTGGTTACATCTTATAACCACTTATTTTTCCTTCTTGTGTGCATTATTCTCTTTCTATGATTGTAATCTTTGATTTGTTTGATTCCTTATGTCCATTATTTTGTGTATTCATGCATTTATGTGATTGAGGCCATCATTTCATTTAGCTCACTTACCCAAATAGCCTACCTTTTATCTTCCATTGTTAGCCAAATTTGAGCCTACGATTAACCCACTTGTTCTTAATTTAGCACATTACAAGCCTTAAAGCGAGAAAACAATGAATGTCCTTTATTTGGATCTTTGATTAGCTTAGGCTAGAGTGTGTGTATCATTCAAGTGTGGGAACCTTGGGACATTGGGTGAATAAAAGGGTAGTTTTGTATTATTATTGTAAATATTGGGAATTGGGTACATGCTCATGTATTGATTAAATGTATAGACCTTATGCATTGGTACTCTTGTATATAGTTTGAAAGAAAGAAAAAATGAGAAAAACAAAAAAAAAATATATGAAAAGTATAAAAAAATGGAAAAAGAAAGAAAACGAAAAGAAAGAAATAAAAAGGGGACAAAATGCCCCAAGGTGAAGCCCAATAAAATCAATGCATAAGTGTTGTGAAATGAAAAAGAAAATGCATGAGTATGTGAAAAAGTGAAGAATGGGTAGCTAGATTAGAACTTAATTGTATAGGATGTCATAGGTTAGGTGGGAAGTTTAAGCTTATCAAAGATTCAAATTTCAAGCTCACTTGACCAAATATGCATCCTACTTTGACCCTAGCCCCATTACAACCAATGAAAAGACCTCATGATACTTGTATGCATGCATGAAATAAATGTTGATTGTTAGAAGAAAAACAAATCTTGGAAAGCATGAAATAGAGGAGAATTGAGTGAATCAACCCTAAACACTTGAGCGAATAGAGTGCAAACACATCCGGTGAGGGTTTGATGCTCAATTACATGTTTTCACCTATGATCATCATTCTTCATGCAAGTTTGTAAAAATATTTAATAACTCAATTCAATTGTGGATTAGACTTGCTAGTCCTTAGCCCTTGTGCATATATGTTTCTTGGGAATTGATTTATTTTGACCAAGCACTTGCATTCATTTAGATAGTTGCATATAGGTAGATTGCATTTAGTTAGTTTCCATTGAATAAATGCCACACCCTTACTTCATTCTTGGTTTAAGCATGAGGACATGCTTGGTTTAAGTGTGGGGAGGTTGACAAACCCCATTTGTAGGGTTTATCTTGTATTGATTTTTGGGATTTTATCACCCTTTTACCCATATTTATTCAAGAAATAGCATGGTTTTGTATATTCTTCTTTAATTGTGCTTGAATGTGAAAACATGCTTTTTAGGACTCAAAATAGCTAAATTTAATTCACCGTGATTCTATTAGATGCCTTGATATGTTTGTTAAGTGATTTAAGGTTTAGGAGGCAAAGATTGGATCAAGGGAATGAAGAAAGAAAGCATGAAAGGTTGGAGAACTCATGAAGAAATGAAAGAACCGGAAAGCTGTCAAGCCGACCTCTTTGCACTTAAACGACCATAACTTGAGTTACAGAGGTCCAAATGATGCGGTTCCAGTTGGGTTGGAAAGCTAACATCCGGGGCTTCGAAACGATATAAGATTTGCCATAGTTGCTACACGTATGGTGGCGCGCACGCGCAAAGTACGCGCACGCGCAAAGTACGCGCATGCGCCGTTGCTGCCACCTAGTTTACTTAAAGCAAAACGTGGCCAACGAATTCTAAAGCCTTGTGGGCCCAATCCAACTCATTTCTGATGATATTTAACCCAAGGAGTGAAGAGGGAAACATGTGTTAGTTACCAATTAGCTTAGATTAGTTTTGAGAGTTAGTTTCTAGAGAGAGAAGCTCTCACTTCTCTCTAGAATTAGGATTAGGTTTAGTTCAATAATCTTAGATCTAGATTTTAATTCATGCTTTCATCTCCTTCTATCTCTCAATTCTTTGTTGCTACATTCATCTTCTTCTATTCTTTTATTGTAATTTCCTTTATGTTGTTCTTATATTTTGTTGTAGATCTAGTATTGTTCCTTCTACTTTCTTCCAATTCAATAAGAGGTAATTCATAATAATTGTTCTTCTTTGCTTTTCTATTGTTGATCTCTTGCCTTTGTAGTTGTAGATTCCTTTAATTCTTGCAATTAATAATGTTTACTTCTATTGCACTCTATGTGTTTGTTGAAATGCCTCTTTTAGTTTTAGTGTAGATTTTGTTCCTCTTGGCCTAGGTAGAGTAATTAGTGACACTTGAGTTATCTAATTCCTTGTTGATTGATAATTGGAGAGATTGCTAATTGGTTTGGAGTGCACTAAAGCTAGTCTTTCCTTGGGAGTTGGCTAGGACTTGTGGCTCAAGTCAATTCATCCACTTGACTTTCCTTTAATTAGTAAGGGTTAACTAAGTGGTAGCAATGAACAATTCTCATCACAATTGAGAAGGATAACTAGGATAGGACTTCTAGTTCTCACACCTTGCCAAGAGCCTTTTATAGTTGTTAGTTTATTTTCATTGCCATTTACTTTTCATGCTTCTTATCCAAAACCCCAAAATAACTCATACCAATAACAAGACACTTCATTACAATTCCTAGGGAGAACGACCCGAGGTCCAATACTTCGGTTTATAAATTTTAGGGGTTTGTACTATGACAAACAACTTTTTGTATGAAAGGATTAGTGATTGGTTTAGAAACTATACTTGCAACGAGAATTCATTTGTGAAATTCTATACCATCAAAAATCCGATCATCATGATCATAGGTGAAACATGTAATTGAGCATCAACCCTCACCGGTAGTGTTTGCACTCTATTCGCTCAAGTGTTTAGGGTCGATTCTCTCAATTCTCTCCTAATCATGCTTTCCAAGATTTGTTTTTTTTCTAACAATCAACATACATTTCATGCATGCATACAAGTATCATGAGGACTTTTCTTTAGGTTGTAATGGGTTAGGGTCAAGGTAGGATGCATATATGGTCAAGTGAGCTTGAAGTTTGAATCTTTGATAAGCTTAGACTTCCCACCTAACCTATGACATCCTATACAATTAAGTTCTAACCTAACTACCATTCTTCACTTTTTCACATACTCATGCATTTTATTTTTCATTTTGCAACACTTATGCATTGAGTTTATTGGACCTTGCTTTGGGGCATTTGTCCCCTTTTTATTATTTTTTCTTCTTCTTTTTTTTCTTTTTCTATTTTTTTCTTTTCCATATTATTTTTCTTTTCTTTTTCTTTTGTTTTCTTATTTTTTTTTTCTTTTTATATACAAGAACCTCAATGCATAAGGTTTTACATTTGATCAATACATGAGTATGTACCCAATTCCCAATATTTTCAATAACATTACAAAACTACCCTTTTATTCACCCAATGTCCCAAGGTTCCCACACTTGAATGATACTCACACACACTAGCCTAAGCTAATCAAAGATCTAAATTAAGGACATTTATTGTTTTAAGGCTAGTAATGTGCTAAATTAAAGAATAAGTGGGTTAAGCGTAGGCTCAAATTTGGCTAACAAAGGAAGATAAAAAGGTAAGGTCATTTGGGTAAGTGAGCTAATGAATGATGGCCTCAATCATATAAATGCATGAATACACAAA